>NW_026652284.1:35375850-35765010 GCF_009828535.3 Hylobates moloch | reverse complement strand
TATATATAATATTAAATATTTTATATATTTATATATAAATATATAATATTAAATATTTTTATATATTTATATATATAACTATATATACACACACACACATCTGGCAATTAGTTAAGTATCGTTAAACAAGAAGGTATCCAAGTGTGTATGTGCCTGTGAAAGAGAGAGAGAAAGAGAGAGACACAAAGCAGTTGAGAAAGAGAATTGAAGGTAGAATTGAAGCAGCTGGCTATGGTAGATAAAATACTAAAATATGTATATGTGTAAGTTGCCACCATTACATAAGATCATTGCCACAACTATAAACTATCCTAACAGAGTGAAAACAAGTCAACAACTTTATGAGTACCAACACAGTGAAACATACACATGCACATTCAGAATGTCTTAAAGCTTTCACAATGGCATGAATGAGTCTTAAATTGTAATAGTATATAATGCAAAGATTCCATTTTGAAACTAAGACAATACAGGCACATCTGCCCTGGAAGATGCACATTAGTCAGTGTGGGGTCTGTAGCAGAAGTTGCTATTTGGCCTCCAACATCCATTTTCCCCTTCCCTCCTGGTAAAATAATTTTTGGCTAGGCAAATACCTGCCCAAAATAGGGATAATTGTTGCAAACCCTTCTGGGAGTCAGGACTAAGTCCTGGCCAGTGGTCTAACAGGGAAAACATTGTGTGCAATTTCTGAGCTATGCCCTTAAAGGGAAAACATATGTCTTTCTCTTTCTCTTTCTCTTTCTCTTCCCTTTTCTCACTTCCTGAGGGCCTGAACGCAGAGTAGATGTTGTAGGTCATCTTAGTCCATGTGAAAAGGATAGTGCCCTAGGAATAGCGGAACAGCCAACAACAAGGCCCCTGGAACTATTCAGTCTATAATGAACCTGAACTTCTTACATGACTAGGAAAAAAAAATCTTTCTTGAATAAGCTACTACCATTTTCAGTCTCTGTCACAGAAACCAAGAGCAGGTTTTAAGATATCATCTTTCTTTTTTGCAAGAGTGCTAACACCATGTCATTAAGTTTGCATTGACTAACATGCCAGAGTTAGGAGTATGATAGGGTATAAAGAATTCCACAACCTTCCTCTGAATATAAATGTGATATCGGAATTGCCTCTGTGGCCTCCACATGAGTTCACCTGCAGTAGCAAAAGACCCTTCTCAGAGTGCTAGGGCTTTTCAAGACCAGCAACTCTCATTGTCTCTACCTGAGGGCTTTCTTTTATCATAAGGGCTTGCTTGTCTCCCTCACGCCTGTAATCCTAGCACTTTGGGAGGCCGAGGTGGGCGGATCACGACGTCAGGAGATCGAGACCATCGTGGCTAACATGGTGAAACCCTGTATCTACTGAAAATACACACACAAAAAATTAGCCTGGCGTGGTGGCAGGCGCCTGTAGTCCCAGCTACTCTGGAGGCTGAGGCAGGAGAATGGTGTGAACCCGGGAGGCAGAGCTTGCAGTGAGCCGAGATCGCACCACTGCACTCCAGCCTGGGCGACAGAGCGAGAAAAAAAAAATTTAAAAAAAAAAAATCAAGGGATGGACAGAGAAATTGATGCGCTTGGGGGCAGCTCTCAGTCAAAGTAGAATGGGAGAGGAGGATAAATGCCCCGCCTTCCTGCCCTTCATTGGAGAATGCTGAGGAGAATTCCCTCTGGCTTTTCAGACTCCCCTAGGCCCATCCAGACCTAGTTGCTCCCAGCTCTCTTTAAGACATGGTTTATTCTCTTTTTTCCTTTCCCTGTCTCATTTTCCTCCCTTTTACCCCTGTGTGCCGTCTGTGATCTCCTCTCAAATAAACTATGCAGTCAAGTCTTTGTTTCAGGATCTGCTTTTGGTAGACCCAAACCAAATGACCCGAAGTCTTAATTCTCTGACACTCTAAAGATACCCAAAAGTAGTTAGAAAGAAGAGTGATAAATGACAAAAAATAATTAAAAGTAAAACAGTGGGAAATAACGACACACATTTATCTTCAGGTTGTTTGTATGAAGTTTCTCAACTTCTCTTTTGTCGCAGATCCTACTAGGTTTTCCCAGTATGTAAGAATTTCAAGCAAAACCTTGTTCATGATATTAAAGATTGTCATAAAATGTTCTGCTGTAAGCAATAAACATCTCTAACATATAATGATCCTTTTGATAAAAAGAATTCTGGGCCAAATTAAAATAATAATTTGTTCAGCCAACAAACTAAGTGAACACACAAAGCTTCTTCAAGATGTTCATTGTAAATCATCACATAAGTTCATTTCTCTTTTACTTCCCTTCAAGCCAGGAAAGACTTGAGGAACCCCTTGGCTGTTTGCCTGAATTTGCTATTGAAATACCTTTTAGAAAAGTCCAATTTCTGACTTTGATTTTCCTGCATTCAGAGGAACTTCCTGTATATATGCTTGAAACTATATGTATGACAGTAATAGCATAGTTTACTGATGAGTAATAGCTTTTTGGTTTCTTCGACTGCTAGTGAAAATGTAATTCTTATTAATAAGGGAATTCAGTGAGTATAAAAATGAAGGGAATAATAGTTCAAAAGCTACTCATTTCCAAAATGTTTTATTCATATTGCTTTATATTTTTATACACTTAATTTACTGATCTGACTCACCCTTAATTTTAAGAACTATAAACTATTGAAAGTATAACTGTCACCATACCAGAGGCAGCATTATCTTCACTTGTCATCTTTCCAATTAGATAATAGATGAACAGAAACTAATCTTGCTGTAACACTCTGCTGTGTGTAGTAAACTTCATGATAACAAATCTTTGTATTTTAAAATGGAGGCGTTGAAAAAAATGTAGATGCAGAAAATTTAACAACTAATTCCAGGAGGTCTTGCTGCTTTGAAATGCAGAGTTCCTGCCGTAAAGTAATGGATTACTAACTAGCACATCTAATGTTCTTCTTTTAAAGAAAACCAGGCCAACAACAGACAATGAATATGTGGTAAAGGGTGACCCCTTCAAAAAGAGAAACATTTGATCATGGCACTGCAGTAAGTGGGACCAGATAGCACAGGTCATTCTCATAAGATGCTCTTACTGCTCTACTTATGAAGCCATTGCATTATCTTTGATGTCATATTGTTTCCTATTTTTCAGAACTTAAAGTCAGACCAGGATTTCTCTTGCTCACTTCACAGCGTGGTGCCACATGGAAGAAACTAGCATGGGTTAGATTTCACCAGCCTGTGGATCCCATTGAGGTGTCATTTCAGTTAGTGCTAAAATTATAAGCTCCACCTTCTTGTGCAGGTGCTTAGCCACACTCCAAAAGTCCTGGGTCCCTTCTGACCGTACACGTGTATGTTGTCTCAAGTCCACATGTGTTCTGAACTGCTGCCAGTACTTTCTGCAGGCACACAGATCCATCCTGTGCAGTTCTAACGAGTGCTCTCCAGTGAGAGTGTCCAGTTTCTGCTTCCAGCCATGTCAGACTCTCCCAGGATTCCATGTCTTGATTTGAAGAAATGACCCCTTAGCAAAGTAACTCCAGGGGCTCTTGAAGAACATTGTCCTGCTCCGTGTCTCACCAAGCCCCTCAGGAAGTCAGCACCCTCAGCTTCTGGCCCTGAGCACCTGGTCTGCTGTCAGCAGCTACTCCAACAAAACAGAAATCTCATCAAGGGGGAAAAGAAAGTTTCCCCTAAATCTTTAGAGAAGAAACGAAACCAACCATTTTCCTCAAAGGACTCAAGTGCAGAAGAAATACAATTCCTATTGAATGGAAAAATGTTAGATTATCATGAGTGAGTAGCAGTTTAGTCATTTAGAGCAGTCATCTCAAACAACTTTCCTACTGGCAATTCTGTACAACCGCCGAGTTAAACAATTCCCTGTAGGGAGGTTTCCCAGATCAAAGGAACAGACTGCTCCAAGTCCCACTTTAGCAACATGGAACACAAAATTCTTTTTTTTAAAATTATTATTATACTTTAGGTTTTAGGGCACATGTGCACAATGTGCAGGTTTGTTACATATGTATCCATGTGCCATGTTGGTGTGCTGCACCCATTAACTCGTCATTTAGCATTAGATATATCTCCTAATGCTGTCCCTCCCCCCTCCTCCCACCCCACAACAGGCCCCAGAGTGTGATGTTCCCCTTCCTGTGTCCATGAGTTCTCATTGTTCAATTCCCACCTATGAGTGAGAACATGTGGTGTTTGGTTTTTTGTCCTTGCGATAGTTTACTGAGAATGATGGTTTCCAGTTTCATCCATGTCCCTACAAAGGACATGAACTCATCATTTTTTATGGCTGCACAGTATTCCATGGTGTATATGTGCCACATTTTCTTAATCCAGTCTATCATTGTTGGACATTTGAGCTGGTTCCAAGTCTTTGCTATTGTGAATAGTGCCGCAATAAACATATGTGTGCATGTGTCTTTATAGCAGCATGATTTATAGTCCTTTGGGTATATACCCAGTAATGGGATGGCTGGGTCAAATGGTATTTCTAGTTCTAGATCCCTGAGGAATCGCCACACTGACTTACACAATGGTTGAACTAGTTTACAGTCCCACCAACAGTGTAAAAGTGATCCTATTTCTCCACATCCTCTCCAGCAGCTGTTGTTTCCTGACTTTTTAATGATGGCCATTCTAACTGGTGTGAGATGGTATCTCATTGTGGTTTTGATTTGCATTTCTCTGATGGCCAGTGATGATGAGCATTTTTTCATGTGGTTTTGGGCTGCATAAATGTCTTCTTTTGAGAAGTGTCTGTTCATGTCCTTTGCCCACTTTTTGATGGGGTTGTTTTTTTCTTGTAAATTTGCTTGAGTTCATTGTAGATTCTGGATATTAGCCCTTTGTCAGATGAGTAGGTTGCAAAAATTTTCTCCCATTCTGTAGGTTGCCTGTTGACTCTGATGGTAGTTTCTTTTGCTGTGCAGAAGCTCTTGAGTTTAATTAGATCCCATTTGTCAATTTTGGCTTTTGTTGCCAGTGCTTTTGGTGTTTTAGACATGAAGTCCTTGCCCACGCCTATGTCCTGAATGGTATTGCCTAGGTTTTCTTCTAGGGTTTTTATGGTTTTAGGTCTAACATGTAAGTCTTTAATCCATCTTGAATTAATTTTTGTATAAGGTGTAAGGAAGGGATCCAGTTTCAGCTTTCTCCATATGGCGAGCCAGTTTTCCCAGCACCATTTATTAAATAGGGAATCCTTTCCCCATTTCTTGTTTTTGTCAGGTTTGTCAAAGATCAGATAGTTGTAGATATGCGGCATTATTTCTGAGGGCTCTGTTCTGTTCCGTTGATCTATGTCTCTGTTGTGATATCAGTACCATACTGTTTTGGTTCAAGGAGAACTACAAACCACTGCTCAATGAAATAAAAGAGGATACAAACAAATGGAAGAACATTCCATGCTCATGGGTTGGAAGAAGCAATATAGTGCAAATGGCCATACTGCCCAAGGTAATTTATAGATTCAATGCCATCCCCATCAAGCTACCAATGACTTTCTTCACAGAATTGGAAAAAACTAATTTAAAGTTCGTATGGAACCAAAAAAGAGCCCACATCACCAAGTCAATCCTAAGCCAAAAGAACAAAGCTGGAGGCATCACACTACCTGATTTCAAACTATACTACAAGGCTACAGTAACAAAATTCTTGTTGTTTGGAGTTACTGACCATATTCTTAATCTTCTACCATCCACATTAATATATTAAAAATATTAAAGACAGGCTGGTCATGGTGGCTCATGCCTGTAATCCCAGAGCTATGGGTGGCTGTGGCAGGAAGATTACTTGGGGCAGGAGTTCAAGACCAGCCTGGGCAACATAGCAGGACCCCATATTTACAAAAAAAAATTAAAAATAGCAGGACATGATGGTGTGTAGTCCCAGCTACACAGGAGGCTGAGGTGGGAGGATCACCTTAGCCCAGGAAGTCGAGGCTGCAAGGAGCTATGATAGTGCCACTGCACTCCAGCCTAGGCAACAGAGTGAGACCTCACCTAAAAGAAAAAAAAAAAAAGGACAAATTATAAGATGCACCCAGGTTTAATTACGAAGCTCTTTATCCCACCCCTTCGCCAATTCCCAACTGATCAGCAGTAAAATAAAGTTCAATTCTGAAACACAGGCTGCAAAACGCACCACATCTTGCTCCAGGAATGTTGCTTACATTTAACCTGGCTTTTTTTCCCAGAGAATCTTTAGGATTACTATGAAAATCATATGTATCTAAAAGAAATTGCTAAATAAGCAACTTGATGTCAATATGTATGATCTCTAGACATTTTTTATTGTACCACAAGTATAATAAAATTCCCATTTTAAGACCATCAGATCTTGGGAGACTCTTTCACTATCCCAAGAACAGTACAGGAAAGACCTACCTCCAAAATTCAATCACCTCCCACAAGGTTCCTCCCACAATGCATGGGAATAGTAGGAGTTGCAATTCAAAATTAGATTTGGCTAAAGACACAGCCAAACCATATAACTGGGGAAGCCAAGGAAACTAGGGTTCACACGGCAGAGTACAGAGTTTGGAATTTAAACCTTAGCTCCTTAAATACATTTAAAATGAAATTATTAAATAACCTAATAAATTATGAAAAAGTATCTTAAATACAATGATCTTTATATGAATATTGTAGTACAAAATATTATGTGTTCAGTATCAAAAATGTAAAACATTAAGGAAAATTGAAGCCAATACATCACTAATTACACAAAATACAGTTACCTACTATTCACATTTTGGTACATTTTCAAACTTCTTCACAAACTCTTTTGTAAGATCTTATTGTTTTACAATTTCACAAACTGCTTTTCTCACCTCAAGTATATGGTAAGAATCTGTGATTCAAATGTTTCTCAAATTCTCTTTTTTTAATGGCTCCATAATATTCCATCAATGAATAAAGTATAGTTTACTTATTACCATATTATTAAACATTTAGATGTTTTTGTTTTCAGCTACTATAGAAAATGTTATAATGTGTAGCTTATACTGCATAAATCTTTGTACCTCAAATTATTCCCTTAGAACATATTCTGTAAAGTAAAATTCTGAAGCATGGAGAAAATATTTGGTGTAAGTATATTGCAAAACTTCTTTTCATTAAATTTACTAATTTGTAAAACCCTAGAAATACATAAGTATTCATTTCACTAGATCCTTATTAACTTTGAATACTATCATTTAAAAAGTCTTCTCACTTCTCAAGATGGAGTATCCAAGGTACGAATTTAACCTTCCCATTTAAAACAACTAAAACACCAGACAAAGCAGATGAAACAACGACACTCAAAATATTGGACATCAGGCAGCCAAAAATAGAGATTCTTCAAAAATAAATGAAGCGAGCACTTATTTATCCAGCTAACTGGAGAAAGTGTCTTGGTGGGAGCACAGAGACGGGGAGCCCAGGCAGAACTAAGTCTTCCTGAGTTGAGGAGAAAAAGTTGGCTGTCGGGGTGTATTAGTCTGTTTTCATGCTGCTGATAAAGATATATCTGAGACTGGGCAATTTACAAAAGAAAGAGGGTTAAGGGACTTACAGTTTGACGTGGCTGAAAAAGCCTTACAATCATGGCAGAAAGCAAGGAGGAGAAAGTCAAGTATTACATGGATGGCAGCACACAAAGAGAGAGCTCATGCAGGGAAATTCCCATTTTAAGACCATCAGATCTTGGGAGACTCTTTCACTATCCCAAGAACAGTACAGGAAAGACCCGCCTCCAAAATTCAATCACCTCCCACAAGATTCCTCCCACAATGCATGGGAATAGTAGAAGTTGCAATTCAAAATGAGATTTGGCTAAAGACACAGCCAAACCATATAACTGGGGAAGCCAAGGAAACTAGGGTTCACACGGCAGAGTACTATAAAGGAAAAACACTATAGATCTGCATCTGGTTCCTTCAAGTCTTGAGCTGAGTACAAGTCAGAGAATAAATGTGAGGAAGGGCCAAGAAAGAACCACTCTAAGGGAATAGAAAGAATAGTGCTCAGATCAAATATAGAGCTTGGAATAGTGCTTATTCCCAACGGCCAGGATAGAGTACCTCATTTTGGGACCCATCTGTTAGAGTACTAAGAAGGGTCTTAGTTCCTTAATGGGAAAAATTAACCTTAGATTAAATACAGTTCTTGTACCACCCAACAAATCTTAAATAAAAGACCTGAAAATTTCAAACTGTTTCCAACTAATCTAATCACATACCAGAACAAAGTTTAACAATAATTATAGGAATGCAAAATAACTAACACCTACCAAGATAAAATTCACAAAGTCTTGCGTGCAATCAAAAATTGCCAAGCATGCAAAAGGAACAAAAATACAATCCATAATGAAGACAAAAATCTACTAATTAAAATTGATCCAATATGATATAGATAATAGAAGTAGTAAATAAGGATGTTAAAACAGTTATAGCTGAATTCCATATATTCAAAAAACTAGAATATAAAATAGATTAAGTAGAGATATGGCAGATATAACAAAGACCCAAATTCAAAGACCTAAATTGAACTTTTGGAGATGAAGATTAAAATTTCTGAGATGAAACATATACTGGATGAGATTAATTGCAGATAAAATATTATGAAAGAGAGGTGGTCAATTGGGAAAGTAGAAATATTGGTCAAAGGGTGCAAGGTTTCATACAGACCAGTTGGGTCACCATAATTTGTAATAATGTACTGTATATTTCAAAGTTGTTAAAAGAGTAGATTTTTAAATGTTCTCACCACAAATAATAATAGGTAGGTGAGGTGATGGATATGTTAATTAGCTTATTTAATAACTCTACAGTGCATACATATGCCAAAACATCACACTGTGATGTATCATGTTGTGAGGTATCACATTGTACCTCATAAACATATACAGCCATTATTTGTCAATAAAATAAAAATGATGGATTTTCTACAAAGGTGCCAAGAGTACACAATAGGGAAAGGAAACTCTCTTAAATAAATGGTGTTGAGAAAACTGGATATCTACAAGCAGAATGAAATTGAACCTTTATCTCACATCATATACAAAAAATCAACTCAAAATTGATTAAAGATTTAAATGTAAGACCTAAAACTATACAACTCTTGGAAGAAAATATAGAACAAAATCTCCATAAGGTTGGTCTGGACAATGATTTTTTGGCTAGGACCTCTTTTTGAAGCACCAAAAACAAAAATAGAGAAATAAAATTGTATCAAACTTAGAAGCTCTTACACAGAAGCTTTACTTAACAAAGTAAAGAGAGAACCTACAGAATGGGAGAAAATATTTGCAAACCATACCTCTAATAAGGGTTAATATCAAAAATATGTAAGAAACTAAACTCAATAGCAAGAAAATAAATAGCCCTATTAAAAATGGATAAAAGACTTAAATAGACATTTCTCAAAAGAAGACATGCAAATAGCCAATATGTACATGAAGAATGATCAACATCACTAATCATCAGGGAAATATAAATTAACACCACAATGAGATAGCTATCACCTTGCACTTGATAGGATGGCTATTATCAAAAAGACAAAAGATAACAAATATTGACAAGGATGTGGAAAAACAGGAAACACTTGTAAACTGTCAATGGGAGTGTAAATTAGTATGGTCATTATGAAAAACAGTATGAAATTTCCTCAAAAAAATTAAACAGAGAAATACCATATGACCCAGCACTCCCACTTCTGGATATAAATCCAGAAGAAAGGAAATCAGTATCTCAAAAAGATAGCTGCATTCCCATGTTTATTGCAGAATTATTCACAATACTGAAGATACAAAAAGCAATGTAAGTGTCTGTCAACCAATGAACGAATAAAGAAAATATGGTATATAGACACAATGGAATACTATATGGCCTTTAAAAAGGAAGAAATACTGTCATTTTTGACAATGTGGATGATCTGGAGGACATAATACCAGGCGAAATAAGCCTGGCACAGAAAAACAAATACTGTTTGATCTCACTTATGTCTTATGTGTGGAATCTAAAAAGTTGATTTCATAGAAACAGAGACTAGAAAAGTGGTTACCAGAGGCTGGCAGAGGGAGAGGTTTGAGGAAAGAGGAGATGTTAATCAAAGGGTACAAAATTTAAGTTAGATTGGAGGAATAAATTTTAGTAATCTATTGCACTGCATGGTGACAACACAGTTAATAATAATGTATTGTATATTTCAAGATTGCTAATAGATTTTTAATGTTCACACCACAAAATAAAAAGATAAATTTGTAAGGTATCGATATGTTAATTAGCTTGATTTTATCTTCCTACAGTATATACATATATCAGCACATATTTTTGTGCCCCATAAATGTATACAATTATTGTATGTCAATTGAATTTTTTCAAGTTTGAAAATCACAAGTATAGTAGGATGAAATAAAACATTTGATGTTTATGTCTCAAAATATTTTTAAAAGATATTATGGAAGAAAGAATTAGTGAACTTGAAAACAAAGCAAATCCTAGCCAAAATAAGACTGGAAAAAAAGAGTAAATAAAAAGAAACAGAGCCTCAGAAAACTGTAGGATAACGTCAACCAGCCAAATATACTGCTATGGGAGTCCCTGAAGAAGTGAGTGAGAGAAGACTAAAAATATTTTTTTAAAATGACAAAAAGTGTCCAAATCTGATGAAAACTATAATCTTGAAGATCTATGAAGCTCAACAAATTCCAAGCACAAAGAGCTTGAAGAAAACTATACAAAGGCACATAATAACCAAATAAACCTATAAGTTTAATGTGATGTGTATTCACATGATAGCAACTTCTTAAAAATAGAATTTGACAAGCCAATTCTAAAATTTATATGAAAATGTAAAGGACCTGGAATAGATAAAACAAAGTATATAAAAAGAACAAAGTTTGAGAATTTTCACTACCTAATTTCAAATCTTGCTCTAAAGCTATATGACTCAAGATAGTATGGTTTTGATGTAAAGATAGGCAGATACATTATTAAAACACAATAAACAAACCAAAAATAGACTCATATATACATGGTCAATTAATTTTTGGCAAAAGTGCTGAAATGACTTGGGTGTCCCTCCTCTCAAGATCTCATGTTGAAATGTGACTCTTAGTGTTGGAGGTGGGGCCTTCTGGGAGGTAATTGGATCATGGGGGTACACCCCTCATGAACGGTTTAGCACCATCCCCTTGATGATAAATGAGTTCATGCTTAGGTATTTCATAGGAGATCTGTTTGTTTAAAATTCTGGAACCTCCTCCTTCTCTCCCTCTTGCTCCCACTCTTGCCATGTGATGTGCCTGCTCCCACTTTGCCTTCTGCCATGATTGTAAGCTTTCTGAGACCCCCCACCAGAAGCAAGCAGATGTTGGTGCCATGCTTGTACAGCTTGCAGAACTGTGAGCCAATTAAACTTCTTTTCTTTACAAACTACCCAGCCTCAGGTATTTATAGCAATGCAAGAACAACGTAACACAATTGCTAACTAATGTTATTAAATAGCATAAGGATTTTTTTTCAACAAATGGCATTGGATCAACTGCATGTTTATTATTTTTAAAAAAGAAAGAACAGAACCTTAATGCTTAACTTATGTCAAAAACAAAAATTAATTCAAAATGGATCATAGGGCTAAATGTAAAATTTTAAACTATGAAACATCTAGGAGAAAACACGAAAGAAAACATTTGGTACCTTGGAGCAAATATTCATTAGTATTAAAAAAATACGGGCAGGGTGTGGTGGCTCACGCCTGTAATCCCAGCACTTTGGGAGGCCAAGGCGGGCGGATAATGAGGTCAGGAGTTCAAGACCAGCCTGACCAACATAGTGAAACCCCATCTCTACTAAAAATACAAAAGTTAGCCAGGCATGGTGGCACACACTTGTAATCCCAGCTACTCAGGAGGCTGAAGCAGGAGAATCCCTTGAACCCAGGAGGTGGAGGTTGCAGTGAGCCGAAATTGTGCCACTGCACTCCAGCCTGGGCGACAGAGCAAAACTGCATCTTAAAAAAAAAAAAAAAATACTGGCTGGGCATGGTGGCTCACGCCTGTAATCCCAGCACTTTGGAAGGCCAAGGTGGGTGGATAACCTGAGGTCAGAAGTTCAAGACCAGCCTGGCCAACATGGTGAAATCCTGTCTCTACTAAAAATACAAAATTTAGCTGGGCATGGTGACTGTAATCCAAGCTACTCAGGAGGCTGAGGCAAGAGAATTGCTTGAACCCAGGAGGCAGAGGTTGCAGTGAGCTGAGGTTGCACCATTGCACTACAGCCTGGGTAACAAGAGCAAAACTCCATCTCAAAAAGAAAGAAAGAAAGAAAGAAAATACCAACCTCAAAGGAAAAAAAATGAGAACTTGAACTTGGTCAAAACCAAAATCTTTTGTTCCTTAAAAGACATTATAAAGAAAATCAAAAGGCAATCTATAGAGATAAATATTAAAAATATATATGACAGAAAATTTGTATTCAGGATATATAAAGAAGTCTTAAAACTCAATAATAAAAGAGACAACTCAATTTTTTAAAAAGATTCAGACACTTCGCCAAAGAAGTATATAAATGGCCAGTAAGCACTTGAAAGTTCTTAATTTTATTAGTCATCAAGAAAATGAAAATAGAAATCACAAGACACCATTTCACACCTACTAGAATAGCTAAAATTAAAAGGGCTAAGGACAGTCCATTTTGGGGAGAGTGTGAAGAAATTCAATCTCTCATTTATGGCTGGTAGAATTATAAATGATGCAGCCACTTGGGATTTCTATCTGTTTCCTAAAATGCTAGATATATACTTACTGTATAACTGAACATTTCTACTCTTAAGTATTCACCCAAAAGAAATGAAAGCAAAAGTAATAAACAGTCTGATTCTGTTTTTGTTGTTCAGTACTGACAATGTTAAAGCCCAACCCCTTCCCCTTTTGCCCATATCTGTGCAAGACAAATGAGAAAGCCTGGGCATCT
The DNA here is from genome assembly GCF_009828535.3 of Hylobates moloch. Classification (NCBI taxonomy): domain Eukaryota; kingdom Metazoa; phylum Chordata; class Mammalia; order Primates; family Hylobatidae; genus Hylobates; species Hylobates moloch. The sequence goes on along the minus strand of NW_026652284.1, from coordinate 35,752,066 downwards.
CTTCCTTCCTTTGGCACTGGAGAGAGATTCAAATGATGCAAACTCAGCTCATGGGAACACTCACCTTGACTCCACTTATTAACTACAATAAAACCAAGTCTTCCAGGCTGTGCAATACTGGGAGATCCCAATTCTACAAAAAAATTAAAAAATTAGCCAAGCATGGTGGTGGGCATGTCTGTAGTCCCAGCTATTTGGGAGGCTGAGGTGAAAGGATCGCTTGAGCCAGAGAGGTTAGGGCTGCAGTGAGCGGAGACTGCACTGCTGCACTCCAGCCTAGGCAACAGAGCAAGAGTCTCTCTCTCTCTCTCTCTCTGACACACACACACACACACACACACACACACACACACACACACACAAGCCCCTAGCCCCTCCTTTGCTCAAACCATTCTGGACCAGCTTGGTTGCTTGCCTTTCTCTCCCAAGAAAGTCCCACTGTGTGAGAAATAAAGACTTTTATGCCTTCTTGATATACGTGGCATCACACTCCAAATACTCAAACCAATTATCCACATAGGGTTGATCAAGCCCTCCACAGGACAACCACAAAAAACAAATATCCATAAAAATACATGAATGCAAATACAGCAACTTTATTCATTAAAGTCCCAAACTGGAAATATTCCAAATGCCATCAATGGGTAAACAGATAAATGAATAATGGTATATTTATATAATGGATTACTACTCTGTAAAACAAAACAAAACAAATTATTAATATCCCTAAAGTAGCTAGATCTTAAAAACACGATGGAAAGGAAAGCCATGCACAAGAGTGCATATTGCATGAGTCCCCTATTTATATGAAACTCTTAAACTGACAAAACTAATCAACGCTGGTAAAAATAAAATCAGTGGTTTCCTGGGGTTGGCCAAGAGAGTGGTAAGATCGATTGCAGTAGAGAACAAAGAAACTTTCTTGGAAGGTGGAAACGTTTTGTATTCTGGTTTCATCAAGAGTGCTTGACCTTAAAATTAGTGAAATTGATTTGTGTATAATTATACCTCAAATAAGTTGATTTTGTACAAAATGATTTTCAGGCTTATCATGTGACCCCTAGCTGTATCCCAAAAAGATGGAAGAAAACATTCCTTTCACATGAAAATATACAGCATACAGAAAGCAGCAGAATCACGGGGCTATACCCTGCAGATGGGATGCTTAATGAGAATTTGAGTATTCAAGGGGCACGTGACAAGTAGGAGCACTTAATATTAGAAATAAGGTAGACCTGTTTAACTCAATACATAACATAACCATCCCTTAATGAAAATGCCAAAATGAATCTCTGGTGGTGGCTAATTGACTGCGGGAGGCCCAGGACTGGAAAAAGGTAGTCATCCCCATAAGTATTACTCAATCTTATACAATAGTAACAATTGAAACTTTTAAGTCTAGTAGAGTTCTCAATTGAGTTCATAAGCTACAGAATCATAGCTTTTCTTCCAACTCCCTCTTGAATGATGGGGAAGACCAGTAACTTTGAGAAATTATCCTGCAATGGTATCTCCAGTGTCAGGGAATTTTGCTTTCCTCAGTTTGGAACTTTGCATTAACACTGAGGAAGAGACATTCTTAGAAATCTGGAAGATTATAGAACAACTTAAGAAAAGAACTCTTCTCAGTGGGCAGACTTTTAAATTCTAGCATTTAAATCTACCACAATAGTCTAGAATGAGTTTTGACATTCCATATTTGGTTGCCTTCCAGGATTTTCTACCAATGTAAGTTACATATATGACTATTTTATTTTTGCTTAGAAGATCAAACCCCTACACTAATTCCCATGACATGGATAGAAGTCTCCAGGACAGAGTAGAAGGTTAATGGATGTCAGATAATAAATTGTTGACCCAAATCCATCTCATAGTAGGCCCAGTGGGATACAAATCCATTTTGAGATTATTTTTCCAGTTTCTAAGTGGAAAATTTATTCCAGACGCAAATCCGGAATAAATATCCCTAGCAACAGACACAATCCACATATTAGCTTTCTAACTCATGGATATGGCCTATTGTGACAGAAATAGCTAATATAAATCTTTTTAAATACACTATTCTTTCAAATTATAAATCAAAATCAATACCACATCCCACATGGTTGAATTTCATTTATTAGTGTCATCACTAAAGACTTGTAGACTGCAGAACTGCTGAGTCCTATCATTTGCCCAATTAACCTTCTTGTTTGGCATATGTGGAAATTGACAAATCTTGGAGAACAGCAGTGAATTATAAATTTAATAAGATTGTGATTTCTATTGCAACTGCTCTTCAAGATGTGATCTCTTTATTAAAGCAAAATCAATTCAGTCTCTGGCACCTGCATATTGCAACTATTGCCATACTGAATGTTTTCCCTGTAGCCTAGTTAGTAGAAAATACAAAAGCAGTATATTTCACTCGATAAGTACAGTAGCACATATATTCACAAAATCCAACATGCTTTCATGATAAACACACCTAATAAACTAGGAATAGAAGGAAACTTTCTCAACCTAACAAAATAAATCTATGAAAAACACACAGCTAAAATCACAATGATGAAAAATTGAAAGCTTTCTATTGAAGATTAGAAACAAAACGGATGCTTGCCCCTGCCTCTTCTATTCAAGACTGTCTTTGGTGGTCTAGCTGGCGTGATTAGCAAGGAAATGAAATGAAAACTACCCAGTTTGGAAAGCAAGATGTAAATGTATCTCTATTTTCAGGTGACACAAATATAGAAAATTCTAAAGCATCCACAAAAAACTATCAGAGCTAGTAAACTACTTCAGCAAAGTTGCAGGATATAACATTAATATACAGACTTTTTTGTCTGATATTAATGTAGCCATTCCAGATTTCTTTTAGTCACAGTTTGCAAGGTACATATTTTTATCCTTTTATTTTCAATATATTTGTGCATTTGAATCAATTTGTGTCTCTCATTTCAGCATATAATTAGGTCATGTTTCTTAAATTCATTCAGACAATTTCAGTCTTTTTCTTTTTTTTCTTTTTAACGAGACGGAGTCTTGCTCTGTCCCCCAGGCTGGAGTGCAATGGTACAATCTCAGCTCACTGCAACCTAAACCTCCCAGGTTCAAGCAATTCTCCCGCCTCAGCCTCCTGAGTTGCTGGGATTACAGCCATCAACCACCATGTTGGGCTAATTTGTATATTTTTAGTAGAGATGGGGTTTCACCATGTTGGCCAGGCTAGTCTTGAACTCCTGACCTTGGTGATCTGCCTGCCTCAGCCTTCCAAAGTTCTGGGATTGCAGGCTGAGGCTCTGTGTCAGGCCCAATTTCTGTCTTTTAAGAGAGTTTAATACACTTTCTTCAATATACTCACTGATAAGGTAAAATTTACCTCTACCTTTTTGTTTTCTACATGTCTTATGTCTTTTTCTTTTTCTATTCCTCCATTACTGCCTTCTTTTGTGTTAATCAATATTTTTAATGTATTATTTTAATTCTTTTGTCAATTTTACTATATGTTTTTAATTTTATTAGAGATGGTGCTGGGAATTAAAATTAACATCTTAATTTATAACAACCTAGTGTAGTTCAGATTAACACTAATTTAATTTCAGTAGTATACAAAGACCTGCTCTATATGGCTCTACTCCCTCCCTAGTTTTTGAGTTTTATTGTCATACAAATTACAGCATGATACACTGTATGCCCATCAACATAGATTTATAATTACTGCTTTATGCAGTAATCTGTTAAATCAGAAATAAGAAAAAAATTATTACAAGCAGAAAATGCACTTATACTGTCTTTTATATATACTTACATATTACCTTTACCAGTGCTCTGAATTTCTAAACACCAATTTGATTTATTGTCTAGAACTCTTTCATTTTGGCCTAAAGGACTACCTTTAGTATTTCTTGTAGGACAGGTTTGCTAGCAATGGATTCTCTCCGTTTTTGTTTAGCTCAGATGTCTTTATATCTCCATTGATTCAGTATAATTTTGCTGAATATAGAAACCACTGTTGAAAGCACTCTGATTATGTTATCCTATTGCCTTCTGGCTTCAGTGATTTCTGATGAGAAACTAGCTGTTAATCATACTGAAGATCTCTTATACTTAAGGAATCATTTCTGTCTTGCCACTTTCACGCTTTTTTGTCTTTGGTTTTCAACAGTTTGATTATGATGTGTTCTAGATGTGAATCTTGTTGAATTTATTCTACTTGGAGTGTGTTGAGTTCAGATGTGTCAAAGACTCACAGTCCTGAACATGCACACAATGTTACACATGTGCATCAATGTCAAGATTTCCAGATATATGTTACAGCTTTACAAAGTTCCTTATAGACAAGCTCGGGAGTATGGATTCATGCAGACTAATGTTTCTCATCAAATTTGGAAGTTTACAGTCATTATTTCTTCAAATATTAATTTCTATCCATTTCTATCTCTCCTCTCCTTCTGGAATTCTCATCATATGTATGTTGGTATATTTGGTGGTGTTCCACAAGTCTCTGAGGTTCTGTTCATTTTTCCTTATTCTTTTTTCCTTCTGATCCTCAGACTGGAAAACCTCAATTGACCTGTCATGTTCTCTATTTCTGATTTCAGACTGCTCAAGCCTGCTGTTGATCACCTCTACTAAATTTTTAATTTCAGTTCTTGTATTTATCTATAGCATTTCTAGTTTTATCATTTCTATCTCTCTATTGATATTCTCTTTTTGGTGAGACATAACTCTTAATTTCCATTCGTTCTTTAGATATGGTTTCCTTTAGTTCTTTAGGCATATTTAAAATGACTGATTTAAAGTCTTTGTCTAATAAATTCAACATCTGGGCTTCCTCATGGAGCAGTGTTAATTGACTGTTTTTTCTAGTGTTTATTCATGTCTCACATTTTTGTCAAAAACTGATCCTTTTTAAAAATGGAAATGCAAAGTCAGGTTCTACTCCCTCTCCAAGGTTTGTTTTTATTACTGTTTGTTGTCAATTGTCATTTCAGTGACTTTTCTGAACTGACTCTATAAAGCCTGTATTTTTTCTCATTTTTGACACCTGGAGCCTCTGCTCATTTAGCTTAGTGGTCAGCTAATGATTGTACAGGAATTCTTTAAATTTCTGGAACCAGTAAGTCTTTGCAAAGGAACCAGTAGAGGCTTTGTCAAGATACTCTATGTGTGTATTGGGCATGCTTTCAACACTCAGCCAGGCAGTTTATAACTCTGCCTTAGCCTTCACTTCTTGCTTGTGCAGGGTCTAGAAGTTATACAGAGCTGAAACTCAGGTCTTTCCTGAGCATACTCACAGTCCTGAACATGCACACAGCCATACACGTGTGCATTGTTAAAGCCAACTCAATATGGCCTGAGAAGGACTCCATACTTCTATATTTAAGACCTTGTGGATTGAACTGCAACCTAAGTTAATAGGTAGACAGGATTGAAAACCTAACTTAAGAGTATGCACCTGTAACAACAGCTGAGTCTTGGCCAGTCTCAGCAGCCATACTTCAACCACTCATACACCGCCATGTTCAAATAAGGCAAAGGTGGAGCTGTAACCAGTCCAGTTGTTTCTGTACCTTAGCTACAATTTCTGTATGTCACTTCCCTTTTTTTTGTCTACAAATTTGTTCTGACTGTGAGGCATCCCTGGAGTCTGTCTGAATCTGTTGTGATTCTGGGGGCTGCCTGACTCACAAATCATTCATTGCTCAACTAAACTCCTTTAAATTTAATTTGGCTGAAGTTTTGTTTTTTTTTTTTTAACAGCATCAATGACAAGATTTCCAGAAACACGTCAGAGCTTTTCAAATTTTCTTACAGACATTTTATTTCCCAGAATTTTATCTTGAGCAATATTGTTAGCCTATTTGCCCCCCAGCTGTTATCTACCACCTTAGGCAGGCAAAATGCTAAACAATTGCCTCTCATTGTTTTGACAAATGCCACTGGAGAAAAGGTTATCCACACTAAATGAGCTATGACCACAAGCTGTTCTTTTTTGTTTGTTTGTTTGTTTGTTTGTTTTTGTTTTTTTTTTGTTTGTTTTTTTTTTGTTTTTTTTTTGTTTTTTAGACGGAGTCTCGCTCTGTCGCCCAGGCTGGAGTGCAGTGGCGCAGTCTCGGCTCACTGCAAGCTCCACCTCCCGGGTTCATGCCATTCTCCTGCCTCAGCCTCTCCGAGTAGCTGGGACTACAGGTGCCCGCCACCACGCCCGGCTAATTTTTTGTATTTTTAGTAGAGACGGGGTTTCACCGTGGTCTCGATCTCCTGACCTCGTGATCCGCCCGCCTCGGCCTCCCAAAGTGCTGGGATTACAAGCGTGAGCCACCGCGCCCGGCCAAGCTGTTCTTTTTTAAGACTTCTGCAGATCTGGGCAAGGAAATGGGAACAGGGCAAGTTAAAATGTCACGTATTTCACTGTTTCTACAGAGATTAGCCTATTTGTCTTAACTAAACTGCAGATTTCTCCAAGCTTTTTAAAATTTTCAAATTGCTGAAAAAGTTAATTTTGGCTTTTTTGTGAGTATTTTCATTGTGTTTATGAAGGAGAAGATTTTTGGAGGTCTTTACTCTGCCATTTTCACTGAATCCTCTTTTCATTCCCCAATTTGATACATAATCTTTTTATTTATCTGTTTGAGCAAACTTTTTGCTCAGGTTTGGAATGTTGAGTTTTCCTTGGGGTCTCATTTAATTACTAAATATTATTCATCAATTTTTATTTATACCTATGCATATATGCAGATTTGTACAAATAGCTACAAAAGGAGACACATTATTTGCAAAATCCCAATAGTCATGGACACACACACAAATGCACCCCCCTGTCACCAACCCAATAAAATTCCTACTGAACTCCAGCATTCACTAATTCTGTCCTTACATGCATGCCAACTGGCTTACTTATAATTATGCAGGAGAGAAATAAGTAGGAGCTACAGTGTGACAGATGCAGCAATTTCTGCAAGAATAACAATCCTACCCACTCAGGTCACCACCTTCAACCTTTATCAGAAACTTTTGCCTTGAACAGTTGAAGAGAAAAGAATCTGGAAATGCAATAAGGCTCTCTTCATATCACCCTCCTTTTCACTTAGATAAGAAATAGAAGACAAAGATCTAGGACTTTAAGTCACCTGGAATAGCTTCTAATGTGATCTATGCATTTTCAGGTCACCCAACTTTTGATCTTCCCAATGTTGACTGCTCAACTTATAGACTTCACTGAAAACCTGGAAAAGTTTCCTTTGTACAGGTAGAAATTGCATTGCTAATGTTGGGTCAATTTTAGTTATGCTAATTGCTAATGAGAAAAGGTGTTAAACATTAAAATATACAAGTTGCACCAAACCTACCTGTCAAATGTTATTTTTGTTTGTTTGTTTGTTTTTGTTTGTTTGTTTTTAGATGGAATCTCACTCTGTCACCCAGGCTGGAGTGCAGTGGCACGATCTCCGCTCACTGCAAGCTCCACCTCCTGGGTTCATGCCATTCTCCTGCCTCAGCCTCCTGAGTAGCTGGGACTACAGGCGCACGCCACCACACCCAGCTAATTTTACTGTATTTTTAGTAGAGATGGGCTTTCATCATGTTAGCCAGGATGGTCTCAATCTCCTGACCTCTTGATCTGCCTGCCTTGGCCACCCAAAGTGCTAGGATTACAGGCGTGAGCCACCATGCCTGGCCCAAATGTTTTCGTTTTTTTTTTTTTCTTGAAGCAGAATGATGTTATTCTACAAGGAGTGGAAAGCTTCTATGCAGATTAGGCACATTTGGAGTTTTCTATTAACAACTTTATAAGGCCCTTGCACTGGAGCCTATAAAACACACAAGTAAAGATCCTTGGCTCTGAAGGCAACCTGCCAGAATCTCAGTAGTATTCACTTTAAAAATAATAACTTTGTGGACTAAACAGTATTTATGCAACTGAAAACAACATATTGGCTTTAATAAAATGAAAGGTACACTAGGAAAGGCCAGCTGTAAAGAATGTTCTTGAGTAGTAAGCATAGAAGTAAAGTCAACATTCCTTTTCCTAACAGGAAAAAAAAAAAAGGAAATTTTTATCTGCCTTTTTTTAAACCTAAGAAATTCATGAGGGAAATATGTATGTGGCTTCTTCCTTCCTTTGAAGGAAATTTTTCCATGTTTTCAGTGAAGTCTGTAAGTTGAACAATCAACATTGGGAAGATCAAAAAGGTAATGCTCAGAGCACACCTTAAAACAAAACATAAAGAGACTTATAGTACAGGGAAGGAAGTAAAATATTTAAGGGCTGTTTGGGGGTACAAAAGTCTAATTCACTACATACAGGTTTGCTGTCACCAACCCTTATCTTCTAACTGAAGTTTTGTACCTTCAATATCTATGGCTTATCACAGGACCCATCTTAAAAGCTTGAGAAATCATGCTTTAAAAATATATTTCTCACTTGTGTTGTACCCAATCCCAGACAGAGTTGTGGAAATCAGCACATACCATTTGCCCAATAAACATCTCCTTCTTTCTTGTGTCTGAAAATCTTCATATTGTTTTTCTGTAGAAATAGTTTACACTTAAAACGTAACATGGGGCTGTGAAACGTAGTCATGGAAACCATGACAGTAGGGAAAAAAGAGAGATTTGAGGAGTTACTGAGTGTTTTTGATTTTTCAAATACAATAGTTCCCTTAAGCAAAGTCAGTTGCGCCATATGGTGAACTGTGTGTGGTAATTTTCTAAGCTTGCAAATAGAATTCTGCAAAATGTGATCAACTGCTAAGTCAATGCAATCCAAGTGAGCTCAAATTCTGCTCTTGCTCACTATTCCTAGGGATATACTGCAAACAAACAAACACTTAGTATTTAATTTTAAGAACCCCAAAACAAAGATTTATGTGATAGGATAGAAATTCACCAAAATCATTTAACTTTAAAGAATGGAGAAACAGTCAGTTTCAGAAGGCCACAGACTTTGCTGCACACTCATTGTCTATGTGAAACTCTAAATTAGCCTGAGATTCAGTTCCTGCCCTCGCTCCATCACCCCAAACCCATAATATTGCCATTATTGTCTCTTGAGGCAAACATTTTCTGTGTCATAAATCTTTAAATATAAATCAGCTTTGCTGCAATACAATCAATCTCAAAATCTCATTTGAGTAACAAAAAGCATTTATTGTATTACTTTCTCATGCATCTATCTGCAAGCTGGCTGAGGCAGATATGCTTTAGGCTGCAAGTCTGTGGGTCGAGCCAGCTCTGCCTCATGCATCTAACACTGGAGCCCTGTTTGGAGTGCCCACAGCTGCTCCATCAGGTCTTCCCACGGCCATGAGAGTAATCCCAACTGAGCAAATGCATTTCAATCCTCTGCATACAGCACATTTGCTAATATTTCATTGGCCAACATAAGTTACAGAGTCAAGCTCAATGTCAAGGGGAAATGATATACGCTCTTCACATTGAGGTAGAGTAGTAAAGTGAATATTTAATTAACAATTTTAAAAAGTACTATAATCCACCCTTTTTGTTCTCAAATATTCTCTATCTTTTCATATGCAAAATACACTCACCCTAACTGCATCCACAAAATCACAGCATCAGACTCAAAATCCAGAATCTCATGATTTACTTCTGGTCTAGATACAACTCCTTTTGGTCCAGTGACCTATGAGCTAAACACAAGTTATGGTGCCCCCACACACCCAATAAACCATTGTGCAACTTGGGTAGGGTATCCACAATTAATAATCCTATAGTTAAAGTCTGAGGAATGGAAAGCACATAACAGTTACTAGTTTATAACAATTTTGGAGCTTCACAGAGCAAATCAGGTGTCCAAACAATAGGAAACTGAAATCACTGCTTGCTAACTGCTCTTGCCCCAAAGATGGACCATAGTAAGATTTATCCTGTATTGTAGCTAGTAGAAACAAGAGCAATGCTGAGTGACACCTGGGCACTCCTTATAGGAGTAAATGAGCCTTTCTGCACAAGGATACTCAGTGGGAATCTGTATCTATACAATCATATGAGTTGAGACCAGGTGATTCATTTTGTCCTCCACTAACACGGAACCCACAAACACAAGAATCATGGCCATGGTTCTTGATAAGACCCAGGTTATGCCCTCTTAGAGTGGCTCCCAGCCTATTGTTCTCCAAACGTCTTGGGTTGACCCTCCTGAAGGTATTTCCTCTGCCTTCGTCTTCCTTGACTATATCTAAGTGGGCATTTGAAAATAAGCCCTTCTTGGTGGCTCAGCAGTTTTAAATTCAATTTCTGACAATATAAAGTTAGAGAGCAAGAGGTTTTGGTTGCATTTCTAACATCTTTGTCGTCTCATAGTCTAGACTGGTGGCTGTTTTGCAGATATATGTCTCTCAAAAGCTTGTTTTGTTTTCTATGTATACACTTAAATTCTAGTTAAATACAAGTGCCAAAAGCCACACCAAAAATTCTCTCCAAGGCATGCCTCCATCTAGACTTAGTTATGGGCTCTTTGGTTCCATTAGTCTTCTGAGGGGCCTTGCCCTTAATTTTTCTAGAAGCCCTTTCATCCGCCTGAGAGGATCTGCTAAGCCATCCTTTAATTATTAATAGCTCATATGTCGTAACAAAGAATGTTAAAGCCATCATTAACTTGGTCTTTGTAATTACCGTCCTTGTTTTGATAAGAAACTATTTTATTTTCCATACCTGAGATTTCTGGACTCTCTATAGTCTCTATAAATCCTGTTTGCATACTGAGCTCATCTTTTTCCTGTAGCATTTTATTAATTGTGATTAATAAATATCTGTCCATGATTTTAAAATATCACCTCAAATGTTGTAAGTTTATTAGGTAGATTTTTCTGTCTTCTGAGTTACTGCAGGCAACAGTTTTTTTCAAATATTTTGTGATTTGATATCACCACTTTTTCTACCACTTATGACAGTTTCATTAATCACTGCCTGGTCTCAAAGCCAAAGCCAAATACTACATCATTCAGTTATTACTACAACAATATTTCATTAAAAAGACACCCAAAATTTAGTGGTTTATGGTCATAAACGTTCATTCCCACATTTACATATCTTCATGCTGGCTACTGTTCAGCTAACTAGGGACCAATTTAGCTGTGGTGGCTCTATGTCAGGCCATAACTTGATTGGGTTTGGCTCCACATGACAGCAGATATCTGGGAAATGTTCTTCTCCTGCAGAGGATTGTGTTGAGAGATAAAGCTCCATGGGTCACTCACATTTCTGCACATTGAGAGCAGAGGCACTGACTGCCTTTGTTTCAGACCATCTTTTCAAGGATGTATGGCAAACAGCCTTGGAAGACAGAAATAAGATCTCCTTCCAGAATCAAAGGCAGACAGGTTGAGTTTCCATTATAGAATATTTGGGCTCCCTAAGTGCAGAGTTTCTCTCTTATAATGCAACTCACTGTGAGTGCAGTAATCAGGTGGCCTTCTTCATACTTCCCTGTAGGAACTGGAGCTTGGGGAACCAACACAAGAAAATACTGATATTCTAGCTACTGTTACTGCTGTGAGTAATAAAGTTTTTTGTTTCTGACATAGGAGTCTCATGTCTTCTTCACGTATCCACGACACTGTGGCAGAGTAATTTGTTAGCTTGCAAATAGAATAAAATATCAGACTATTAATAAATTTTGATTATTAAAAGTAAAGCAAATCACATAGTGAAGCCCAACATCAATGGTATGAGGAAAGTATAATTCTACTGTGGAGGTGGGAGAGTGGGAAAAGTAAGAAGTAAATATTTGCTGAATGACAACCTAATATACCGTAATATCTACCAGTAGTATCTATCATTTCTTCTCATTTACAATACATGGATTTTATTGGAAAAATAATAATCTGTAAGTGCTGTCTTGGTAGAATTGAGAAACAGAAATTTAAATGGCTCCAACCTCCATTGTGTTAGTCTTTTTCTATTGCTTATAAACACATATATTTCTCATTCCTATTTTGTAGATTTTCTTATTGCATTTCCCCTTTCTGATCAAAGGCTTTTGCTCAGATCTTTAATGCCAGCGAAACATTTTAATATAAACAGAATTAATAAAAGTATTAAAAATACAGAGAAAATTATAAAAATGGCACTTCAGGTTTGGAGTTGAATGAAAAGAAACCAGTGGGTTCTCTAGGGGTTTTCTGAAACTAAACAAGAGAGCTGGTAACTGTCACTTCTCTTAACACATCTACCACCTTTTGGACTCAACTAAAGCAGCAGGTATTAACTAAAGACAGCATGGTGAAGGATAAGTTTAGTTTAGCTTATAGAGTATGCTGTGATCTTACTTGCTCAATCCATGACTGTTAAATTAACAGCTTTTGTAACAAAGTAAGACTATTTCCTTGCACACATATAGCTACAAGGGATTCACAGAACACAAGAAGCAAAATCACCCCTCATGGTAAGCTGTTCTGCAATCGGTAATGGATAGGGATTTCCTACCTGGTTTCAGGTATATAGGACAAAAGCCTTGCAAACAAAAGGCAGATTAGATTTTGAAGTTAAAGCCAGTCCAGTATTCCTAATAAATAGAAAACTTCATTGCGGCTCCGAGAGTTTAAGCACTTAATTAAAAACAAGTTATTTTCAAAATTACAATTAAAATCAAAGTTTGTAAATAGGTGTTGTGTCTTTTACGTTGGCACTCTACCTACTGGTCATATTCCCCAAACTGAAGTTATTGTTACCTCAGAGCCTCAGGTAAGTTAAAGACAAAAATTAAACATAACAATTAATAACTAAGTAATAATTCATAAGTAAATACAGAAATCATACGTATCTATATGTAAGAAATGTTGAAAAACAAAACAATAAATCAAATCCTCAGGTTTTGCACAACGTTTGATTTTTTAAAAATTGTCTGCACTTATTATAATCTAAATATTTGTCTTACATTTCATTTTCACTGGACAAGTATTGTACTGAAAGTCTATGACTGCAAGAGAAAATAGCACTATTCTTGGCACTGTGGATACCAGTATAGCCAACACTTGCTTACTTATTACTTATTTACGGATGAATTATTGCTTGCTTATTATGTTTAATTTTTGTCTTTAATCTACCTGAGGCTCTCAGATAACAATAACTTCAGTTTGGGAAGATTCTAAGGCATCTTCCCAAAATCAACAAGCAAAGTTAAGTCCTCTGGTTTTGCATTCACATGTACAAGCAGCATAATGGACAGAATTAGAGCAAAGACTGATGAGGTTCTGATGAACTAGGTAGGTTCAGGCGGAGGGTGCGAGGGGGATAGTGCCCCAGCAACACAATTCATACAATGGGAAAAAGACCAGATCAAGGTTAAAAAAAAAAAAAAAAAAAAAGCTAAACTTGAGGTTCTTCGAATGTCACATTGGCAAGTTTAAACTTTTTCTCACAAGCTGTTTTAAAGCAGAAAAATTACATGATCTATATTTTAGAAAAGCTCTGGGCAGAGAGAGGGATGGCTTGGAGAGATCAAAACCTAGAGACCAGGGCAGCTGGAGGACAATCACTGAGCCCTTGAGAAGAGATGACTGAAGGCCTGACAGTTGGGTCGAAGTGGAAGGGGCTTTACTGAGGTTGACTTGACTGAACTTAGTGACTCATTTTATAATTTTATAAAATTTCTATAATATTATCAAAACTCTTCAAGATGAAGCATCAGTAATGGTCTTTTTATTTTTTAATAAAATGTGAACATATAGAGAAAAATATAATGAAAATCCACTCACCCACCACCCAACTTAAACAATAAAATGCTATAAATATAAATAAAGCTCACAATGTGATCTTCCCAAAACTCAAGTCCTCCCTCTTGCTCAAAGACTATATCCACCTTAAATTTAGTGTTTATTTATATTCTATCTTTCCCTTCCTCTTATCTTTTCCCTTTTCTGTTGTCATAACTGTCTTTGCTCAATGAAGCAATATTCACCTGCTAAATGACAATTTTAACTATTTTCTATCTGTCTGCATTCTAGAGGAAGTCTCTTCGTTTGCTACAAATTTGGCTCTCACACTATGGTCACAGCAATTCTCTTCTGTACATGGCATAAAACTACATACATTTTTCCATTTATTCCTCAAACATTTGTTAAAAACTATTTATGTGCCAACTACTCTGCTAAGCAACTGGAAATATTATGTCAATAGAGATGGTGGTCCCACTGTAATCAATTACTAAGTATATGCTGAATGAGTGAATAACAGACTCTCCCTGCCCTCAAGAGCATCTAGAATAATGAAGGAGAAAGACACAGAGAAGCAACATGGAAAGGAAGAATAAAGGACTACAAGAATATGAAACCCATAAAAGTATTCCTTTGGCTTATTTCATGGTATTTCAGAATCTTGTCACTTAATCTAATGACTTGTCACTAAAACATTTTGCCAACCACCACCATTCTTACACCTTTATGAGGTAGACATATTAAGAAAATGTTCTTACTAGCCAAGATCAGAACCTCCTAGAAAACATCCCAGTGCTATCCAGACAATGTTGACTTCCCTGGAGTTGTAGTGGAGACATAACCCCTGTTTATTGCCAGCCATCAGCTCAGACCCCATCTTATCAAATCCCTAGAATTCTGTCCACACAAAAGCCACTCCAAGGAGATTTCCTTGTCATCCAAATTCCAATAGTGAGGACCTACTTTGACTATGGGATGAGAAGAACTACTCCCTCATCATAGTTACCTAATGGTAACAATAACCGTAGCAACACTAATAATAACTAGCATATATTAAGCATTTACTATATAAGTGGTATGTATATAAAACGTCACATGTGATCTCTCACATAAGTCTTACAGACTCTGTATTAAAGATCAGGTCTCATCAGATGCAGTGGCTCTCACCTATACCCAGTCACTCGAGAGGCTAAGGTGGGAGGATCACTTGAGCCCAGAAATTTGAAGCTGCAGTGAGCTATGATAGGCCCACAGCACTCCAGTCTGGGTGATAGAGCAAAACTCCATCTCCAAACTAAGTAAAATAAAAACCAGATTTTACTATTGCCCCCAGTGTTTTTTCAAAAGTTTCCCAACTGGCCCTCAGAAATGTTAAGTAATCTGTCCAAGAACACTGAGTCAGAAAGGCAGAGGTAGGTTTATTTGAAAGTTATCAGTCTTTTAGGAAAAGGGCATGGCAATAAAAGTAAGCTTTGGTGCCCTAAGCAACTAATTATGGAAAAAACAATGGTAATAATAATAACAACAATAATAGCATAGTAACTGAAAATGGGGCAGCTTGAGCAGAAAAAGGTCTGTGATGGAGAAGGCATCTTGTCGAAAGCAAGTGCAGGGACTGGACTGATCGCATTGCTCATTTGTTTAGCAGACAACTAAGAATAGGGTAAGAATTCACCTTCTCTTTGCTTGTCACACCATGCTGTGGTTTCATATTGCCTGAGGCAGCAGGGCCCCTACTGCAGTCTGTGTTAGTAACAGATGAGTTATTTCCATGGTTCCCTTATGGTTTCTAGAGACAATAATATATATTTTTAAAGCTTGGCTGATTTTATTCATGGAATCCACCCAATAGCTGACACATTAAAAGTGGCATAAGTCCATATTTTGTAACATGTATCAACATCTCACAGTTATGATAGAAAGATCTTTTAGAAATGATATGATCTACAACAGTCCTGCTCAGATCATGACACTGATGGTCAGCCTTGCTGAAGGGAGCCAGGGTACCCTCATTGTCTCTGCTGGCCAGTCTCATCGAGGCCTCTCAGGATAGGATAGATGCAGAACAGCAATGCTCTCACCTCAGGTACTAATGCCAATGGATGGGAGGCCACAGAGAGCAATGCACCGATGGAGGGAGGCACTTGTAAGTTCTTAGGGTGAAATGTGGTCTGTTCTTCAAGATGGAATGATTTACTCTTCTTAGTCACCATCTTTCCAAGAAAAGTTCCCACAGAAGGCATAGTATTTTGAAGGAAAAATAAGAACTCACCAGGTGGGTAAGTGGGTGAAGTCTTAACAGATGCAAAACCATAAAGGTATTGGAATGTTCTCAGCCTGTATCAAGATGAGCTGTGAGGTGTGTATACATTTTTATATGAGATCATACTCTGCCAGTTTTGTGTGTTTTTTTCTTAAATATTATATCAGACTTCAAAATTCTTGAAAATGTCATGTTTGAAAATGGTATTTTATTATACACCTGGCCCTAATTTATTAACCATTCGTTAATTGTTAGGCATTTTTAGGATTTTCCCCAATCACTCTGTATTATAAACATGGCTGCAAAGAATATCATTGTGTATACATTTCCATCTGATTTTCTGATTATTTACTTAGCATATATTCCCAGAGGTGAAACTGCTGAGTAAAAGGAAATGGAATTATATGAACTTTTATATCGATAAAGTGCTCTCTAGAATTTTTTCCCAGGGGGTTTGAGTTCCGATTGACCCTACGTCTGGTTCTGTGAGACAGTGTTTGTTTCACCAAAGCATTTTCACCTTTGGGTACCAACTTTTGTCAAAGCTTGCTAATGTGATTGAGGTACATTGGAGTGACATTATTGGAATTTGTTTACTTTTTTGTACATTTTCTTGCAATGTAAAAAAGTCTTTTGTGCATTGAATATAACAACACCCCTCCACTTTTGAAAAGGTGGCTCTGACCGGGAGAATGTCACCTTCTACATTGTTTCTGTCTTACCAGAATCTAGGCAGTAGCGAGGAGTACTGCCTAACATTTTGATCTGGCCTAAATGAGTCATGGAGGGGAGGGAGGAGAAACTTTAATTTCCACATTTCTGCCTCATGTTTGAGTAACTAAAGGTTTCTGGGCCTGTTGTTTGGTAAGTTCCTGGGCATGATCTGGAAGCAGAAGGATGAGAAAATTATAATTAACATTGCACTGCATAATAACATAATGCTCCACATTGCCTGTAAAAAAAAAATCTCATTTTCCTTATTTTCTGAAAAGCATTGTCTGCTTTTGAAAGATTTGTGTGTTTGTATGTGTGTGTGTGTATGTGTGTGTGGGTTCTCTTCACAATTATATAAATCAAAATTTGCATGGTCATATGTGAACAGAAACTGAACTCAAAATAGCTGAAGCAATAAGTCATCATTCGCTTAAGTAAGTGAAACGTAGGGGCTCTGTTCAGTTATGAAAATGATGATCACGAGTCCTATCATTTTCTCTCTCTTTGTTTTGGCTTTATTTTCCTCTGTGCTGGCTTTGCTCTCAAGCAGGCTTTATGTAACAGTCTGCATGGCCCTCACCACTTCCATCATTCAGAGGACTTAGTGTCCAAAATCTCAAAAGGAGAGGGTACTTCTTTCCCAATCATTTTAGTAAAAATCCCAGAGAGGGCTTTGGTTTGTCCATCTTGGAATAGCTATCCATTTTAGTATCAATCACCAAGGCCAGGAAGGATGTGGTACTCTGCCTACTCTTAGAACCAGGGAATAGGATCAGCCCCAAATGAACCACCTGGGCTAAGAAATGGAACAAGTGCAATCCCCCAAAGATATCCAAGGCAGTATTAGGTGGGTAAATGATTCACAGTTGGCTCTCTGGAGTAGTAAAAGTATCTGATTTGTAGCAATTGCTGATTTCCATAGTGTAAGCACTACCACAATAACTGATTTCAAGCAACCAACAGGATAGTGCTGAAGAAAGAATTGAGAAGAGATGCGTATGATTGGCTCTCTCACACCACTGTGGCTGGACCAAAAAAGAAGGCTCAAGCAGAAAGCGCCAGCTCCCACCTGAATTATTCTGCTTAATCTTCCAACCCCGCCCCACCAAACTTCATACACCATGAAATATTATTATTACCAGTTAGACTGATAAATTATACTTTGGAAAATTTTATCCCAGGGGTTACTCTGATATGGAGAGGAAGATGGAACCAGGAGATGACCAAACCCAGAGCAGAGAGTGGAGTTTTTCTAAAGTTGGATAAGGATTTCACAGTAAAATTATAGGGCAGACCCTCTCTTGGAGTAAGATGCACCTCAAGACTAATAAGCATATAACAATGGTGATTCCCTTCAATTTTTTGAGACAGTCATATTTAGTCTTTTAAGTTTTTTCAATCCCTGAGTATTTGGCATACCATGTTACATGCATACAAAGGGAAAGAAATGGAAAAGTGGTCTTTCCAGTGTTAGCCACCTACCAACACCTACCAAGGCCAGTATTGTAGCGAAAGCACTGAATTGAAGGAGGAAAGTACGTCTAGAGTTTCGGGAGGTAGAGACAAAGCTGGAGGACACTCAAAATAGAGTTGGGAGAAATGGGGAGTTGGAAGCATTATGGAGAAATTACCGAACATGAAAGGAACAGGGAGCAGATGAAGAAGAAATCTCCTTTTCCTTCAAATACACTCAATAATAAAAGTAACCTATGGAAAGGATATATTTTCCTCTTCAATGAATTACTAGTCTATGTCCTTAGCTCATTTTTCTTTCCTTTGTGTTTTAATGTCTTAGTTTTGATTTATGTTTGAGATTGGCTTACCTAGAAGAAGACCCTGAGATAAGAATTTGAACAAAAGCAATTTATTAAGAAGTATTCCTAGGGAAAACTAATAGGGGAGTGGAGAAATGGGACAGGAAGGGGAGGAGGCTGAACAGGTTTGTGGCATCCACCGAAGTCCCATGGAAAATAACTTTGGTACTACCCCCAGATAGGGTCTGGAGATGATAGAGATCACATCTCTAAATCGTCCTGATCCAAAGACAAGGGAGCTCTGTCTCTTGGCCCTTGGTTAAGGACTGTTCCTGGGTTGGAAAGATTGGGTTCAGGCATCAATTCCCAGGCAGCTCTGACTCTCCATAGGTGTTAATAAAAGCATGCTCAGGTTGGCTAACAGCAGCCTCCAAAGAAGACATGCAGGTACTAGTAGTGTTCACAAGGGAAGTCTCACCAGAAGCCAGTGACAAAAATGGAAAAGGATCCAAGGAAATGTGAGTAAAGCGCTGACAGTGTTTGCTATAATTCTGCTATAATTTGCCATACAAGTGTTTTTTATACATTATCAATATTAACTTTTGTCATACTTAGTGAATATGTGTTCCCAAGATCATTGTTGGATTTTTAATTCTGGTTATGTTATTTTCTGATATGCAGATGTTTTCAATGTTGATGCAGAAGAATGTTAATTATAATTTCTTTGCAAAGAAGGGACAACATAAATCTTGCTTATCAGTACCTACCAAAAGGCCTAACATGTATTAAGAGGTTAATGAATATTGAGATTATACTTTATATACAGTTTTGTATATTTAGTATTTTCCAGTGTGGGAAATGGCTCTTAATCATAAAACCATAAAACCTTTCCCAGATTTCAAAATATTTCTCTCGAGAGTTCCACCTCAACGAAGGATATAGAAAGATGCAAGAGAATGTCACTCCCACTTTAAAAATGAAAAAAAAATCCAGATCTACAAAATCATAAATTTTCTTAAGTTCATTAGCAAGCTGAGGTCACATGGCAAATGTAAATTTGCTTCTGAGAGAAGAATAAAAGCAAAAACCATCTGCCTTGGTGAAAAGAGGAGAAAATGCACTTGGGCACAGGATCCTGTTCTAATACAAAGCAAAGCATATGATAAATAAGCAAACATAGAAAAGAAAGTCTTTGTGACTCTGGGTTGGAAAAGATTTTTTTGGATAAGACATAAAAAGGAGAACACATAAAAAATAATAAATTGGATTTTATCAAAATTAAAAACTTCTGATCTTTGAAAGCACTGGTAAGTTAAAAAAAAAAGACAAATCACAGACTAGGAGAAACTATTTGGAAAATACACATCTGTTAAACAATTTGTATCCAGAATCTATAAAAAAAACTCTTACAACTCAATTTTTAAAAAAATAGCCAAATCTTTTTTGCATGTTTTATTAACTTATTTTTATATATTTAGATACAAGTGCAGATATCATCCATGCATATATTGCACCATGGTGAAGTCTGGGCTTCTGGTGCACCCATCACTCAAACAGTGAACACTGTACCCAATAGGTCATTTTTCAACTTTTACCCCCTCTTACCCTGCAACCTTTTGTAGTATTCAATGTCTATTATTCCACTCTATATGTGCACAGGTACCCATTGTTTAGCTCCCACTTATAAGTGAGAATATGCTGTATATGATTCTCTGTTTCTGAGTTATTTTACTGAGGATAATGGCCTCCAGTTCCATACACGTTACTGAAAAAGACATGACTTCATGTCTTTTCTACTAGTATAAGGAACAGTTTATAGTAGTGTTCTATAGTGCATCTTTTTTATATAATGATTTCTTTCCCTTTGGGGATATACCCAGTAGTGGGATTGCTAGATCTAATGGAATTTTTCTTTGAGAAATCTCCATACTGTTTCCATAAAGGTTGTACTAGTTTCTATTCTCACTAACAGTATATAAATGTTCCCTTTTCTCTGCATCCTCACCAACACCTATTGTTTTTAGGCTTTTTAATAGCAGACACTCTGTGTAAGATGGTATCTCACTGTGGTTTTAATTTGCATTTCTCTGATTATTAGTGATTTTGAGGATTTTTCATATTTTTATTGGCTGTGTGTATGTCTTCTTTTGAAAAATACCTGTGTACTTCACCCACTTTTTAATGGAGTTTTTTTTTTCTTGTTGAGTTGAGTTCCTTGTATATTCTGAATATTAGCTTTGTCAGATGCATGGTTTGAAAATATTTTTCCCATTCTGTAGGTTGTCTGTTTACTCATTGATTGTTACTTTTGCTGTGCAGAAGATTTTTAATTTAAGTCCCATTTTTCATTTTTCTTTTTTTTTTTTTTTTTTGCATTTGTTTTTAGGACTTGGTCATAAATTATTTGCCTGGGCCAATATCCAGAAGAGTTTTCCTAGGTTTTCTTCTAGAATTTTTATAGTTTCAGATCTTATGTTTAGATCTTTAATCCATCTTCTGTTAACTTTTATCTGTGGTGAGAGGTATGGGTCTAGTTTCATTCTTCAGCATACAAATAGCCAAATCTCTAAAACTGACCAAAGGTTTGGACACCTCACCAGAGAAAATATATGAATGACAAATAATCACATGCAAAGATGGTCAACATTAATAGATGTAAAGGAAAGCAAATTAAGACCACCATGGATGGGCGGGAAAGGGTTAACTTAGGAGGCCTGTATTGCTCAAACCCTGCATATTCCAAAGAAAGACCTGTCTTCAGGACTAGCCCTTGGGCTATTTCTTTGATATAATGATTTCTTATTCCTATTTCTCGTCAGGCAGAATATTCCTGAATATTCAGAGAATATTCTGAGATTCCGTAGCAGTTTGACCAGATAAATTTATTCTAACAATGTGATTTATGATGAACACCTGGTTTTACTGCAACAGGGATGAAGTGCAGCATCGAGTCAGAGGAGCTGCCAGTCACATCGCCTGTGTTACTGACACCCAATAAAACTCTCGACACAGAGACTCAAGTGAGCTTCCCTTGTTGAAAACCCTCACACATGTTGTCACACATCATTACTGGAAGAATTAAGCATGTCCCCAAATGACTCTACTGGGAAGGGACACTTAGAAGCTTGTGTCTGGTTGTTCTTGGACTTCATTCCATATGCCTTTTCCCTTTGCTGATTTTAGTCTTTATCCCTTTACTGTAAAAAATATAATCATGAATATAACAGTTTTCTCAAATCCTTCTAGTGAATATTGAGCCTCAGGATGATATTAGAGACTGCTAATGCAATGACATAATACTACACACCAACTTGAATGGATAAAATGAAAGAGATTGACACACCAAGATTTGGCCAGAATTTGAAGCGCCTGGAACTTTCATATATCATTGGTTGGAATGCAAAATGGTACATCATCTCTTTTACACAACAGCTTGGCAGTTTCTTATAAAGTTAAATACATTTATGTGGCCAGCAATCCCACTCCTAGATATTTAACGGAGAAATGAAAATATATGTCCACACAAAAACATGTCTGCAAATGTTTTTGGCAACTTTATCCATAATTTACAAACACTTCAAATGTTCAATGCTTCGAGGTAGATTAAAAAATTGTGGAACATCCTTATATAGAATACTATTCTGCAATAATAGAGGAACAAAGTAAAAATACATGGAACAATGTGGGTAAATCTAAAACACATTATACTGTGTGAAAGGAGCAAGACACCAAAAACTACATACTTTTTCCACATGATTCCATTTATGTGATATTTGGGAAACAGCAAAACTAAAGAGATGGAGTCAGATCGGTGGTTGCTTGAATTCAGAGGAAGAGATTGCAAAAGGGAATAACAGAATTAGACTGATTATCATCACTGTGTATTTGCAAAAACAAAACAACTTATTGGTCTAAAAATAATCCATGAGAAATATGTCTGATAAAACACATTTTCTGATTTAAAAAAACCTAAACAATTATACAAGGAGAGTTAGGTACATATTTAAGTAAGATGTTTAAGGATTGAAACCACTGCCTAAGTTCTGTATCCCTAGCACAGTGCACTTAATAAATGCTTAAGAATATGGAAAGAGAGGTCTCTCCTAAAACATGCATAATATTTCACCATAAACATTTCATTGAAACAATTGCCCTATTGTAAGACATGTCAGTGGTTTCTTCTAATATTTTACTATTATAAACGATGTTATAAGAACATTCTTACGTATGTTTTTCCCATCTTGAATTATTCTTTACGTAGCCTTTATTTCTAAGTCTTTATATATAAATATATGGAATATATATATACATATACACTAGACAATGTCTCTCAAATGTCTACCTATTTTTCTAGTTTTCTGTGAAAAAAAAATAGCTCTTAAATTTCTGTGAAATTTGTCAAGTGAAGGTCTGAAGTTTTTTTTTTCCTCTGCCATTGCCTTTAATGTACAAAGTTCTCTCCATTCAGCTATCTGAGTTAGGAGCTTTCTAGCTCCCTTTTCGATTTGTTTTTTGTGATCTTTAAGGACTTGGTTTAAACCACTATTGTAACCTTAATATACTGCTTTGTGATAATCAATTTGTTTGCCTTTTCTCCTGATATAGTGTGATTCACATGACAAGAAACCACTTTTTATTCAACTTCAGATGATCCCATCTCTGACCACGGCATGTGGCACACAGTAGGGACCCGACAAGGGTTCCTTGGCTAAATAAGCAGAAGAGGTCTGAACAGCCGGGCCCTATTTCTGCCCCTACCACTGCCACAGTGTAAATGCAGTCCACCCTCTGCATTTGTTTACACAAGGTAAGTCCCTGCTTCTCAGTGTCTTGTGGTATCACCTCAAAGGAACCAAGCAATTTCTACCAGAAGAGCATGTAAGTTTGCACACTGTCCTTTGTTCTTTGCTACCCACAACATTAAGGGGCCTCAATTTTTTTGCAGTGAACTGGGTTTCTTTGCCATAAGGGAGTATAGCTAGAGGTTCAGATGACAGGCCCTGGAAACAATTATTAGGATAAAAGGTAAGCTTTGATCCTTACTAGTTAGAGCTTTGGAAAGTTAGTGTCTTCCCCTGTGAAATGGGAAATAGATGTATACCCTTCATAGGACTGGGTGACCTAATGTATGTAAAGGTCCCAGCACGTAGGAAAGGCACAATAAAGGTGTGATCTATTCTTATTAGTTACGTCCTCCCTCTGTCTATCTGTACTGGGTGCTTATATTTCATGATGAGCTTCACACAGGCTAGCGCATTGAGAACAGGGCTGGTGGTAATGTGCAGACGTGCCTTCTTGTGCACACTTACCTTGCTGGTTGGGCGAAGGTGGCTCCCTCAGTGTTTCTGTGCTGAGTTCCTCCTACAGTCCAACCCCACAGCTCTTGACAGAAGAGCCTTCTCAAAGGGCTTCACTCTTGCTCTGTCTGAACAAAGATGAACTGTTACTTTTCATCTCAGTCTTATCACCACTGCCCTTCAGTCATCACTTCTGCTTCCTTCCCCTTATGCGTAGGGTAAAAGATCAGTGATCCCAGAAAATACTCGTATTCTAGCTCTATTAATGCTGTGACTTCTCTCCCAGCTGTTGAAAATGGTTCTGTTTGGGTGCCGTTTCAGCAGCTGGCTTCCTCTGCTCTTTACGTTTCTCTTGTTTGCTTTGCAAACTAGAGAGAAAAATTCTTTTTTTTTTTTTTTTCACTTTTTATTTTTGTCATGGGGCTGGGAGCTGGGCAAAAGCTTATTTTCAAGTGTATTTTTCTAGATGCCCCCGAAACAGGAACTCTAAGGGAACTACAGAGTTTGCTTTAAGATTAAGTACACCTGGGATTGTACCTGCTGGGTGTGTGTCTAGGCTATAAACAAATACTAAACTAGTGGTTATTTCACCAGGATTTTAACTACAAACTCATCTGCTTCAGTGAAATTCTAAGTGAGACTCATTTTTGTAATAGCCGGTGAAGAGAGACTTCAAACTCTGTATTCTAAGCAAATGATATAGCCTCCCAAGGCCATCCACCATCTGCCAGCTATGTGTGTGAATTGCCACAGCTCAAATTCCACTTCAGTAAACAACATTAACCAAAAGGTCCACTTTACTGAATCATTTTCAAGTCCTGGAAAGTGGTCCATGCTGACATTCAGTGTTTCATAGAGGGGGAAACTGCATTTCAGAGGAAGGATGACCTGAGTGCAATTAATTTGAAGAAAAGCATGTGGATTAATAATAGTAAAATCATAATATATAATACTGATTAGAACTTACTCCATACAGGGCCCTGGGCTTAGCACTTTACCAATATCATCTCATTGAATTCTCAGCACAACCCTTTGAGGTAAGTACTAACATTGCCCAGTTTTGCAGGTGATAAAAGTGGGGCTGAGAGAATTTCACTGACTTACCTAAATACACAGATGGCAAATGGCAGAACCAGGGCTTAAACCCTATCCTGTCTAAAACCCAAAAGTGTACTCTGAACCAGTGGTTCCTCAAATCCAGACTGGACAACTGCACCTCCTTAGTTATGCAGGCATCCCCTAAGAGCTCATAAAAACAGAAACTCTTGGCTTCACACTTACAGATGCTGATTTAGAGGGTCTCATATGGGAGCCAAAGAATCTTGGTGGGAAGCACAGCTTAGGCTCTATTCTATAACGACCCCTGGGTTCTGGATCTGGATCGGAAGATTACAGAAAATGTTCTCTAGTTTGTGGCTGCAGGCTAGAGAAAGACTGTTGGGTTTAAAGTTAAAGACATGGGCTTTCATCATTTGAGTAACTTGCTTGATGATGTTGCACCTTTCACATATGTGAGACCAATATCACAATGTGTGCCATTGTATCTTTTAAGGTTATAATGAAGCTCAGAAAAGATAATGTAGCACGCAGAGCCTTGAAAAATAGCAGAGTGCTACATACACACAGATCACACATTTATGACTATGGTATTTTATTTCTTATTTCCTGTATGTAGCAGATGATGTCAGTGCACTATCCAGAACAACTTGGATCCTGTTTTTACCATTTTTGCACAAATCTCACCCCTTCACAACCAAACAACACAGTGTTATGTTTCCAACAACCAGCACCTGTGGCCCTTCTGAAAGTTGTACTAGGGCAACTGAGGCTTCTGGGTCCTCAGAAGTTTACTCCTGTGGAGGAAAGCCATTGTCCGAAGGCAGACAGGTATGAGAGGAAGAGAGGCCAGTTCACTGGCTCAGGTCGGGACAATTCTGAGGCCTAATCTACTCTCCAGCCCTCCTCTGTGGATCAGGACTCTGAAGGTGTTCACCTGAGATCACACCCTGGCATGGCTTTCTGCCAGTTCCTGTCCTACCTTGCTCAGTTCCTCACTGATCTCTCCCAGAAACCCTTCCTTCATAAAGCACATGCCCAGGAGTCTTCCATGGAAGATCTGCTCCTGGGAAACCCAGTCTCGAGGTTTTTGACCCATAGTTTTGCATCAGTGCCCTTCTAACCAGGACCCATGAACATTAACATTCTTATCGCTTCCCCTTTGTCTTCCCTTCTTCCCAAGCCCAGTGCCTTTTTCTAGTTGGGGATCGTGATGGAGTCCTTGACTCCTCCACCTGCTCTTCAACATTTTCTTGCTGTCTTTCGTTGATGAAAAGGCCTAGGCATTGAGGAAGGACCAGAACAAGAACAGGGGTAGATACAGGCCATCTGCTTGAGACAGTGCCACATCTCTTCCCTCAGGCAATGAAAGCAAAGAGTGAGAAAGAGGAGAAATTGATGGAGGTGACATTAATTCATACTTTCAAGATATTAAGCTACTCTACTCAGTATCACCATTACTTTTTTAGTTTTTGTTCATTGTTTATTGTTTATGTACCTTTTAACTCATTAGTTCTCACTGGTCAACGTTTTGGGAATGAAGATTCCCAGAAGTTACTTCTGCTGCTATTATCTTTTGTCTGTTTCTATTCTTTTCTGGGTGTCAAGCAGGTGCCCCTAAAAACTTGACTCTATTATTTTGGATCCCTCTCTTCGACTCCCTTATCCTGGGTTAGACAGGATTCACTGGATGTGAGGGAAGTCACAACTCCTGAAATTTCTACATGAAAAAATAAATCCCTGACCATTAGAATGACGAGCCTTTCACGATATGGCTATTTCAGCTTGTCTTATTTATTTAAGCTACAATAAGAAATTCTCTTAAAAAATAAAAATAAAAATCTGAACTCTTAAGAGTTAGTGCATCTTTGCCTGAATATTGAACAGCTATAGACTCACAGAAAGCTGTAAGAAACTATTTTAGGGA
Organism: Hylobates moloch; assembly: GCF_009828535.3. Lineage (NCBI taxonomy): Eukaryota > Metazoa > Chordata > Mammalia > Primates > Hylobatidae > Hylobates > Hylobates moloch. The sequence continues at coordinate 35,725,397 of NW_026652284.1, read as the reverse complement.
ACATATTGACACAGCAATCCTTAATTGAATGTTACCAGCTGCTTCATATCATATATTTAGAAAGAACCTGTTTATGTTGTTTTGCTACTCTAATGAATAAAGTCAGAATGGTTTAATCATCTTTTAAACATCAAATAGTCTTTATTTTAACAAATGTCCTTATTGGCCCAGGATTTGAAACACTAGTCACTAGACCAAGACAACACAGCCATTTTTACGCCAGCCAAAGAAGCAGCTATGAGGCTTCATGGATAACAGAAAGAATTATCATACACCCAACTTACTGCCTGGCACAATCTATGTGATACTGAAACAGATCATTGAAAATCAAAACATGTAACCTCTCCAATAGTTATTTCAGCTGTACATTGACAAATAGTTGGGTTGATTGTATTTTATTTCTGGCTAATAGATTTAAGATTTTAATTACTGACTGAGACAACTGGATTAAAAAAATAATTTATGCCTGAGATGACTTGGAAAGGAAGGCTGACAAAAGAAAAGAGGATCAATTTCCAACAAGTCTGGAAAAAAATGACTAAAAACTCTATAAATAATTCTACCAAAGGGCCTGTAGCAATAAGCTACTTAACCTAACCAGAAAGTAAGAAACACAAAGCCCATGAATGAGGAAAAGTCATCAATACTTTTAGATACATGGGGTTGAAAAAACTGAGTCCCATTTCACAGTCTCTTCAGTAAAATTTTAAATGATGGCTGCAAACATATTATAGTAACCTGAAGCTAATAAAACTACTATATATCACATTACAAATATGAGAAAATTAGTGTACAACATTTCATGTAATCAACAATTACAGTTTTCTTTTTTCGTGGATTCTATTCTTCAGGCAGGAAGCAGTGACTCCGTGACTCTGGAGGGTTTTGAGCAGGGTAGCACGAGGCATGCAAAGATTTTCTTGGCTGTTTTTAAATTTTTATTATTTTTTTTAATTATACTTTAAGTTCTGGGATACATGTGCAGAACGTGAAGGCTTGTTACGTAGTTATACACGTGCCATGGTGGTTTGCTGCACCCATCAACCCGTCACCTACATTGGGTATTTCTCCTAATGCTATCCCTCCCCTAGCTCCCCATCCCCAGACAGGCCCAGGTGTGTGATGTTCCCCTCCCTGTGTCCATGTGTTCTCATTGTTCAACTCCTACTTATGAGTGAGAACATGAGGTGTTTGGTTTTCTGTTCCTGTGTTAGTTTGCTGAGAATGATGGCTTCCAGCTTCAGCCATGTCCCTGCAAAGGACATGAACTCATCCTTTTTTATGGCTGCATAGTATTTCATGGTGTATATGTACCACATTTTCTTTTCTTTTTTTTTTTTGAGATGGAGTCTCGCTGTCGCCCAGGTTGGAGTGCAGTGGCGCGATCTTGGCTCACTGCAGGCTCCACCTCCCAGGTTCACACCATTCTCCTGCCTCAGCCTCCCGCCTAGCTGGGACTACAGGCGCCCGCCACCTCACCCGGCTAATTTTTTGTATTTTTAGTAGAAACGGGGTTTCACCGTGTTAGCCAGGATGGTCTCAATCTCCTGACCTCGTGATCTGCCCACCTCGGCCCCCCAAAGTGCTGGGATTACAGGTGTGAGCCACCGTGCCCGGCCATATGTACCACATTTTCTTTATCCAGTCAACATTGATGGACATTTGGGTTAGTTCCAAGTCTTTGCTATTGTGAATAGTGCTGCAATAACCATACACGGGCATGTGTCTTTATAGTATAATGATTTATAATCCTTTGGGTATATACCCGGTAATGGGATTGCTGGGTCAAATGGCACTTCTGGTTCTATATCCTTGAGGAATCGCCACACTGTCTTCCATAATGGCTGAACTAATTTACACTCCCACAAACAGTGCAAAAGCTTTCCTATTTCTTCACATCCTCTCCATCATCTATTGTTTCCTGACTTTTTAATGATAGCCATTCTAACTGGTGTGAGATGGTATCTCATTGTGGTTTTGATTTGCATTTCTCTAATGACCAGTGATGATGAGCATTTTTTCATATGTTTGTTGGTCACATAAATGTCTTCTTTTGCGAAGTGTCTTTTCCTATTCTTTGCACAATTTTTTATGGGGTTGTTGTTTTTTTTTTTTGTAAATTGTTTTAAGTTCCTTGTACATTCTGCATATTAGCCCTTTCTCAGATGGATAGATTGCAAAAATTTTCTCCCTTTCTGTAGGTTGCCTGTTCATTCTGATGATAGTTTCTTCTGCTGTGCAGAAGCTCTTTAGTTTAATTAGATCTCATTTGTCAATTTTGGCTTTTGTTGCCATTGCTTTTGGTGTTTTAGTCATGAGGTCTTTGCCCATGCCTATGTCCTGAATGGTATTGCCTAGGTTTTTCTTCTAGGGTTTTTATAACAATTACATTCATGTTTACATTGAGAAGCACACAAAAATGCCAGCAGCCCTGTTAGATTTGGGGAACTTTTTTCCTTTCTTCTGCCCTCAAAACATTATGTAATATGGCTAAGTTGCTCATAAAAATATGAAAATATGAATGAATTGAAAAGACATATTGGTTTTAAGAGGAGCACTTAGGTAAATCTCACAGAGCTCTGAAACCAAGTTGGCACTCAAGATGTGATTGCCACTTTCTCAGTTCCCTGAAACTTGCAAAGCAGGGTTTCGTGGCTTCAGGAAAACTCCCGAGACAACAGCAGACTTCTCAAACTGCTGCATCATTAACACCTGTGTGACAACTTTGTCTTAATTAGTGATTCAAAATAGCTGGACTCTATAATGTGATGAAGTTTTAGGAATATCTTTACCAATTTATTCTGTTTCCATTCTCTTTTCTTATATGCACATGGAGTAACATGTGAAAAAATATATCTGGGTTTAAACAAGGCTAAGATAACTCTTTTAACAAGGATAAAATGAATATTCCGAGTGAGCGGAATCATGATGCCATAGTTTCATTGGCAGCCATTTTTCTTTAGTGGTATGTAAATATCAGAAGAGTCTGCAATCAGTGGTGTCTTAGATTGAATGAAACACTGCATTGTGGTAATGAGGAAACACAGGCATGTTTAGCAAGCTTTTTAGGTACTTTGGGCATCTTCAATTATTTTGGAACTACTGTCCCTTCCTGTTTTATTTAACATTATATATATTATTTAGGGGGAAGTCATTAACTCCATTAACAGGTAGTTTGTTAATGGATAGAGGTCTCAAAAACATAAAGAACAGTGAAATAATATCAAGACTAAAGATGGTTAAAAATTATCTCAGGAAAAACAGAAATCAGAGAGTTTTTATGACTTCTAATCATTTGGGGGAAATAATCAGTCTTTAAGGACGACTGTGGATATGAGGGTACCCAGGCAGGCAACTACAGGGACAAGGGCTATCATTTTCATTATCTCCAAAGGAACAAAACCAGGAGAACAGAACATCTGCATATTGCCCCTCTCTTCCTTTACCTAATAGTAGTGAGTTAATAAACCCTCTCTGACCAGTGGCTACTGCTTAGTGGACTATATAATACAATTAATATATTTGCATTTTAATAAGTAACAAGATGTGGATTAAGCTCCACACATTCTTTATTTTTTTTTTGAGACGGAGTCTCGCTCTGTCGCCCAGGCTGGAGTGCAGTGGCGCAATCTCGGCTCACTGCAAGCTCCGCCTCCCAGGTTCACGCCATTCTCCTGCCTCAGCCTCTCCGAGTAGCTGGGACTACAGGCGCCCGCCACCACGTCCGGCAAATTTTTTTTTTTTTGTATTTTTAGTAGAGACGGTGTTTCACCGTGGTCTCGATCTCCTGACCGCGTGATCCGCCCGCCTCGGCCTCCCAAAGTGCTGGGATTACAAGCGTGAGCCACCGCGCCCGGCCAGCTCCACAGTTCTTTTGAAGACCAAAGAACCCAGACTTCAGAAAGCTGATAAAGGCATGTGATCATGTGACTTTTTTTCCCGGATTTTTAGGGCCAGTCTTTCCCTGAAATGAAGAAGGAGGTTTCCCCAGAGAGAATGAACATTTCCACCGCCAACAATCCTGGGAAGTGATAAATTCTAGGGCAGGAAATAAAGACTGTATGGAGAAGTATGAGCTTGGAAATTGGCCAGGAGCTAGCTGGGCTGGAACTCTGTGGTCTGGAGACAACTGGAACATTTGGAGGAAGTGGGCAGGACACTGAATTTCTACCGCCCATGTGAAGGCAAAGTACCCTCTTGGCATGAGTCCTGGCCTGTGCAATTTTTCTGTGTTGTATTTTCCTTATGTAATAGTTTCAAGAGCTCCTAATATAAGGTTCCTTTTGGTGACATTGTTTTCTTCCCTCTTTCTTTTATGACATTTATTACTACAAGGAAAGGGAAAGAGGCAGTTACTAGATTCTGTTTATGCATCACTCCAGATCTACGCAGTTGCTTTGCTTTCTGACCTGTGAAGCCCCCAGTAGAACTCACCCTCTTCCATAGATTATGGAGCCAGTTGTCTCCTGCCTTCACTGTGGCTACAGACCTAGAGGCTCAATGCACCACAATCCCCCCACATTCCTATTGTGCTGAGGTTTGGGGGGACACCAGGACTCGCTTGGCACTCATGTTATAGTGAAAGCTCCATAGGAGCTTTTGACCTATAGGTTATGGAAGCCAGTGGACAGATGCTGCTTCCTTCCTTGCCCCTAGACAAAGGGCTGGATATACAGTTTCTTCATTTATTCTCCCTAAAGATATCCCCAAAGGCCAAGGAATTTGCTTGCCATTAAGCTCAATAATATACTTCCTTACATTTTCTCTCTCTCTCTCCTGTTTTCTTGGCATTGCATTTCCCCAATCCAATATTGGCACATTAGTTTGGCCTCAGGGTCTGCTTTGTAGGAGATCTTAACTGATGCGATAAACATACGCGTGCATATGTCTTTATAGTATAATGATTTATAATCTTTTGGGTATACATCCAGTAATGGGATTGCTGGGTCAAATGGTATTTCTGGTTCTAGATCCTTGAGGAATTGCCACACTGTCTTCCACAATGGTTGAACTAATTTACACTCCCACCAACAGTGCAAAAACTTTCCTATTTCTTCACATCCTCTCCATCATCTATTGTTTCCTGACTTTTTAATCCCAAAAGTCCATCCTAGGAAGAAGGATAAGACAAAATACAAGACCTGGCCAGATGGGAAGGAGGAGTGGTGAGAAACAAAATCATATGATAAAAACATAGCCTCTGGAGCCAGACTGCTTGGATTCAAATTCTGTCTCCACCACTTACTAGCTGTGTAAGGTAGGGCAAATAATTCAGTTTTTGTGCCTACTTTTCTAATCTGTAAAAACAAACTAATAATAGAACTTGCCTCACAGGGCTACTGTGATGTCTGAAGGAGTAAATTAATAGAACATGGTAATTAATATACATGGTAATATCTATATTAGCATAAACAGCTATCATCGTCGTCATCATCATCATCATCATCATTATAAGGCCATAATGGTGCTGGAAGAATGAGGTGGAAGAATAAAAAGAAAAGCAGGGGACCAGGCACAGTGGTTCACTCCTATAATCACAGCACTTTGGGAGTCAAGACGGGAGGATTGCTTGACCCCAGAAGTTCAAGACTAGCCTGGGCAAGATGGTGAGACCCCATCTCTACAAAACATGTCTTAATATTATCTGGGCATGGTGGTGTGCACCTGTAGTCCTAGCTACTGGGGGTGGGTGGGGAGACTGAGGTAGGAGGGTCACTTGAGCCCAGGAGGTCAAGGCTGCAGTGAGCTATAATCACACCACTGTACTCCAGCTGGGCAACAAAGTGAGGCACCCCCCCAATCATTTAAAAGAGAGAAAAGAAGACAGAAAGACAGAAAAGAAGACAGAAAGACAGAAAGAGAGAGGAAAGAAAGAAAGAAGAAAGAAAGAAAGAAAGAAGAAAGAAAAAGAAAGAGAGAAAGACAAAAGGAAGGAAGGAAGGAAGGAAGGAAGGAAGGAAGGAAGGAAGGAAGGAAGGAAGGAAGGAAGGAAAGAAGGGAGGGAGGGAGGGAACTGGGTGCAGTGGCTCACACTTGTATTCCCGGCACTTTGGGAGGCTGAGGTGGGTGGATCACCTGAGGTCCGGAGTTCGAGACCAAACTAGCCAACATGGTGAAACCCTGTCTCTACTAAAAATACATAAAAAAAAAAAAAAAAAAAAAAAATAAAAAAAAAAAAAAAAAAAAAAATTAGCCGGGCATGGTGGTGGGTGCCTGTAATCCCAGCTACTTGGGAGGCTGAGGCAGAGGAATTACTTGAATCCGGGAGGCAGAGGTTGCAGTGAGCTGAGATCACGCCATTGCACTCCAGCCTGGGCGAGAGCATGAGACTCTGTCTCAAAAAAAGGAAGAAAGAGAGAAGGAGACAGAGAGAAAGAGAGAGAGGAAGGAAGGAAGTGAAGAAGGAAGGAGAGGAAAGGAAAGGAAAGGAAAGGAAAGGAAAGGAAAGGAAAGGAAAGGAAAGGAAAGGAAAGGAAAGGAAAGGAAAGGAAAGGAAAGGAAAGGAAAGGAAGAGAGAGAGCTGGAAGGAGGAAGGGAGGAAGGAACGAAGGAAGGGAGGGAGGGAGGGAGGAAGGAAGGGAGGGAAAGGGAGAGGGAGGAAGGAAGGAAGGAAGGAAGGAAAGAAGGAAAGAAGGAAGGAAGGAAGAAAGGAAGGAAGGAAAGAAGGGAAGGAGGGAAGAAGGGAGGGAGAGAAAGAAAGAAGAAAGAAAGAAAAGAAAGAAAGAAAGAAAAGAAAGAAAGAAGAAAGAAAGAAAGAAAGAAAAAAGAAAGAAAGAAAGAAAGAAAGAAAGAAAGAAAGAAAGAAAGAAAGAAAGAAAGAAAGAAAGAAAAGAAAGAAAGGCAGGAAGTTGGTGTCAGTGTCCTTAATTCTGACTCCCACTGAATTAGGGAATAAGAGACTAGGTGGGGTAGGTGGTATAATCTCAAGATGGAGTGAACCAGATGGGTTTGGGGAGACCTGAGAACACCCCCATTCCCTTGGGCACAGCATAGTAAGTGAAAAGCTTCACCAAGAAGCATTCAGTTCAGTTCCACATGCAATGTGTCTCCGGTGAGAGAGCACAATATTGGTGGAGAGCGAGACGTAGCACCCAGCTCTGAGCTGTCTGCATGTGCTACGTAGGGAATGTGGGTGTAGTGGTGTGAAGAATTCTCAGAGAAGCGGGGGACAAGAAGATCCTTGGAGTAAAGAATATCAAATCGTACAGGACTATACTATAACCATTCTTGAGAGCTGAGCTATGGCAGGGACTATAGCCTTCAATCCACTAGAATAGGACCGCATCTCAGCAACCAGCAGTGAACACCCACTGACCATTGCTTGGAAAATACCACACAAACCAGAGCCACCTGCCCGCATCCCACAATAAAGTTACCTGTGCTTTTCTCTGCACACAGAGACCAACTTGGGAAGACGGGGTGGGGTGGAGGAGGAGTGAGGACATTTTTAAGAAAGAAGAACCACTCATTTAATGGGGTGTATCTGTGAATTGATTAAATATTTACCAAAAAAATTACTGGAGGAATCTGAACTATATTTCCTGTGACATTATGTATGTTTTGGTCCACGACTCCTGGCTCACAACTCCTATAGCCCTTGTGACAGTCTCTTGTTATAACGTTGGGGTGCTTTAGGCCTCAGAAGCAAGCTTCAGGAAACAGGATCTCTCTCTCTCTTAACTTAATGTTTCTGAAACCAGACAAGAGGAGCAGGGGCCAGCTGCAAATGGGAAGCATATTCTACCAGATTCTCACTGCGGTAAACAGCACATATTCCTTAAGGTCAAGCAAGTACAGAATCTCAAGCGTGAATAATTAATAAGGATGTACAAGATGTCACAACTCACATTCCCTGGATTTGCTAAGATACAGATAAATTGGAATCTGACATAAACAAATTGTGTTTAATAACCCTTAAAAATGTGATCCCTGAAGCATTCTGCACTGCTTCAGTTGCCCCTTGTCCAACTCCTTCTATATTAATTTATAGTTGACAAAGACTAGTAAGAAAAAAGTGCTTGAACTTAAGTAATAAAATCAGTTACAAAACCACTTACTTTATCACATATTTAATGTGCTTCCCTACCACTTTTTTTTATAACTTTCTAATCTCTCTATTTAGGGAAGACACATAAAGTATCATTTAATTTCAACTGAGAAAGCATCTTCCAGAGCCAACCCTGGCATCAGCATCATGGTATGAATCATCCTTGCTAACTTTCTTGCTTAAGTGAAAGAGTTGGGTGATAGAAACCAGCCTCCCATAGACCAGAAAAATAAAATGCCCTCTGAGACCTCAAAAGCAGAAATTCCCAAGGTGAGACATAGTTCTTTCATGAGCAAAATTATGAAGCCAGGGAGAAATTATATTGTTACATAATTTTGTATTCCTCCAAATTTTTATCCACCATTTCTTCTTGGGGGCATCTTCAAAGTGCTCCATTAGTGCCTGGCAAATATTATTCATCTGCCTTTTTCAGATTGTCCAAATATATTATTTCGTCGAGGATAGATATTTCTAGTTAGAGCTCAACTGTACATGTCTCACAACTAAAAAGATAAAACATGAGTATCATAAGTTACCCCAAAGGAATATAATACAAATAATCCTCCTACATCCCCCCTAAAGGAAAGCATTACCAGAACTCAAAGTAGCACTCAGTTTAAGTGGTTCCAAATTTTTTCAGCAACTCTCTAATACTACCTGGAGTTAAATGATGTCTTTGGTGTGTGTCTTTCACAGTGTTCTGTGTGTATATGTGTAACAAAATAATACTAAGAACACATTTCTCCAGAGACTTGACACAACATCCAAAAAATATATACGTATTTCTTTGTTTAAACTCAAGTAATTTGCTTAGATATCAAGAAAAATAATGGAACTAAAAGTAGGGGTAGGGGATAAGGAGAAATTACATTTACAAGTTATTAACCATTGAGTATCAATACTACATTAAAAATTAATATTTTCTGATAAAGTTGAAATTTCCAATCACTGAGAAAATGATGCATTATTCACTAAATGGTGTTGGAACGAATTACAATCATTTGTATGACAAATTAAAGGAGTTCATATATTATACAGCACCAAAATAAATTTCATATGAATTACAGATTTAAATATAAAAAATAAAACCATAAAATATTAACAGAAAATAGGAGTGTTGATTTATGTAATCACGTGTGTAGAAGGCCTTTGTAAAGATTTTGCCAAAAGCAGAAAGCATTAAAAAAGATATTATTAAACTTGATCACATAAAATTTAGAACTTATGTATATTAAAGATCCACTGTAAAAAAAAAAAGCAATATGGAAAATTTAGGAAATATATTTCCAACTTATGATAGAAACAGAATTCAGGTACTAAAATCCTCTCACAAACAAATTAGAAAAACAAAACAGCTAGCAAAAAAAATTACCAATGAAATGAAAAAGCACTTCACAAAAACTAAAATCAACTACTCCACAGCATACAAAAAAATGTACAAAGCACTAGTAATCAAGGAAATGCACATTAAAACAATAATGAGATGCTCTTATTTATCCATCAAATTGAGTTCAAGATTTTTTTGAAGCTAAAATCCTAGAGATTGGCAAGTATTCAGAAAAATGGACCCTCTGAGAAATATAAATTGTTGGGAATATGAATGAAAAGACTTAGAATTATTCTTACCCTTTTTCCCAATGCTCTCACTCCTGGAAATTATCCTAAAGAAGTAGGCATGAATGGCAATTTAATAATACGTATCAGAGAATCACAGAGCAGACTGACTCATTCACCTCCATTGCAACTATCTGTCAATGAATATAGACCTACATAACCAATTTTAATGGCTTTATAATACTGCATTGAGGGAATGTATAATTTATGTGTTCATTGCCATTCTGACAGACATTGAGGATGTTTCAACATGTTACTTATGTTTAAAAGTATTCCAAAACCATCCTACTAAATATATCTTTGTATGCATCCCCAATTTGTTTTTTAAGATTAATTCCCAGGTGTAGAGTTACTGAGTCAAAGTGTGCCCATTTAAATTTAAGTACGGTGTTAAAAAGCCGTAACAATTTATTCCCTCCAGCATTATATAGGTGCCATTTTTCACGCTCTTCCTCCAGAGAATGTTAACAATCCTTTCCAGCATTATCTTTCTTATTGGTAAAAATTAATATCTCGTAGCTTTATTTGGTAACTCTTTTTTGTACATAATGAAGCATGAATTTGCCCATTTTTCTATTTGTTATGTTAACCATTTTAAAACAATCTTGTTATATCAAGAATATTATTTTTTTCTACCTATACATTGTAAATAGGTTCTCCAAATACAATTACCTTTAAACTTTGCTTACATTGATTTTTTTCCCAGTATAAAAATGTTTAATTTCTACATAGTTGTATCTTTAAACTTTTCCTTTATGGTTTCTATCCTTGATGTAATTTCCAGAAAGTCCTTCCCATTTGGCATAAATAATAGAAATGTTCATTATATTCACTTTTAAAAATATTTTATGAAAAATTTCAGATATATATAAAAATGAAGAGAATAACACATAGACCGATCCCAAGGTCCAGACTTCACCAAACATTGACAACTCTCGCTTTATTTATCCCTGTTTCTATTTTAACAGTTTTTCTTTACCGAGGTATTTTGAAGCAAATTCCTGACATTATACCATCCCTATGTAATTCACGGTTCATCTCAAAAAATAATTCTTACAAATCCACAATGACATTTTCACAGCTAACAAAATTAACAATTTTTGGTATCATTTATCCCAACTATAATCAAATTTACCAAGTTGACTAAAAGGTGTCTTTTTATAGCTGTTGGTTTGAATCAGTATCTAAGCAAGTCCCACACACTACTTCGGATTTCATGTGTCTTAGATCTCTTTTAACATAAGAAAGTCCTCTTCTTTTATTTTTCTTTTTGCTATTGAATTGTGGCAGTGATCAGATTAATGATCCTTAAAAAATGTTTCCATTTTTCAGATGTAGCTGTCTACTTCCTTAGGGTGTCATTTAACTTATCCCTCTATCCCATAATTCTCATAAATAGAAGTTAGCTCTAGAAGCTAAATTAGACTTGAGTTTAGTGCGTGTGCACGCGCATGCGTGTGTGTGTGTGTGTGTTTTACGAGAACATCTTATAGGTGTTACTGTGGTCTTCATATACTCTCATATCTGAATCAAACATCTGACTGTCCCACTTAATGATGGTAAAACAGATCAAAGGATTGATTTAGTTTTCTCATGAACTAGAGCTATTGATTGCCCTGAATTTTCCTCTTTTAACTGCAAACTTCAGAGTAAGAATGAGGCACTTAGTTACTTCAAGGTGTGTCCAATGATTGTACTTTACTTTTATTTTTTGCATTATGAACCTATGGTTTTCATATATTCAATGTGTGAGTCATTTGTTCTTTTTTTTTTTTTTTTTGATGCTCAAATTGTGCCATTTTGGCCAATTTGGACTTTTCATGTTGGCTCCTATGTCATTTGACATAAAATTAGTAAGTTTTTAAAGTAAATGTTAGTTTCAGAATAGTTTTACATTTATAGAAAAGTTTCAAAGATAATACAGAATTCCCATATATGACCCACACCCATTTTCTCCTGTTATTAACATCTTACATTAGTATGGTGCATTTGTCACAATGAGCCAATGTTGATTGTTATTAACTGAAGTCCCTACTTTATTCATAATTCCTTAGTTTTTACCTAATGTCCATTTTATGTTGCAGGATTCTATCCAAAATACCATATTGCATTAGTTGTCATGTCTTCTTAGATTCCTTTTGTCTGTGACAGTTTCTCAAACATTCTTGGTTATTAACAGTTTTCAATATCTGAGTTTCCCGCTTGTATTTCTCCTGCTCCAGACTTGTAATTAGTCATTTATCAAAGTACCCTGATTTCTTTAAGTAGAGAATCATATTTAAAGACTACAAACTGGAGAGGTGTGCTCATTGCTATGACATTGTCATTGCATTTAAGCTTTTTCAGTAAGCGTAAGTACAAAATACATATTTTTGGGGAAAAGCAAATTTATACTGATATTTCCAAAGCAAAGTTAACATTATAAAATTTTTACTTAAATTATTTCACTTTATACTTTTATTTTAGAGTAAAAATCCTAACTCCTAACATCATAGATATAATTACTTATTAGTATTATTTTACAATGTATAAAAAACAGTCTCAAAACAATACCAATGGCCTGGCATGGTGGCTCATGTCTGTAATCCCAGCACTTTGGGAGGCCAAGGCAGGTGGATCACAAGGTCAGGAGTTTGAGACCAGCCTGACCAACATAGTAAAACCCCGTCTCTACTAAAAATACAAAAATTAGCCAGGCATGGTGGTGTACACCTGTAATCCCAGTTACTCAGGAGGCTGAGGCAGGAGAATTGCTTGAATCCAGGAGGCAGAGGTTGCAGTGAGCAGAGATTGCACCACGGCACTCCAGCCTGGGTGACAGGGTGAGACTCTGTCTCAAAAACAAACAAACAAACAACAATACCAATATCATTACTGATAATTAGACTACTAAATGGAGTTTAGGGTTTCTTGGCAATTTTTTTCCTTTGAAATACATTCCAATAAATATGTATAATCAAAATACTTTATTCTAAACTCACTTGAAAGAATACTCCTCTCTCTGATATAAATTTAGGTTTATTTATTTCCATTTTCATGGATTTTTTTATTAAGTTAATTTTATGATTATGCAACACATATGTTTCCAAAGCCATTTACAAAATATATATGTATAATTATTTTTTAAATGCCCTTTTTAGAAATAAAGGTTTTAAATTATTTTCCTAATATATGTCATTTAGTGGTTTTGATGATTGTATTGGATTTTTAGCTTTTATATGAGGTTATCAGTTAGTTCCAAATATGTCAGATCAACTAACTTTATTTGCTACTTCAGTTATGGCCTGATCCACCTGCAGATATGTCTCCAGACCAATGACAGTTTTAATACACAAATTCTTAAAGGAACCAAAATATCATATAGAGCAAATTAATGTGCTATAGTAGTATAATTGTCACAAAAGAATCTTCAAAAAAGTTAGAATGGTATTTTTAAAGCTATCAGTGGTACATATAAAGATTAATTTATTTTAGAAAGTAACTTACCTAGTTGGAAACAGATGAATGAAATGATCCTTAAATTTTTTCCTGTAAGGCCTAAATTGACATTGTTAATCAAGGAGACAGAGTCAGCTTTGAAAAATCAAGGAATCATTATGCCTAATAAAGTGAAGTAAAAATTACTAGTTGTTCAACATTAACTTTTCCTAAACTCAAATGAATTTTTATAAACTAATATAAATAATGTTTATGTTACAATTTTAACTGGTTTTCATCTTTATAACTGGTAGACTAAACCTTCCTTAAAGTTTTAGAAGTAAAACAAAGGCTCAATTGAATTTGTGAGAATAAAAAACGTTTTTCCTAATAGTCCTAGAATGAAATAGATTAGTTACCAGGTGTTTCTTGTGCCAATGTAAATTGTAATTTACCAAAGGAAAATACATGATTTTCTTGGTCTTGCCAAAAAAGTTCCCTTGAAAGAACTCTTTCCAATAAGTAAAACCTCCAAATTACCAGTAAAAATAAATAAATAAATAAATTTAATTTAATTTAATTAATTTTAATTTTTTTTTTTTTCAGAGACAGAGTCTCCCTTGGTTGCCCAGGCTGGAGTGCAGTGGCTTGATCTATGCTCACTGCAACCTCCACCTCCCGGGTTCCAGCAATTCTCATGCCTCAGCCACCCGAGTAGCTGGGACTACAAGTGCACGCCACCATGCCCAGGTGATTTTTGTATTTCTTTTTTTTAGTAAAGACGGGGTTTCACTATGTTGGCCAGGCTGGTCTTGAACTCCTGACCTCAAGTGATCTGCCCGCCTCGGCTTCTCAAAGTGCTGGGATTACAGGCATGAGCCACTGCACCCAACCTTTTTTTAATATTTTTATTTAAATATATGTAATTAAGGATATTCTATATACTTATTTATAGTTAAAAGATATTATATAAAAATAAAGATATTCAAAATAATCTTATTTCCCTCCCTGTTCCTTGAACTCCATTCCTTCCCTCTTCCCATAGAAAACCGTTTTTTTGGTTTTTTTTTTTTTTATCAATCCAGTGTTTATTTTGGCTAACGTAAACATATGTATATTTATGAGCGTGTTGCTTATATGTATTTGCATATATATGGGGAGAATTTATTCCTTTCTAATAGTCAGCAATAATATCGGTAGTATTATTTTCAAACTTTTATATATTGTAGGATAATATAAATAAGTCATTATGGTAATATATAAAAATAAAGAATTTTAGTGTAAAATGAAAGAGATAAAAGTGTAAAACAGAGTGACGTCAACCAAGTTACAGAACAAGAAGCCCCAGACCCTTCTTCCTCCTACAGAGACACCAATTCTACAATAATACGCTGACCAATTCCCTTTATGAGAAACCTAGAAAACCGTTCAGCGACTCTTGCACCTCGGGTGAGCACAAAACCAACCACATCAAAGCAAGTAGGAAAACTTACGGCACTCTCTCAGGGTACTTCCTCCCTCTGGCCAAAATGCTTTACATTTAAGAGAAAACTCCCAGCTCCCAGCTGTTCCTTGGAAGAGAAAGAGAAGACTGGATGGTGCATGCGATATTCTGACGTTTTTGGCAGCTGAGCAGAAAATCGGCTTCTGTCTTGCCATTCTTGGAGGCTAACAAGACCCAGCATAGTCTTCACAACTGGGGACCACTGAGCACAGAAGTTCTGGGTGGCATGCTGCCGCTCCACAGGACCTGCAGCGCAGCAGGCAGAAGTTGATACACCTTGGTGACTTCTCCCTCAGAAGGAAAGAGAAGAGTGGAATATGAATCCAGCATTCTAGTTTTTTGCAGGCCTGCCCAAGGAACTGGTTTCCATCTGTCCTTCTCGGAGCACACACAAGACCAGGCATATCTAGATGCCTGCGGGCCACCGAGAACAAAGAAATTGCCGGGTAGTGCGCTGGTGCTCCAGAAAACCTGTGATACAGCAGACAGACACCAGAGGGAGCAAGAGAATACAAGCATCTAAAAAAAAAAAAGAAACCAGTAAACCCTCGAATGAGGCATCTAACTGTGCAAGTCTAGGGAAGATATAACCACAGAAAAGACTTGAGAGGCTCCCAGAACCTCTAGCCAGGCTGACTGGTGAAAGTCTTCTCTTGTACGAGGCTGGTCTGTGAAAGCTGGGAGAGGTGACAGTCTTTAAAAATGTGTGGATGCCAAAACAAAGTTACAAAAAACATGAAGAAATGAGGAAACAGCCCAATAAAAGGAACAAAATAAATCTCCAAAAGCTGACTCTAAAGAGGAAGCATATTACATTGAAAAAGAGTGAAAAAATCCTGAGGAACTTAGGGGATACTGTCAAGAGGATCAATATTCATATTATGGGATGCCTAGAAGAAAAGACAGAGAAAGTGGCAGAAGATTTATTTAAAAAAATAACGACCAGAAACATCACAAATCTGGGGAAGGAAATAGCCGTCCAGATTCAAGAAGCCCAACAAGTACCAAATGAGTTAAATGTTAAGAAATCTACACTGAGACACATTATAATCAAATTGTCAAAAGTCTAAAGACATAATTTTGAAAGCAGCAAAAAAAAGTTCATCATATACAAGGGAACTTCATAAGATGGTCAGTGGATTTTTTTTAAGCAGAAACTTTCAGAAGAGAATGAGATGATATATTCAAAGTGCTGAAAGAAAAAAGCTGCCAACCATGAATACTGTATCTGGCAAAACCTTCCTCCAAAAATGAAGGAGAAGAAGACTTTCCCAGAAAAGCAAAAGCAAGGGAGGTCATCATCACTAGACCTACCTTATAAGAAATGCTAAATTTAGTCCATCAAGGTGAAATAAGATGATCAAAGAAGGACAAATATTACATGAATACATTTATATGAGGCATCTGAAGTAGTTAAACTCGTTGAAGCAGAAAGTAGAATGGTGGTTGCCAGGGGCTGGGGGTAAGGGGAAGTGGTGAGTTGCTGTTCAATGAGTATAAAGTTTTACTCATGGAAGACAAAAAAGTTCTAGAGATCTGCTGTGCAATAATGGGCTTATAGTAAATGATACTGTACTGTTCACTTTTAAAAGTTGCTAAGAGGGTAGATCTCATGTTCTAGTTTAAAAAGTGTAAAGTGAAAGTACAAATTCTTTAATGTTAAATTTACACTGGAAGTGTCAATATGAATTCATGATAGTTTTTATTTTCCAAAAATACATATTTCCTTGCCCTGTTCATTAAAAATATCTAAAAGCGATGAAAATCTATATGCTCTACATAAGATTCTTCTTGCTTTTTTCACTTAATATGTGCAAGAGATCATTTCTATCTTAGCCTATGGATGTTTTATTGAGTTACAATTTATACACCATAAACTTGACCCACTTTAAATATACAATTGGATGATTTTTAGTAAATTTACTAAGTTGCACATTCTTAATCCAGTTTTAGGACATTTTCATCACCCAATAAGATCTCTAATTCCCTTTTACAGTTAATCAATTTTGCTATCCCCAGTCCCACTAATCGATTTTCTGTCTCTATAAATTTGCCTTTGATATCTGCATAGTGTTCAACTGTACAGATGAATAATAATTTATTCAACCAGTCCTCTCTTGGCAGACACTCGTTTCTTATATTTTGCTACTACAAATAATAACAGAGTGAATAACTTTAAATCATTTCATTTCATGTGAGCAAATTATTTCATATTTTTACCATATTATACCTGAATGTATGTTGAGGTAGATTCCTAGAAATGAAACTGCTAAGTAAAGGATAAATGTATATGTAATTTTGCTACCTGTTACCAAATTCCTCTCTATAGAAGTCGTTTTATTTGCATTCTCAGTAACAATATATAACAGAGTGTCTGTTTCCTCACAGTCTTATCAATTGAGAAGGCAGTGAACTTTGAATTTTGTCAGTCTGCAATGTAAGAAGCATATCTTGGAGAATTTTAGTTTGCATTGCTGTTAAGTATATTTGAGTACATTTTTGTGTGTTTAAGAGTCATTTTCATGTCTTCTGTGAAATATTTGTTCATATATTTTGCCCATTTTGCTGTAGGATTGTTGATCTCTTTTTCCATCTTGGAAATTTTTAAATATTAATTTTTTTGGTAAAAAATGCATACATATATTTCCCTTGTGCTGTTTTCCTTTTTTTTCTGCCATGCATAGAATTTTTAACATATCTTATTATATATTGATATTTTCTCCATGAGCTCTGAATTTTGAGACAGTTTTTTCCTACTTAAGATTATAAAGCTATTCCTCCATGTTTCCTTCTTGTTCTTTAATGCCACAACAATACCTGATGCTAGCAGGACTTAGTGCTTCATATAGTAAGAAACTGTCTTTCGTGCTAAGAAATACATATTTCTTTTCTTTTTCTTTTTTCTTTTCCTTTTTTTTTTTTTTTTTTAGACAGGGTCCTGCTCTGCTGTCATCCAGGCTGGAGTGCAGTGGCATGATCACAGCTCACTGCGGCCTTGACCACCTCGGGCTCAGGTGATTCTCCCACAGCAGCCTCCTGAGCAGCTGGGACTACAGGCACAAATCATTACTCCCAGCTAACATTTCTGTATTTTTAGTAGAAACAGGGTTTTGCCATATTGGCCAGGCTGGTCTTGAACTCCTGGCATCAAGCAATCCACCCACCTTGGCCTCCCAAAGTGCAGGGATTATAGGCATGAGCACCATGCACTGCCATATTTCATATTTTAAAAGAACCAATTTGATATGGTTTGGATCTGTGTCCCTGCCCAAATCTCATGTGACATTGTAATCCCCAATGTTGGAGGTGGGGCCTGGTGGGAGGTGATTGAATCATGGGGGTAGATCCTTCCTGAATGGTTTAACACCACCCCCTTGGTGCTGTTCTTATGATAGTGAGTTCTCATGAGCTCTGGTTGTTTAAAAGTGTGTAGCACCTTCCTCCTCCCTCTCTCTCTCTTACTCCTACTCCTGCCATGTAAGTAGTGCCTGCTCCCTCTCCTGCTTCCTGCATGATGTATTTCCTGAAGCCTCCCCAGGAGCCAAGCCAGCTTCATGCTTCCTGTACAGCCTACAGAACCATGAGGCAATAAAACCTATTTTATTTATAAATTATCCAGTCTCAGGTATTTATAGCAATGTAAGAATGGACTGATACACTATTAATTCTTATTTTATTGAATTTTTTAAAATGAGAAATAGGTGTTTAATATTGTCTAATGTCTTTTCCATATTCATGGAGATGATTATATTAACCATCTTTATATTTTTCAGTGAACTACACTTGGATATTATGTATTTTTTTAATGTGCTGATAGATTCTATTTGTTACTGTTTTTGAGATTTTTTTGATCAACATTAGTAAGTATGATACATTGCTTGATTTTTGTACAATCATTATCAGAGGTTGATATGAATATCATGTTTATAGAACTAGAAATCTGAAAGTTTCCCTTCTTTTTTATCTGGAGCACTTTAAGAAAAATTGGTATCTAAACTTTAAAAGCTTGGTAGAATTCCCTATGAAATCATCTAGTAGTCCCTGTCTTTTCATTGAGGAAAATGCTCAAGATTCTATTTTGTCTGCAATAACTGATTTGTTTAGACTTTCTTTACCACTGGAGTTAGGTTGGGTCATTATATGTTCCTAAACGGTTTTAATTTTATCTAAGTTTTTAATATTATTATATAGTTGCACAATAGTGATTTTTAAAAGTTTTTCTCTGTTTCATTGGATAATTTCTCCTTTATTATGCTTATTTAATTGGTGCCTTTCCTTTACTAAATTTAGTTGTCTAGGTTTTATTTTTTCAAATAATCAATTTATTCATTTCTCTGATTTTCTTTCTATTGTTTTTCTCTTTTCTAATTTATTTCTAATTTTATCTTTGTAAATTTTTCCTTTTGTCTTTCTTTTGGTTTGCTTTGTTGAGCACTTTTAGCTTTGGGGTTAAAATTTTAATTTATTTATTTTATCATCTTTGATATAAATATTAAAGGATATAAATTTTCCTAAGAAAATTTACTACTTTAACAGTTTTCCATAGATTTATTTTATGTGTTTGCTATTACTTTCTTTTTTTTTTTTTTTTTTTTTTTTTGAGACGGAGTCTTGCTCTGTCGCCCAGGCTGGAGTGCAGTGGCGCGATCTCGGCTCACTGCAAGCTCCACCTCCCGGGTTCACGCCATTCTCCTGCCTCAGCCTCCGGAGTAGCTGGGACTACAGGCGCCCGCCACCGCGCCAGGCTAATTTTTTTTGTATTTTTAGTATAGACGGGGTTTCACCGTGGTCTCGATCTTCTGACCTCGTGAACCACCCGCCTCAGCCTCCCAAAGTGCTGGGATTACAGGCGTGAGCCACCGCGCCCGGCCTGCTATTACTTTCTATAAATCTTGCAGCTTTGTTTTATGTTTCCTCTTTGATCCAAGAGTTGTTTCACAGAAAGTTTAAAAACTTTTTTTTTTTTTTTGAGACGGAGTCTCGCTCTGTCACCCAGGCTGGAGTGCAGTGGTGTGATCTCGGCTCACTGCAAGCTCCGCCTCGGGTTCACGCCATTCTGCCTCAGCCTAACAAGTAGCTGGGACTACAGGTGGCTGCCACCACACCTGGCTAATTTTTTTATTTTTAGTAGAGATGGGGTTTCACCGTGTTAGCCAGGATGGTCTTGATCTCCTGACCTTGTGATCCACCCACCTCGGCCTCCCAAAGTGCTGGGATTACAGGTGTGAGCCACTGCGCCCGGCCAGAAAACTTAAAATTTTTACAGGGTTGATATCTTCTAAAAAATTTGTATTTTCTTACAGATTTCTAGTTTTATTCAATGTTGATTAGAAGATCTTACTTGAATTATTTTACTTTCTGGAATTTGTTGAGGCTTTACTTGTGGTCTAGTCTGGTTAGTTTTTATAAATATACAAGTGCACTGAACAAGGAATATTCTTTAATTTAGAGGAAAATAATATATTGCTATCCGGTTGCTTATTAGTTTTTTGTTTGTATTTTCTATATTTTTATCATTTTTTGTCCACTTATTTACCTTTCATAAAAAGATGTGGTAAAGTCTCCTGATATTAGAGTGTCTCCATTTTCCCTTTCATTTCCCGTAGTGTCTCCTTTGTAACTGTTGCTATTGTGTCATTTGTTATGAATTGCAGACTTTAGCTTCAAGAAGTGTACTTCTTTGTCTTAGTTAATGTTTTCTGGCCTGAATTTTACCTTTTCTGATATCAAAATTTTAACTCCTGCTTCATTTTTATTTGCATTTACCTGTTGTATATTCACCCATCCTTTTAATTTTAACCTTTTGTTTGTTTCAAGTTTCAGTTACGTATTAATCAGTGTAATCTCCAACACATTCATCAACATGATTTCATACATCTAGAGGAGAACTATTTCCTGGTTATGTAGAAAAATGTGCAGATGGCTTCTGGAAGACTTTCATTCTAAAGCAGCTTTATAGTGAAACATTTCTTTTAAATATCTGGACCTTCTTTCTTCAGTTTGCTGTAATCTACATTCGTTGAGTAAAACTTGTATTGATCATTGAGACCCCATTTGTTCCAGGGCTCTGGGTTCTTTCTGTCCCAGCTAACATCTGGATTGAACGATGCCAGATGCAAGACAAATTGTGCTGCTCCAGTACCTCCAGCTCCAATAAATACAAAGAGGGGGATCAAGCTCAGATGTTTCTTGGCCTGACTGAGAATCTAGCGGAGCATGTTTGTGGCAGAGGCCTCTGACTCAAAAGGAAAGAAAAAGCCTAGTCACCAGGCCCTGGGCTAAACAGTATCTCAATTTTAACCTTTTGAATTTGCTTATTTCAATTGTGTGTCTTGAATACAGCATAGTGTAGGGTTAGCTTTGTTAGTCAATATGAAAATTTATTTTAGTAATCAAGATAAGCTGTTACTTTTATGAATATTATAGATATGTTTGCTTTCAGTATTATCACATTGTTGTATGTTACATTTGCCACATACTATGTGGTCTCTTTTCCTTCCTATTTATTTTCCTTTAGTGTTTAGGAAAGTGTGTATATTTATTGAAGTCCTTACATTTATACTAACACCTTTATATAATATCTTTAGTCACCTCTATAGTAACTCACTGTCTTTTGGTTCTCTAATATGTGGAGTACTAAAGTTAGGTAGTACTAGCTAAAAAGGCAGAGTCACAAGGGACAAAGTGAACAAAGGTACAAGGGAGAATCCTTTTTGAACGGGTTTGTGAGTGTAGCAAGCCTCCTGAGGCAGCTCAGAGGAGACTGGTACAATTGTGAAGCATCATACTGGCCTGAAGTTGCTTACACCATCACTACCTAGTCCAGTAAGACAAGAAACAGTGAACAAGATCAGAATGGGGACTCTTTAAATAGGATGGAGCCATTATCAGGGAAAGAGCATAGAAGAGAATAATATGCAAAAAAGCTGATATCAAAAAGACACTTCAAAATCTTGCCTGGGTTTGGCTTCATTAGTTAGAGATTCTCACCAAAAATTCCTTAATTCCAGACCCAGAGCAAGCATCCTATGATTCCATTTTTAATCTAAACTGCCAGCTTGCCAAATTTTAAACCTGTTCAATTATTCTTGGAAATAGAAAATGAAGTTTGGATTAAATTCTGTTGAGGCCACCGTTAGTATCAAAGAGGTCTTTTCCACAGAACATCCTGACAGGAAAGTTTTTGGTAACTAATGATGAGTTATAACAAATATTGATGGTACAGGCCCAGAACTCAGCAAAGACCAAATATTTATAATGGTTTAATTTCCAATCACAATTTTTTCTTCTCCTCCTTATGCCTTCTCAGTACCCCCACCATGTCATGTCCCTGTGAAAGTGCTTCATCAGGGTCAAATTGGCTAACTTGACATGCTGGTAGTGAAAAGATTAAAAGCAGATGGCAAGAGGCAAAAGAAGGAAAAAGAATACTTCATGCATTCATTCATCACTTATTGAGAATAAACAAATCGCAAGTTACTGATCTAGTGCTGTACTAGACTCTCTTTGAACAATGTGAATGAAGCAACTCAGGTTGCAAAGCGAGCGATCTAAGGCATAGTCCCTCACAGCATCCAAATGGAATATTGTGGAGATTGCAGGTTTAACCTATGTAAATCGTTTACCATGGTGTCATTGTAGGACCTCAGGGAATAATTGCTAGTATTTCTATCATTATGAACTTCTATTAGTATTGGACCAAGAGGAAGGAGTTTAGCACACATGTGTCTGTGAAGCAAAGCATGCCTCCTTTTGTCCTTCTCTGAGATGGGCTATTTATTAAAACTAATAACAACAAAGATATAATCAATTTACCTGTCTAGAATGCTGTGATAATTTACGAACTGATACTGTAAAGTGCTTTTAAAACATCAAGTAAAATACAAATTCTAAATAGTGTGTAATAGCTTCCTTTGATTAGCGTCTTCCATACACAATAATGTAACCTAATTTATTTAAACAATACAAAGTTAAATAATAGAAAGCAGAGGAAGAAATAAATTAAGAGGCATAGTCCAAAGAGAAGGGCATATTTTCAGATGAGATTTGAAAAAAGATGGTGAGTCAATGAGGCAGAGAGACACTAGGAAGCTGTTCTACTTGAGAAAAGATATAGACAAGGTCTCTCCTTAGACAATCTGCTACATTCTCTTGGTACCTAATTAAAACATTAAATGCATCAGCATCTCAAATAACATGAATGTTAATGGCGATCACTGCCGAGACACAAAAGAGCACTTAATTACCCTTTGGGAGAGTAAATGCCATCATTACTGAGAATTGTTAAAGTCATATAAAAGTTGAAAAATGCAGTAAGTTGTGGCTGCTGAAAATGAAGATCTGTGCTCCCCTCCTAGAGTCTAAGTTGCTGCAGGGACGCACCTGTCCAGCCAGGAACTACATTTTCCAGACGCCTTGCATCCAAAAGGGGCCAGTGGCTAGTCTGGCTGATGCAATATAATTATCCAGACTCAGGTGGATAATTAGCAGTTATGCATTTACTATAATCATTTTCCTTCCCACAGTAACCCTGGAACAGACATGCTGAAGATAATAGCATAAAGAAAAAGAAGGATCCTGAATCCCAGAACCTCTACTTGAACAAAGAAACCCATGAGAGCTGCCCAGCTAGCAACATCCATGTTGGACCAAGCATTAGTGATAAATAGAGTTTTATTTGCTAAACCACTGGTATTTCAGAGTTGTTCATTACCTACCGTTCCTAGTAATATATTACTATCACTAGTAATATATTTTTATTTTGGAAGTCAGATTTTTTTTTCTTTTTTTAAATTTTATTATTATTATACTTTAAGTTTTAGGGTACATGTGCACAATATGCAGGTTTGTTATATATGTATCCATGTGCCATGTTGGTGTGCTGCACCCATTAACTCGTCATTTAGCATTAGGTATATCTCCTAATGCTATCCCTCCCCCCTCCTCCCACCCCACAACAGGCCCCAGAGTGTGATGTTCCCCTTCCTGTGTCCATGAGTTCTCATTGTTCCATTCCCACCTATGACTGAGAACATGCGGTGTTTGGTTTTTTGTCCTTGCGATAGTTTGCTGAGAATGGTGATTTCCAGTTTCATCCATGTCCCTACAAAGGACATGAACTCATCATTTTTTATGGCTGCATAGTATTCCATGGTGTATATGTGCCAACTTTTCTTAATCCAGTCTATCGTTGTTGGACATTTGGGTTGGTTCCAAGTCTTTGCTATTGTGAATAGTGCCGCAATCAACATACGTGTGCATGTGTCTTTATAGCAGCATGATTTATAGTCCTTTGGGTATATACCCAGTAATGGGATGGCTGGGTCAAATGGTATTTCTAGTTCTAGATCCCTGAGGAATCGCCACACTGACTTCCACAATGGTTGAACTAGTTTACAGTCCCACCAACAGTGTCAAAGTGTTCCTATTTCTCCACATCCTCTCCAGCACCTGTTGAAAGTCAGATTTTTGAACTAAACATGCAGTTATGAGAATGAACAAGTATTATAGACTATGAAGAGAAAAGAATGAAGGGATGGGGGAAAAAGAAAAAGTTCTAGTTGGAAGAATAAATATGTAAAGTGGAGAAGTGAGAGAAAATATGATCAGGTGGTCAGGATGTCTGGAGTGAAGAGATTGCCAATGGTCTGTTTTTAAATATGGCAGAGAGGTCAGATAAGGTTCCTTACAGTGCTTTGAATTTAGGAGCCAGCATGTCATAATTTGCTTTAGTGAAAGCAATTTTCATTAAGTATTGGTAGAATAAGTCACACTGCAGTGGACTGAGGACTGAAAGGGAACTGAAGTAGAGAAATGAAATGTAAAATACTTTTTCAAGAAACTTGGCATTAAAAGGGAAGAAAGATATAGGAGGGTAGCTAGAGGAAGCTGTAAGGATGAAGGATAGTCTTGTTTTGTTATATTTTGTTTTAAGATTGAGAGTGACTGGTGGATACTTAAGTGCTAGTGGAAAAGCTACAGCAGAACCGGTATCATGTGAGATGCAGAAGAGTTCCCTGAGAAAATGAGAGAGGCTGGTACGAAGTACTTGTTGAGAGCCTTGCCTTAAAGGCAGAAAAGGCACTTTCTTCCCCTCAAACACAAGGCAAGAAAAGGTGGGGCTGCAAACTGTGGGAAGAATGGCTGCCTACTCCTACTATGAGAATTGCAAAGAATTTGGAAAACATAGGCAAGAATTCTTCAATCAAAAAGGAAAGGAAATGGCAGTAATATTGAGATAATGTGCATACAATTAAATGAGTTAAAAATATATAAAAACAAGACAATGATAAAACTATAAGAATATAGATATACAGATAGATTCATATAGAATACAGATGTGAAATGTAGTAAATAAAATATATAGGATAAAATAGATAGCTTTTTCATAGATACTGGCAATATATTTGAGACTCATTTTGCAGATATTCTTAGTTAAGTGAAGAAAAAGAAAACTAATTATTATCAAGGGAATACAACATGCCAGATAGTGGGCTGGTTTTACAAATTTTCTCCATTTATTCTAATCACAATTCCATGAGGTATCATTTCCATTTTTTTTAACTTGAGTAAACTGAAGTTCAATTGACAGTTATTAAGTAAAAAAGATTCGAACTTATATCTGTCTGACTTAAAAACTCATGTTCTCATTATACTTCAAAACTACCATTGCCTTAGTCAATGAAAGAACATTCATTTTGGAGACAAACAAATCAGAATTTCTATATGATTCCCACGTCTTACTTCTTATATTGTCAACTTTCTGAGAACAAGGTCTTGTTCACCTTTGTATCACTTATGCACAGCACAGTGCTTAAATTATTGAAGCCGCCCAATAAGTGAATGTAGCATTAAATTTAATTTCTTTATGACTATTTCAATATTCACAGCAGGATAAAATTAAAATATTACAAAGAAAGACAAATGAAAGATAAAAAAATTTAAAGTAAAATAAGTTAATCAAGAAATAACTCAGATGGAAAAGTAATAGGCAGTATAGGTTACTTAAAGTGTTATAATAATTGCAAGGGTAATTTGAGTGATTTAAACACGATGGTAACGATGGAATTTATGCCACTACGGGTGGACAAGAATAGCACATTCCTGTTTTATACTAGACCCTAATATTTTTAAGTGGGTGCATTCAAAAAGTCCAAACAATGTATTATTGTCAATTAATCACTGTCCAATATTCCAAAAATACTTTCTTTTCCTCAAAACCTATATTTAATTTTAAAATTTCATTTCCATGTTCATATTGCAAAGGATTTTTACTTACATTGATTTTAACCCCTTTTCAGACTTCAGTTGGGAAGCTCAAAGAGGCTTCCTTTCAAAAATCAGATATTAACATAGACAATTTTAACAACATAGAGTTAAGAGTTTGAAACTAAAATAAAGCATATTCTAAAATAAGTTCACAGTTTTAGGTATCAAAGGAAATCATAATAGCATAATGCACAACAAGCAACATTTGCAAACTACATGTACAGTATGGGTACATCTGCTATAATATTTCATTTGAATACTATCTTTGTATTATGCACTCAGCCTGTCAAGTGGTACCATCTTTTTCACTACCCTCAAATAACAAAATATTTAAGATGCTTCACTTTAAATTTATAATCAACAAAGCTCCAAAGCCAAAAATTATAGGAAAAGGGAATGGTGTGAGCTGAAGTTAAAATATTAGATTTTATTCATTTATTCGAAAATTAATTTATTGCTTTGATAAAATGATCACAAAGAAAATCAGAAAGAAAAACATTTAGTGATTGCTAGTATGATGGCCATCTTAAAAACTGCATTTCACTTTTAAATACTACTGATAATAATATCTAAAGATAAGAAAATTATCATAGTTACACTTCGGCCTTTCATTTTATTTTGTGTTAATTAACTATTATTTGGGGGCTGTCACCATTTACCACATTTATATTCTGCCCTATTGCAATAATTCCCACCGACATTTAGTCTTGGCTTTATGTTGAAATGAAATGGCACGTACCTCAATTTCTTTTACCAGGTTTTCTCCATTCCTGGTTTCTCTATTTTAACTCATTACATGGCTGGCTGAAGGTCAGCATGAACTAGTTTTTCCAGGAAGGACTCAACAATGCTAATTTTGTTCGTGTTTGGGAATGATGGCCTCCTGCTTTCACACTTAATGGACAGTTTGGATGAGTGTAATATTCTCTGATCACATGGTCTCAGTATTAAGCTTATTTTACGGTATTGTCTTTGGGCATTGAACATTGCTATGAAGAAATCGAAGGCCAGCTTGATTTTCCAACTTACAGATGACATCCCATTTCAGCTTAAAAGCCTGACTCATTTTTTTATCTGCAAAGTTTGATAACTTAAAAGACGTGAATCGTGGTTTCTTGTCCTATATTAACTTTCTCTGGAACGTGGTGGGCTCTTTTCGCTCTGCAGATTCAATTATGTGTTTATTTCAAGGAACTGGGTTTTTCAAAAATGGGCATCTTTCAATTATTTCTCTGTTTTATTTGTTATATTCTCAAATTCAGAAACACATTTATTTTTCACATTAGACCATATCTTTTCTCCATGTATGAATTTTTCTGTGTGACATTTATGCCTTTTTCCTTTGAATTTAAATTTTTCTTTTAATCATTAATTTGATTTTCAGCCATGTTTCCATTACTTGGTGCTTCTGATGTTTTTAATTTTGCAGTTGTGTCATTTGGGACTTTAAGAAAGAAATTCTGGGCATTCCAGCAAAAGAAGTCAGGATACAAGTAATGGACACAAGGCACTTACCGCACACACAAAGAATACTGTGATTTTTAAACAAAAATAATTTCTGCTTTTGAACCTATCCCTGCTTCAAATATCCTTTTTAAGTCAACTATGATTAGGTACCATGAACCCAGAAGTATTAAAAACAAAACAAAACACCACCACTCTCCCAAGCATCTAATCTGATGTACTCTTATTATGGTTTGAATGGTACTAATAAATACTTTAACTAATTATGTACTTACATCTTCTGTGTCCTATATCCAGTGCCTTCTTTCCCGCAGCCTAGACAAAAACAATTCAAAATGAAGATTTCTAAATGCTGATATTACTGTCATGTTTCATATCACTTAAAGAAAAAATAACTTTTAAAAACTATTTTTTTCAATTTTGACAAACAACTCACCTAGGATTATGAGGATATCTTGGAGTTTCTGAAAAGCTGATATTTCTAGATAACTTTAAGATTATTTTCTTTTTCAAAGAAGCAGGTGGCCTAAAATAAACTGAAATCAGTGAATTGGATCTTGCAGTAAAGAGCAACAAAGAATGATAATTGAAAAAGTCATATCACAAAGGGAGTAAAAGATATTTAAGAGTCAAATATTACTGTAAGGCATAAAACAGTATCACCTTAACCCACCTAGAGACTTAAAGAATCAAAATGGCTATTCTTTCTGTTTACGAATGATAAAAACCTCACACAGACTTATTATTTCCATATTCCATATGATCATTTCTCTTGGTAAAGGACCCATAGCTTTCCACATCACAAGTTGTTTTGGTACTGAGCTTGTTCTTAGATTTAGGGCTGGGTATTTGAATATTTCCATGGGTTCCAAAGAGGGCCCGCTGGGCTGAGAAATGTCTTTTGTTAGCTTCTACAAAAACGTGTGTTTGAAAACTGTTCTAAGTAAAACATGTTCCATTCAAAATGATGTTAGCCCATAGGGGAAAAGAATTGGAAATATGGAATGTTAAAGAAAAAATATTAAACACTGTTTAGGCTGGAGGTGGAAGTTTGAGGAGAGGTGAAATATTTGGGGGGAGTTTTCATAAAACACACCCTCCGATACCCATTCATTCAGAAGTTCTGATATACCCTATGGAGAAATAACAACCATTAATAACACTACTCAAAATGATTCTGTCATTCCCCTCAGGTTGATAATATTAATTTTACAGGTAAGAAAACACTATGCTTATTTTATAGTTTAAGAAACTGTTTTGGTTACTACTGTAGCTTTGTAGCATAGATTGAAGTCAGGTGGCGTGATGCCTCCATCTTTATTCTTTTTACTTAGAATTGTCTTGGCTATTCGGGCTCTTTTTTAGTTCCATATGAAATTTAAAGCAGTTTTTTTCTAATTCTGTGAAGAAAGTCAGTGGTAGTTTGATGGGGACAGCACTGAATCTATAAATTATTTTGGGCAGTATGGCCATTTTCACGATATTGATTCTTCCTATCCATGAGCATGGAATGTTTTTCCATTTGTTTGTGTCTTCTCTTATTTCCTCAAGCAGTGATTTATAGTTCTCCCTGAAGAGGTCCTTCACATCCCTTGTAAGTTGCATTCCCAGGTATTTTATTCTCTTTGTAGCAATTGTGAATGGGTCACTCATGATTTGGCTCTCTGTTTGTCTATTATTGGTGTATAGGGATGCTTGTGATTTTTGCATATTGATTTTGTATACTAAGACTTTACTGAAGTTGCTTATCAGATTAAGGAGATTTGGGGCTGAGAGGATGGGGTTTTCTAAATATACAATCATGTCATCTGCAGAGTCAATTTGACTTCCTCTCTTTCTATTTGAATACCCTTTATTTCTTTCTCTTGCCTGATTACCCTGGCCAGAACTTCCAATACTACGTTGAGTAGGAGTGGTGAGAGAGGGCATCCTTGTCTTGTGCCTGTTTTCAAAGGGAATGCTTCCAGCTTTTGCCCATTCAGTATGATATTGGATTTGGGTTCGTCATAAATAGCTCTTAGTATTTTGAGATATGTTCCATCAATACCTAGTTTATTGAGAGTTTTTAGCATTAAGAGGTGTTGAATTTTGTCAAAGACCTTTTCTGCATCTGTTGAGATAATCATGTGGTTTTTGTCATTGGTTCTGTTTATGTGATGGATTACATTTATTGATTTGCATATGTTGAACCAGCCTTGGATCCCAGGGATGAAGCTGACTTGATCATGGTGTATAAGCTTTTTGATGTGCTGCTGGATTCGGTTTGCCAGTAATTTATTGAGGATTTTCACATAGATGTTCATCAGGGATATTGGCCCGAAATTTTCTTTTTTTGTTATGTCTCTGCCAGGTTTTGGTATCAGGATGATGCTGACCTCATAAAATGAGTTAGGGAGGATTCCCTCTTTTTCTATTGTTTGGAATAGTTTCAGAAGGAATGGTACCAGCTCCTCTTTGTACCTCTAGTCGGATTCGGCTGTGAATCTGTCTGGTCCTGGGCTTTTTTTGTTGGTAGGCTATTAATTATTGCCTCAATTTCAGAACTTGCTATTGGTCTATTCAGGGATTTGGCTTCTTTCTGGTTTAGTCTTGGGAGGGTGTATGTGTCCAGGAATTTATCCATTTCTTCTAGATTTTCTAGTTTATTTGCGTAGTGATGTGTATAGTATTCTCTGATGTTAGTTTGTATTTCTGTGGATATCGAGGGTGATATCCCCTTTATCATTTTTTTATCATGTGTATTTGATTCTTCTCTCTTTTCTTCTTTATTATTCTGGCTAGCAGACTATACATTTTGTTAGTCTTTTCAAAAAACTAGCTCCTAGATTCATTGATATTTTGAAGTGTTTTTCATGTCTCTTCTTCAGTTCTGCTCTGATTTTAGGTATTTCTTGTCTTCTGCTAGCTTTTGAATTTGTTTGCTATCGCTTCTCTAGTTATTTTAATTGTGATGTTAGAGTGTCAATTTTAGATCTTTCCTGCTTTCTCTTGTGGGCATTTAGTGCTATAAATTTCCCTCCAAGCACGGCTTTAAATGTGTCCCAGAGATTCCAGTACATTGTGTCTTTGTTCTCATTGGTTTCAAAGAACATCTTTATTTCTGCCTTCATTTCATTATATACCCAGTAGTCATTCAGGAGCAAGTTTTTCAGTTTCCATGTAGTTGTTTTGAGTGAGTTTCTTAATCTTGAGTTCTAATTTGAATGCACTGTGGTCTGAGAGACTGTTTGTTATGACTTCCATTGTTTTGCATTTGCTGATGAGTGTTTTACTTCCAATTATGTGGTCAATTTTAGAATAAGTGCGATGTGGTGCTGAGAAGAAAGTATATTCTGTAGATTTGGGGTGGAGAGTTTTGTAGATGTCTATTAGATCTGCTTGATCCATAGCTGAGTTTAAGTCCTGGATATCTTTGTTAATTTTCTGTCTCATCGATCTGTCTAATATTGACAGTGGGGTGTTAAAGTCTCCAACTATTGTTGTGTGAGAGTCTAAGTCTCTTTGTAGGTCACTAAGAACTTGCTTTATGAATCTGGGTGCTCCTGTATTGGGTGCATATATATTTAGGATAGTTAGCTCTTCTTGTTGCATTGATCCCTTTACCATTATGTAATGCCCTTCTTTGTCTCTTTTGATCTTTGTTGGTTTAAAGTCTGTTTTATCAGAGACTAGGATTGTGACACCTGCTTTTTTTTGCTTTCCATTTACTTGATAAATCTTCCTCCATCCCTTTATTTTGAGCCTATGTGTGTCTTCACAGGTGAGACAGGTCTCCTAAATACAGCACATTGATGGGTCTTGAGTCTTTATCCAGTTTGCCAGTCTGTGTCTTTTAATTGGGCATTTAGCCCATTTATATTTAAGGTTAATATTGTTATGTTTGAATTTAATCCCGTCATTGTGATGCTAGCTGGTTATTTTGCCCGTTAGTTGCAGTTTCTTCATAGTGTCTATGGTCTTTACAAATTGGTATATTTTGGCAGTGGCTGGTACTGGTTTTTCCTTTCCAAATCTAGTGTTTCTTTCAGGAGCTCTTGTAAGGCAGGCCTGGTGGTGACAAAATCTCTCAGCATTTGCTTGTCTGCAAAGGATTTTATTTCTCCTACACTTATGAGGCTTAGTTTGGCTGGATCTGAAATTCTGGCCTGAAAATTCTTTTCTTTAAGAATGTTGAATATTGGGCCCCACTTTCTTCTGGCTTGTAGGGTTTCTGCAGAGAGATCCACTGTGAGTCTGATGGGCTTCCCTTTGTGGGTAACCTGACCTTTCTCTCTGGCTGCCTTAACATTTTTTCCTTCATTTCAACCTTGGTGAATCCGATGATTATGTGTCTTGGGGTTGCTCTTCTTGAGGAGTATCTTTGGGGTGTTCTCTGTATTTCCTGAATTTGAATGTTGACCTGTCTTGCTAGGTTGGGGAAATTCTCCAAGACAATACTAAGCAAAAAGAACAAAGCTGGAGGCATCACACTGCCTGACTTCAAACTATCCTACAAGGCTACAGTAACCAAAACAGCATGGTACTGGTACCAAAATAGACACGTAGACCAATGGAACAGAACAGAGGCCTCAGAAATAATGCCACACACCTACGACCATCTGATCTTTGATGAACATTATAAAAACAAGCAATGGGGAAAGGATTCCCTATTTAATAAATGTTGTTGGGAAAACTGGCTAGCCATATGCAGAAAACTGAAACTTGACCCCTTCCTTACACCTTATACAAAAATTAAATCAAGATGGAGTAAAGACTTAAATGTGAGACCTAAAACCATAAAAACCCTAGAAGAAAACCTAGGCAATACCATTCAGGACATAGGCATGGGCAAAGACTTCCATGACTAAAACACCAAAAGCAATGGCAACAAAAGATGAAATAGACAAATGGGATCAAATTAAACTAAAGAGCTTCTGCAAAGCAAAAGAATCTATCATCAGAGTGAACAGGCAACCTACAGAATAGGAGAAAATTTTTGCAATCTATCCATCTGACAAAGGGTTAATATCCAGAATCTACAAGGAACTTAAACAAATTTACAAGAAAAAAACAAACAATCCCATCAAAAATTGGGTGAAGGATATAAACAGACACTTCTCAAAAAAGACATTTATGTGACCAACAAACATATGAAAAAAAGCTCATCATCACTGGTCATTAGATAAATGCAAATCAAAACCACAATTAGATGCCATCTCATGCCAGTTAGAATGGCGATCATTAAAAAGTCAGGAAACAACAGATGCTGGAGAGGTTGTGGAGAAATAGGCACGCTTTTACACTGTGGAAGGGAGTGTAAATTAGTTCAACCATTGTGGAAGACAGTGTGACGATTCCTCAAGGATCTAGAACTAGAAATACCGTTTGACCCAGCAATCCCATTACTGGTTATATACCCAAAGGATTATAAATCATTCTACTATAAAGTCACATGCACACGAATGTTTATTGCAACACTATTCACAATGGCAAAGACTTGGAACCAACCCAAGTGTCCATCAATGATAGACTGGACAAAAAAATGTGGCACATATACACCATGGAATCCTATGCAGCCATAAAAAAGGATGAGTTCATGTCCTTTGCAGGAACATGGATGAAGCTGGAAACCATCATTCTCAGCAAACTAACACAGGAACAGAAAACCAAACACCACATGTTCTCACTCATAAGTGGGAGTTGAACAATGAAAAAACATGGACACAGGGAGAGGAACATCACACACTGGGGCCTGTCGGGGGGTGGGGGGCTAGGCGAGGGGTAGCATTAGGAGAAATACCTAATATAGATGATGGGTTGTTGGGTGCAGCAAACCACCATGGCACATGTATTCCTATGTAACAAACCTTCATGTTCTGCACATGTATCCCAGAACTTTAAGTGTATATATATATATATATATATTCTTATTTATATATCTATGTATTCATATATATATACATATAAGAATGAGGTCATATCCTTTGCAGGGACATGGATGAAGCTGGAAGCCATCATCCTCAGCAAACTAACACAGGAACTGAAAACCAAACACTGCATGTTCTCACTCATAAGTGGGAGTTGGGCAATGAGAACACATGGACACAGGGAGGGGAAGAACACACACTGGTGCCAATTGTGGTAGGTGTGTAAGGGGAGGGAGAGCATTATGGCAAATAGCCAATGCATGTGGGGCCTAACAACTAAATGATGAGTTGATAGGTTGCAGACCACCATGGCACATGTATACCTATGTAACAAACCTGCATGTTCTGCACATGTATCCCAGAATTTGAAGTAAAACAAAATAAAAATTAAAAAAATTAAAAAGAAACAGGCTCAGAGAGGTTAAAAGACTTGCCTAAGGTTCATGCAATTTAATTGAGAAAAATAAAACCAGAATGCAGGTTCCATGAATTCTTAAAGTTCCTAATAGGAATGCAAGAAAATGCTAGGCTTAGCCGGCAGTGGACTTGATTTTTATTTTTCCCAGGAACATTGCATTTGATTCTGTTTTCCTTATTTCACCTAGTGCTCTGGAATGTGAATGGGCAAGTAATGGAGCAATCCATGTTCCTGTGTAGGGTTCACAGAACACGACTGCAAGTATGTTTTCTCTCTTTAAGGCATAAGACAAAGTGTGTAATTATTCACAGTCACAAATTAAAATAAAATCTCAATGAAAATAAAATGAAACCTGAATATGAGTATGAAATTTCAAATGTGTTTACAGATGTGTTAAAAAAAACAAAGATAACAATCAGTGAAAGAGAAAAAGCTAAGATATATAAAGGCATTCACCAGAAAACCATAAAAATCTTAAATAATTACAAGGATGTGAAGTGTTGAAATTACGTTATGCATTTGAGCAAATGGAAAATTCATAAAATGTATTTTTATATTATAAAATAAGATTTTAAGAAGTACCTGTTTGTCTATTTAATGGCCCATTTTGCAATAAGTGTCTTTGTAACCTCCAAATAAATGTACAAGCTTAGCGGTCTATGATTATTTTCTATCTCTTTTCTAAACTCTATATGCAATTATAAGGGCAATGGAATGCACATAGAGCTAAGAAGAACGGGAGACTGTGATAAAAGATTGTCTTTCCTTAAGTACAGAAAAAAGTAAATGTTGCTGCATTCAATCACTAGCAGAAATTTTTTTTATATCTAATATAATGGTTGTTGCCACTGAAATCATATGGTATTAACTACATACTCAGTGTGCCTGTAGCTAGAACCACGTCTACAAATTCAGGTACTTACCACTAGGTGGCAGTGGCACTATCTAGGGTAGTATGGACCTTCAATAGCTTCAGCTGGATTATACAATTCCTCCTCTCCATAGCATCTGGAGCTTCCCAGTGATAAATACATCACCCTCAAAAAATTTTTTTTGTTCTTTAAAAACAACTGAATACACAAATGAAACATTAATTAGATATCTGTTTCCCAATGAAATAATATTAGACTCAAGGTTTAAAGGAAGATAGCCCTGCAGATAGATGACTTGAATATTTACTGCATCGCTCCTCGTCAAATTGAGTTGAATTGTACTGCCCTGAACAGAATCAAATTAGCACAGATAGATGCACGGTAGAAATATTTAAATAAATTTTGTCACTACCTACCTTAATTTAGGTTACAAAATTACTCTGACATGCTTCATAGGAGCGGGAGTTTTCCTGATTCTTCTCCTTCAGGTGAGTTTTCAACTCCCACTCACTCTTATAAAAATCATGCATCACATTTTCTCCTGACAGTGAGGTCTGAAGCAGTTTCACCTTGCAGGACTGTTACGCTTCAAAAATAGACTGAAGGAATTCTTGCTGGAGCACTCTGCTTTTTCTTTTACTTCCCAAACCTACCCATGGAGCAAAACTGTCACCTCTGTTATGAGTCACACTCACTAATAATCAATAGTTTCTAAGATACATTGTCGTCTGTTAGCCTCTGTGATACATTTCCTCTTTTGAGGCTTCTTTTAATGTGGGGGATTCATTTTTTCCACACAGTTATCTAAGATATCTTTATTAAACAAGTTAGCAATTTTCAGATCCCTTCAAGTGTCTCCTTGAAGAGGTTTTGCTCTCTTGTTTTTTATTATTCTTAGAAGTAGACAGAAGAGATTGATTTGAAAACCGCAATATATAACAATCATGTTATCATATCTTAATTAGCATCAGATTCCACAAAAAGTGCCTGTATTCACTAAACAAGGGAGAAAAGCTTCCCTCTTCACGTTAGTCTGAGATTGTTTTCAACATGTTTATTCTGTATCATTATATCTTTCAAAAATTAAAAAGTAAGACCATGCATTCAAAAGAAAAAAAAGCTGTATCAGCATTTTTAACTAGAAAATATAGGTTGTTTGATAATACAAAAACCAAAGAACAACTCAAAAAACAATGAAGAGCTGCTCCGAGCTTAAGTAGTATGCAAATTGCTTTTTTTTAAAATGGTAGCATGATCAACACGAATGATATTTCTGGGTCTTGGCACATCAAGCTACCCACAGATGAAAGATGACTTAATTGCTTTGACCACAGTCCGAGTCAGAATAGCTCAGTTGGCAAATATAAAAATAGCTTGGTGCTATTTGCATTTGCATTTGAGCAAGAAGTGATTTCATTTTAATGCCCAAAGCCTAGGTAACAAAGCGACCCATAGGTAGTGAAACACACCTTGCAAGCAAGAAATGCAATTCCTGGTTGGAGCATCTAAGGGTTGCAGGGGACACATTGATCTTGTCAGCTACATTCGTGTGCATAGGAAATAACACTGTCAGCACAGCTCCTTCAAATTCAGATCACAATATATCGAGAGTTTATGTCTTTAGAGGTTAAGCAGTTAAGCATTCACAGAGATTTGTTACCCGTGCCATCACTTTTAAGTAACCTCCTAAAAATCTTTTAATAATTAATTGTTATTCTGAATGTCTAATGTTACTGTTAATAGCTTAAGTTGCATCTCATAATTTCACCTAACAAAGTGTTTCTAATAAATAATCACAGCAGAGTGAGGCTTACTATATTTTAGACTTTACTATGTAGCAGTCCAAATAAAGTAAAAATATATAGAAGAGGAAAAATATGACACAAAGAATAGGAAATTTCTCCAGGCCTTGTATTAAATGTGAATCTGAAGCAAGGAATGGTAAAATGTGAACTACAGACTCTTCATTTTTTCTAACCAGCTATCTTTGAGTTGCTGTTACTTTCATATTTTCTAAACTTTGTAATATAAACAGCAAACTTAATTCATAAAAAAAAAATCCACCATAACTGATTACCATAACCAAGATCACAGACATTTAAATCAAAAGTCACGTGAGTTGGAAAAGGTTTAAGTTTTTTCAATAAATTATTTTTTATAATGACTATAAAAGTTATATAGTACACAGAGGCTAGCTGGAGCTAGATACTTTACTGTACCTGAATTGCGGGGAATGCTTTCTGAGTTATAAAGCTGACAATCAGACATCTGAGTATGACTGGAAAATAGCAGTCTCTGAAAGATTGAAGCGTGAATTTTAGTAACCTCGAAAGCAAAAACCATTGTTCTTTCACTTTTGAACCAGGACGTAGACTGAGCGAATTAAAACACATACACACATAAAGAGATAAAAGGGGTAAAATAAATGCCAAAATCATTTTGTCAAAGCTCAAAGTGTGAATTCTTGCTCTACAAAAATCTATATTTTCTCTGCTATTTAAACAACAGTTATGTGATCGTGCTAAAATATTAACATAAAATGGCTTAATTTACAAGGTAAAACTGAGTTACTCTACTGGAATTCAATAAAGTTACTAATTTTGCAATATGATCACCTTGCCTTTTAATGTTATAAATTTTCTTCAAAACTTAAACGACTAGTAAAGAAAGGTTGATATCAGTGGTTAAGTCCAAACAAAACAAATTGCTCATAAATATCATGATTAATTTAAAACAAATTCTTAACCCAAATAACATGAAAGGAAATGGTTGCAGGCAATGGAATTTGGAGGAGGAGGGATAAAATTACAGAGTTCAAGTATTTAAAATTAGGAAAACTACTTTCGATATTTTTAAATAGAGAAGAGAATGAATCACGAAGCAAATGATCCAGGGGAAATATTAACACTTTTACTTATTTAAAATTTTATTTTAAGCTTCTTTAATTGTTCAAAAAAAAATACTATACAAAACAGACAGTAAATATCTGTTGCCCATAATCCCTCTACTTCTTTGGAGAAGTATTTACGGTAATTTATGAAAAACCTCACTCTTGACCCTCCAATCCCGGTTCCCAGCAGTAATTAAAGTTATCAATAATTGTTCAGTAACTTTTTTCTTCTGCATGTATCCACCCACAAAAAATAAAATAGCGAGGAGCAGTGGCAAATAATTTTAACGGTTTTTTTTTTAATCTGTGTTACAGCTGGTCCTGGGATAGCAGAACCATTCATCTGGCCTTTGTTGTTTACTATGATCTCCACATGATTTTCAAAATAAGAAATGTGCCATCTCTTCTCTGATATGCTTTCGTGGTGGGATTTCGGCTGCTGGAGGTACCTTCTCTCTGCGCTCTGGTTTGCCTTCCCTGACCCTGGTCATCGGTGTGGTTCCCTTGCCAGCAGTGGCAGGAGGTCGGCTCAGCTGCCTGTCGATGCCCACTTCACAGTGATGAGATACAGATTTCTGGACCCCACGCAGTCTGCACAGTTGATCACACCTCCTACCAAATGACCCAGGAAATCAGGAACTTTGCACCAGAGGACCCACCATGTCCTATTTTCAACATCCTGAACATCAGAAAGGGACACACACTTCTTTGAAAAAATACCAAATATGACCATGTTATATTTTACATCTTGCTTTTAAACTTAATTATGTATCAGAAATGGTTTTCCAGGTCAGTGTATATATAGATATACCACATTTTCTTTTTATAACAGCTTTTTAGGGAATGGAGGCTTCATAATTTATCATTTGTTTACTAAAGAACATTTAGGTTTTCATATTTTCTGCCATTTAAGAAAATCTTCATGCATATATCTATATGTACTCATGCCATTCTTTCTGTAGGGTGGATTTTTAGATGTTGGACTCCAAATCACCATCCCTCAGTTTTTGTACTAATTTTTACCACAACCATTTTCATTATAATTCCACATATATTTTTAAAATTTGGCCTATTTTAAAAACTACCTTAATTCATATTTTCTTTTTATTAATGATCTTGAACATCTTTTTATCCATTGTTTGGACATTTTTTTTTTCTGCTAATTGCCAGATTAAATTATTTTTCTATTTTTGTACAAGAGTTTCTTGTTGTTTTGTAGAAGCTCTTTGTATGTTTGATGTGTTTCTTTTCCCCCAGTTGGTCATTTGTCCTTCAACTTTCTTTGTGGTATTTTTCTTCAAAGAACAGAAATTGTAATTGTTTTGTGTGTACTTAAATGTGACATCCTTTTCCTGTGTGACTCTTTGGGTTTTGTCTTGCTTAGAAAGCCTTTCCACTCTAAGTCTATAAAAACTGTCTCTATAAAAATAGTAATGTATGGTTTCATTACTTAAAATGTATATCTCAATCCACACAGAACTGATTTAACTTTGATTTTAGTAAAAGAACAAAATTTAAGTAGAAATTATCTTCAAGCACTTGCAGAATAACGAAACTTGGGTCAATAAATAGCTGAGATTTAAAAATAAAAAATAATTCAGACAAACCTGATTACCTTTCTTGATTAAAAAAAAAACTAAATTAGTGGAGGGAAAGCAAGATGTGTAATAAATTTAGACCTTTGACATACAGTGTCTCCATCAATCTTGCATAAAAAAATTAATTCAAATTGGCTTCTTCAAGGTGAACACTGTCATCTGAATTGAAAACTGCCTGATAGATCATAAACAACGAAAATAATAATAGCATTGATGCATCTAGCCACAGGGAAGAAGAAACAAATATCACACTAAGATCAAGGATAGACCTGGATTCGCAAAGCTTTTATATTAACAATCTGGAAAGAATAAAGATAAATGAAGTAATTATTCATTTAAGAAATGTCACTAAACTAAAAAGTGCACTTTACACATCTGAATACATTATAATAGAAGATTGCTGTGAAGGATAGGACCCTAGTAGGATATCCAAATAATAACTGACTTGGAGCCAACCCCATAATCATTTCTCTATACACATAAAGTTAGTTCAGTCGATTCACACTTACGGTGACCACTGTGTAACAGACTAGAGACAAATGCATTCAGTTTAAGACTCTGCAGGAAGAGCAATAGGGATACTCCTAACCAGAGAAGAGTGAGGCAGTGGTGGGTGAGGGCACTGTGGATGTGGAAATAAAAGTCAAAACAGCTATGGCTCCTACTCCCATGACCCTCAGACATGGCCCAAGCAGGGGAAGATGCTCTAAAATCTGCCAATACCTGAAAGTTGTGATAGAAAAAGTAAATAAATTACAAATCCACAATGACAATGAAAGGTGACTGAACTGGTTTAGATAAAACACAAAAAAAGCATAATAAAGTGTTGATGTTAAATTCACATATCACTTTAGTGTTTACACAGTGCTTTCCCATAGTCTCATTTGATTAATACCCTCAGGTACCCTGAAGTAGTCAGGAAAGGTGTGATTAATAGATTCATTCTCCTCCCGAGGCTAAGCAGAACCAAAGAAATTGCCCAAGATTACATACTCTGCTGGGGATCTTTTATTTCTACTATACCTACTCCAACCATTGAAAGCAATTCACAGAGAAGTGCAATCAGGTTTGGAAATATGTAAAAATTATACCTCAAAACTTTTTTATAAAAGAAAAGCAAACAGTATCTTTGTTAGACAAGTAATTTCCACATTCACTAAACACATGAAATACATTATTTGGCCTCAAGTCAACATACTTACTTTTCCTCTGCCTGCCTTCCTTTCATCCTTCCTTCATTCCTTCCCCTGCCCTTTTTCCCCCATGAGCATTCTTCTTGAAAACATGGGAAGCAACTCAAGGGAGTAAGAATGTTTAAGTACATGTATTGCAAAACAATCTTTCTGGGAAAATCTCAACTTGTCATCCATGGAGGGAGTGGGAGATTTTTTTTTTTCAGAAGTACCTAAAGCCCAGAAGGCTTCTAAATTACTTTTAAGATTAACTTTAATGCCTCCATGCCACCCACGTATAATGTCCATTCTCCATGTGGGCACTGTACTGCAATAGACAGGCAGCTTGGTTTGTCCGCCAACACCATTGGAAGCAAATGATGCCTGCCTTCAGGTAACTGGATGAAACATTTCATTAGAGAAATGTCATTTGTGTGTTAAGACACTCTTGTCATGATTCCTTGCACTGTTGATTTCCTTTTCACAAGACTTGCTTATTGCTGTGTAAATATAGCACACACATATATAGGTATACATATATATATATACACTTTGTGTGTGCACGCGTGTGTGTATTTCCCTCGTGGACAATTCAATCAGTACAGTTTTCAGCCAAATAAAATAAAAAGCCAAGTTAAATCTTTCTTAAACATAAGTTAAAACGATGACGTGCAACAATACTGCATTTCTAGAATAGATCAAATGACCTCATCAAAGATGTTTGAGAAGATATCAAACGTATCCAAGTTAAATTTCAAAATTTAACTGTGAAAAGCTCTCTAGATAACCATCTGTTTATCTACTTCCTCCTACATATAATCAACTTTCTTTCAAACAGGAGCTCTTACATTGACAGAATAAATGAGTCCAAATATTTGGCTTCATAGATCTTCACTTTAATTAATCAAATAAAATGAATCTTTCAACTGAAGTAAAGTTTACATTTGTCTGTTTGATCTACAACTTTGAAGGATATTCAAAATATTTTGTACACTACAAAAAGCATATCTACTTTTATTTTTATTTCAAGCAGCTGGCCTGTGTATACAATCATAGAGGAGAAATGTTTTTATAGGGATATCATCTCTAAATTTTAGTGTATTTCAATCTTATTTATCAAAGGGAGAAAAGCTTGAAAAAATACTTCAGAAACATTTTAATAAAAAAGTGTTAGGTATTTATGATTCTATTATGTGCTTTAAACTTTTGGAAAATAATTTAACTTCAGATGATATTTCAGGATCAGAATGTCTGAATAATGTTAACACATTTTTGTCATGATGTCTTAACATTAACACAGTAAGACATTCTGTAAGATTGCATGATGAGAAGACTTAGATAAAGTGAGAGGTTATTGAGACAAATGGGGCTAAAGTATTTATTAATGTTGACTAGTAAAATGCAATGAGGAACTAGAAGATTTTATGTTTCCATGTATCACCACATCTTATTATTCTTTTTCTACCATATATGGTAAAATCACTCACAAAAAGTAAAAGAGAACTGTTTTATAAAATTATGTATTTATGATAAATTATAGAATCATATCTTATCATAAATTCACAGCATAAGCGTCTGAATCTATAAAATATATGTATGCAGAAATATACAAACTTCTATTTACAAATAATTAGCTTCCAGGATTGTGTCTGATAACTTTTAATGATAATAAATGTCCATGTCAGATCATGTTTTGTAATCATAATCAACCTATCACTGAAATAATTTTTGAGGCGTTTCTCATATTTGACTATTTCATAGTCAGCATTTCAGTATTGTCATCCAACGCTATATTCTCCTTATTACCAGGAGATGGCGCTGTGGGTTTTAAATCGCAAAGCTAAAATTCCCAAAGCCGCGCTGAATTTTCAGTTTCTTTCTTTCCTTAATTTGTGCACGCCAGGCAATCCTTAACAGTGTTTACCATTTTTTCCTCGAACAAGTTTAATCTTTAAAATTTTTTCAAATGGTTAATATTCTATGATGATAAGATTCCAGGGGAGAGAAGGGTGTGACACAAATAAGCATAACAGCCCCCTAAGGAGGACAACTGAATGAAGGAGTTGTCCAAAGTAGGCGAGGCGGTTATGAATTCCTCATAAACTCTTTTCACTAGTTTTGCTCTACCTCCACCCGCATGTCCTATATTGTTCTCTGAGGTTTCAGCAGTGATAATGCAGGCGCTAAGTTATTCGCTCACTGTACGGTCCCCCTGGCCTTCAAAGTCGCCAAGGTGGGGAAAGACCACTCAGGAGCCAGGTGAAACCCTCTCGGTGGGCTCGGGGACCCGTGTGTGCACCTCGCGCTGAGAAAGCCTCCCGGGGCTCAGGGTTTGTCTTCAAGGTCTGTTCAAATTTAGGGTAATTCGCCCCCAAACAGTAGTGAGGACCAACATCTTTTC
Organism: Hylobates moloch; assembly: GCF_009828535.3. Classification (NCBI taxonomy): domain Eukaryota; kingdom Metazoa; phylum Chordata; class Mammalia; order Primates; family Hylobatidae; genus Hylobates; species Hylobates moloch. The sequence continues at coordinate 35,682,826 of NW_026652284.1, read as the reverse complement.
TGTAAAATAGATACAGACAAGGAAAATCTTTTCGAAAGAACGTTATATGAACAAGTTTCAACTTTTCCACAGTCAAATTTTTGGAATTGCCAAGCAACTTGGAAAGACTAGCAAGACGGGGGGCCCTTGGCGCACTGCCAGGAATGCGCCAGCTCGCGCTAGTCCCCCAGCGTCGTCACCCTCGCTGTCCTCCTCCTCATGAGCCCACACATGTGGACCCAGTCTCTCTGAAGTGAGCTTTGTAGGACTAGGCAGCGAAGGGGATGAGAAAATACAGACGACAAAACGACGCCGAAAGGATTGACCTCTGGGGCTTGATGGGCTGTAATGGCTCTGCCTCCGAGTAGATCCCGTGCTCCCAAATCCGTCGGGGGCGCAGTATGGTGAACTCTACACCTAGCACCCTCAGCCGTGCGGGTTTCAAGCTGACCCAGGCGCCACCAGGCAGCCCCGGGTGGGCGAGTCAAGTGCAACTTCAAGGTCAATGTGCCTCTGACTGGGGCCTGGAGCGCTGCCAAGAATGCTGGGCTTGGAGCGCTGGGGTCGCGCCCCGCTACTGTGCCTTGGACCCCGCAGTGGAGGGCGCTGAGACCGCACCCTCCTCCCCGGGCAGTTTTCAGGAGAGGGTCCAGCTGGGGTCTCCGCGGTGGGGACCACAAACGATATTCAGGGTTGGATTCTTCCTCGGCTGGGGAAGCACAGCTGGCGGAGAATTCCCACGGCTCTCAGTGGATTCGCTTTTCCAGAGCTGTTCTCAACAAAAGTTGTCATTTTTGCCAAACTTTGTTTTTACTTTTTAGACTGTTCTGAAAGAGATAAATTGAAACACACAGAGAGACAATTTTCCTTCTCAGAAGATACACATAGCTACCCAAATTCAGACTTGCAACTTTTCAAACTAGTTAATTAAGTAATAAACTATTTATCAGTACTATAAAAACAACAAAGAGGAACTCCTGGCTTTGCTCTTTAGAGTAGATTATGTTCCTTTCTGATTTTACTTGGGTTCCTATCTCAAATTTCAAGCAAATATCAAGATGATCATTAAGAAATTTAAATGGTACCTAGAAATTAGTTTGGTCTGCAGCTCAATGCACTAATTTCAATGCGGTACTGCCTGCTGAATATTTTAAACTCCTTTCAAAGCAGTAGGTGTATTCCCTCCCGCAGAAACAAAACGATATTCATCTTTACACAAGGTGCTCTGGCGTTTATAATTTGGTATCCAACACCCGGCCGAGAATGTTCCCTTTCCTGATGCTTTGGCCAGCCTCGATAAGCCAACCAGCCCAGAGCCAGGGGCGCTGGGCTGGGTGTTGCTCGGGGACGGCGCCCACTGCCCGCTTGGTCCCCAGGGTGTCCCGAGCTGCCCCCCGTATCCCTACTGCGGGCAGAGTGGGGGCAGTCCTCTGCCTCTGTTTCCCAACCGCTTTGGTAACTCAGTGACCCTCTGTGAAACTGCAGAGTCAGAGGACTTCCCTTCCGCAGTTTTCATTCTAAGCGGTCATCTGTGAGTCGGAAGATTTCGCCGTGGCCTGACTTCCCACCCTTTCTGCCCGCGCAAGCCGAAAGCGCTCATGTTGGCTTTTCCTTTGCCACTTTTCCAACTGGCCAGTTCCATCAGGAGCCCGGATCCTTGCCCAGCTTCTTGGCGGAGCCAAGTTCGAGCGCACAGATTTCCCGAGCTCCAGCGGCCAGGGGGCACTGTGTGAGCGGCTGACGTCACCCCTCCGCCCGGCCGAAACCAGGCGGCGGGAACCCACACAGTTGAGGGGAGAGGGAGCCGAGGCCGTGACTTAGGGCTGGCGACGATTAAACCAAGTGACGAGACACCGGGCAGATGTGTTTTCATTGCCCTGTAAGATAAATGCAGTGTTAAGTGCCTGACAACTTCCCAGAAGCAATCAGCAGAAGTTTACGAGTGCATAAACCTCAAAGACCATTCCCCAACGGTTGTTATAAGGCCAGTATTTAGAGCTTCCATAAATTCTTCGGCCGTTTCCCAAAGCAAAGTTTTCAGCGACTATTAAGCAGCCACCTCCTCCGGGAAGACTAGGAGGATTTTCTTGAATTACAAAAGGAAGAGGCTTTTGGCTCCTACCGAGTAAAATGAAGTTGTGCAAAAGTTTGTTCCAGAAGCTTGGATGGCCAGGGAGAGGAGGGAGGTGGTAGGAGGTCGTGGAGATGGGGTCGGGAAGGGCCACGAGATGCGCTCAAGTGTTTGTCGTCTAAGAACGAAAGACAAAGGTCCTGCGAAGATCCTGGGTCTAGCTGAGCTGGCAGGGCCTTTGCTGCCCTCAGTGTCGCCCCTGCTCTGCCATCTCGGCTCTGCCGCTCACAGCCCCGCATGGCGCCCCCCACCAGTCCCTGACATGATCGATCCTTCGCCCTTCAAATGTCCACTTCGGGCCGGCAGGAATCCTGGCGCCCCGCGGAAGGTGGCAGCCCACAAAAAGGGCAAGCTGGCTGGAGAACTAAGTCAGACACTGTGAGATGTGTCCCCACCCTGCCCAGAGCCACGACCGGGCCAGCCTCTGCCCTCCCGAAAGTGACCCAAGGACTTTGATAAGTTAAGTGTCATGCATACACGACCCACCTATGTTTAGAGAGAATCTTTGTTTATGATCCCAGTGAAAACAAAGCTGCTAATTGAAAAACAATAACACTAGCGTGTCTTTGGCTTTCTAAAGGGAGAGGTTAACAGCTGCGAACGCCGGGGGAGGGACGGTGGGAGGGGTGCGGCGAGCGAGAGGCTGCCCTGCACGTAAACAGCCTCGGGGTCCCAGACGAGACACGTGGGTCCGCTCAAGCCTGCAGAACCCCCGGTCTCGGTCCCAGGCACAAGAGCCTCCCGTAGCCCCGCCTGATCTTTCTCAGTCTTTAGGTTCCAGGACATCCAAAGGAGCGTAGGTAACCGACGTCTACGTAGTATTTCTGTCCCCGGAAGACTGTATCTCAGGGAATTATTATGGAAAGATACTGCTGGGCCCCTTTTCATCCTTTCCAGGTGAAAATACAGACATTTTTGTGTCGCCCTCACCCTTCCTTTATGAAATAAGGTGCCCAACTGTTCTGATATTACCATTCAAAAACAGGTTCTGTGGCGAACCTCATTTGTGAATCTATTACAGAGATTAATAGATTATTTCTCCTTTTTCAACTAATTCTCAGTGGGGAAATTTAACCATATGGTAAGGAGAGAATTAGAATTTCATCACATTAGAGCGAAATGTAATGAAAAGAGTCCAACACCTGGGGCCAACTCCGAAAGCCACAATTAAAAGGTTTTTAATGAAACCAGAGAAACCAAAAATTGCATAGTCTTCAGTAATCCTGCCATATAAGAAAGAGTTATTGGAAGGTGTTGGGAAATATTGTTTTTACTTATGTCATAAGGATGAAAACCAGCTGCTAAATACCATGTGTACCCAGAGACCGAACTCAGGAGTGAGAGGACCGCGTGTACCAGTGCCCATCCGGAGAGGAGCACTTGTTTTTACATTCTCCCTTCCCGAACCCTCCAAGAACAACCGAGGCTGATCCAGATGTCCTTAAATGGCTTCCGGGTAAATAAATATGCATAAATGCCTCACTTGGTGTAGAAGCGGATTTGACTCCTGGTGAAGTTGACCCTTGAAGCAATCAGATTTTCATCTTAAGGAAAGTTTGAGAAACCAGTTTGTTTTTGTTTGTTTCTTTTTTTTTCCTGTTTAGGAAATTGTGTACTTCACAATTACCATCACTGCAACAATTATTTGGAGACCACTGCAAAATCACTCCCACCCCACCTTAAAAAAAAATGGGCTGCATGATCACTTGCTCTTCATTTTGCTTTTTTCCCAATCTGGGTAGGAAATGGGCAGTGGGGTGTGTGGAAACGAGGCAGAGTGTTCGGGGGGACGACTGCTTTGCTCTCTGACTAGCTGAAAATCTAGAGTGAATTTTGGGCAAGCCAGCTGGGACACCACCTTCTCTCGGAAAGTCCCATCCCCAAATCCAGACCAGTCATCCTACGAACAGGGGTGGAGTATAATTCTCGCCCGGAAGGGTAATTTAGCACAAGCTGAGACAGCAGTGGCGAGGGAAGGGCAGTGGGGGGTGGGGTGCGGTGGGTGGGGGCGTCTGCTTTCCACAGGACTCCCAGGCTTCGCCGCCGATCTACAATTTGCTGAAGGAGCAAAGAACATCCTCGGCTCTAAGTAGGGCTTTTAGTGTGCTCATTGATGAGTGAAAGTCGCCACACATGTCAAGCTAAAGGCAGTTGTTGGGTTACTAACAGGACCCAGCGCCTTGCAAACATATGCGCTAAGCTGTGTATACAGATGGCAGGCAGAATAATGGAGCAGGCGCCTTTTATAAAGCTCTAGCTGCTGCCTGTCTTCAGACCTGGGAAATGAAACTATTCAGACTCGCGGCCAGATAGCGCCTGCGATTGTTTGTTACCGTTTTAATCCTATTAATTAAAACGTTAACCTGATTGGGTAGAAAGCGCTGTCCCAACAGGCGAGTCTTCTTCATAATAACCTACTCAGAGATAATGATGTAAAAGACTCCCCCGTCTGTGGCGGCGGCTGGTTGATGGGTCCGGAAATCTCTTGAAGGTGAATCCAAGCAAGATAAACGGTGCGGAGAGGAGGCGCGGGGCTGGGCTCAGAGCGGCGGCGGCGGCGGCTCCACTCCCTCCGCGCCCACCCTCCCACCATGCGGGGCCGCGGCCCATGGTGAGCCCCAGCAGCCAGCACCATCGGCTGGAGACGAAGAAGAAGAAGAAGAGGAGGCGGCGAGCGCGGGGGAAGGCGAAAAAGAAAAAGAAAGAAGGGGAGAGGGCTGCCGGCAGCACCAGGACCGACGCGCGCACCAGCTCCGGAGCCCAGCTCGCGCGCGTCTGTGTGGCCGCCTGACTCCGGGGCCGAGGCGGCGGCGGCGGCAGCGGGCGCGGCGGCCCGGGCTGCGCGCCGGCGCGGGACCATGGAGCGCGGGATGCACCTCGGTGCAGCGGCCGCCGGCGAGGACGACCTCTTCCTGCACAAGAGCCTGAGCGCCTCCACCGCCAAGCGCTTGGAAGCGGCTTTCCGCTCCACGCCCCCGGGCATGGACCTGTCCCTGGCGCCGCCGCCTCGGGAACGCCCGGCGTCCTCCTCCTCGTCGCCCCTGGGCTGCTTCGAGCCGGCTGACCCGGAGGGGGCAGGGCTGCTGTTGCCGCCGCCTGGAGGAGGCGGCGGCGGCGGCGGCGGCGGCGGCGCGGGAAGTGGCGGCGGCGGCGGGGTGGGTGTCCCCGGGTTGCTAGTAGGTTCAGCCGGCGTTGGGGGCGACCCTAGCCTGAGCAGCCTGCCGGCCGGGGCCGCCCTTTGCCTCAAATACGGCGAAAGCGCGAGCCGGGGCTCGGTGGCCGAGAGCAGCGGCGGCGAGCAGAGCCCCGACGACGACAGCGACGGTCGCTGCGAGCTGGTGCTGCGGGCCGGAGTAGCCGACCCGCGGGCCTCCCCGGGAGCAGGAGGTGGTGGCGCGAAGGCAGCCGAGGGCTGCTCCAATGCCCACCTCCACGGCGGCGCCAGCGTCCCCCCGGGGGGCCTGGGCGGCGGCGGCGGCAGCGGCGGGGGTAGCAGCAGCGGTAGCAGTGGCGGCGCCGGCGGTGGTGGTGGCGGCAGCGGCGGCGGCAGCAGCAGCAGCAGCAGCAAGAAATCCAAAGAGCAAAAGGCGCTGCGGCTTAACATCAATGCCCGAGAGCGCCGGCGGATGCACGACCTGAACGACGCGCTGGACGAGCTGCGCGCGGTGATCCCCTATGCGCACAGCCCCTCGGTGCGAAAGCTCTCCAAGATCGCCACGCTGCTGCTCGCCAAGAACTACATCCTCATGCAGGCGCAGGCCCTGGAGGAGATGCGGCGCCTAGTCGCCTACCTCAACCAGGGCCAGGCCATCTCGGCTGCCTCCCTGCCCAGCTCGGCGGCTGCAGCGGCAGCAGCTGCTGCCCTGCACCCGGCGCTCGGCGCCTACGAGCAGGCAGCCGGCTACCCGTTCAGCGCCGGACTGCCCCCGGCTGCCTCCTGCCCGGAGAAGTGCGCCCTGTTTAACAGCGTCTCCTCCAGCCTCTGCAAACAGTGCACGGAGAAGCCTTAAACACACCCCCGAAAAACACAAGACCGACTCAAAATCTAGAGGAAAGCGAAAAGCTGCTCCCCACCCCTTTATTTTGGTCCTCTCGTAGTTGTGAAACACTTGCAGAGCAAACAAAGCAGAGGCAAGAACTGAGAAGTATCAGAGACAAACGGGACTTTTAGCCTTGACATCCCCAGAATCTCGGTCTTTGGGGTGGGGAGGGAGGAGGGAGGTGGAGTTGGGATGGAGTATGGATGTCTTTTTTTTCTCAGAAAAGTGGCAACTTTGGTGGCAGCCTAGACCGCGAGGAAGTGGAATCTTCCTTAAAGGTGAAAAATAAGTTGAGAAGTAGTGCTTGGTTATTAAGACTGGAGAGTGTTTGAATGGCAAAATACTAATCCTACTAATAATTGTGGATTTGGCTAGTGCTGAGGGGGAGAGGAGGAGTTAGGGGTTGGGTAGCATGAGAGATGGAATATTCATTCAGACAAATCAGAAAGGGCACTTGAAAATAAATTTTGATTCTGAGCCAGGAGAAAAACTTGAAATGTTGACTTAAGTGAGGGGGAAATAAAACCCAGAGAGAGAGAGAGAGAGAGAGAGAGACATGTTGCTATGAAAGACTTGTATTTTTTATTGTCTCTGAACTTTAATCCTGTGAAAATGCTCAAAGTTGTGGCGAGAGTGATATGAAAAAACTGACTGTGGCTGAAAGAATTGCATTTAAAAATATTTATGTGCACCTTGTTACTTTCTACTCTGCAATGATGTATTAACAATTCATGATATTTATTTGTTATTCTTCAATGACCCTTCCACATCAACAGTATTTATCATGTGTTAAGGTCATGGGTCTCATGTGCAGATTTTTTTAATGCCTCTAAAATTGTTTTATAGATTACTTATACTGTGTGCCAAGTGTTTAAAGGTTTATTTGCCAACAAGTATGAAGAGAAATATTGATGTATCTAAGCTGCTTAGGTTTATGAAAGGTCACCTGGATATTTTCAGTTGCATCATCCCTGTATTTAAATTGAGCTTTAATAAATTGCTTCAGTCCAAAAATTACAGGAGAGGTGTATTCTTAATTGATGAATGAATTGATCTCTTTTTTGAAAGGGGACTCCTTTACATTCCAAAAGGGAAAAACATCACAGCAATAGATCCTATACGTAAGAACATGCTAAGCAAATATTTTTCCAGGCTGTGCTGTGCATTTTTAAAAGGTCTAATTTAATTGCTTTTAATATATATGTACATATATAAGTTATTTTAACTGTGGAGAATTATTTAAGTTAAAAGACTGGTTTGATTTGCCTATGGTGTGAAATCCTTTGTTATTTTTCTAAAAAAAAAAAAATTTAAAAAGAAATAAAACTAAGGAAGAACAAGAAGCTATTTACCCAAAGTGAGCTTTCAGTTTTAGTTTTGCATGGCTGTTTGACTGCCTTTCCGCCCTATGAAAATCAAGAAAATCTTTTTTAAAAATGGAGTCCTGCTATTTTCCACTCCTTGCAGATAATACAAATTCAGTTTGTCAGGTTGGATGGTGAGTTGGGAGCTGTGATGGATCTGTTGGCGGGTTTTGGATGTGTAAAGAATGATATATGTATTAAATAGGTCAATCAGACTATGACAGCTATGTATGACCATTTGTATGTGTATCTATGTCAGAAAGAATCTTTATTAAAATATTTTGATCAAACATTTTATTATGCTGTGCTTTGTGGAAGAAGCAATCACCTCTCTTCTGTGTTACTCTTTGCTTGAAAGGTAACAAAAAAGAAAGGAGTTTCAGAGAAGGTGGAACTAAAGTTTTTGCAGGGATGCACAATTAGAAGTAGCCCTAATTTACTTGTTTACTTGTTGTAAGGAGGAGAGATGAATGGGGTCAGTGGTGAAACCGAGAAGAGATTCCAAGTTTCTGGCTACTGGCATGAACTTTGAAGGCCACATTCTCCCTGGAAATCTTTTTCCACTTGTATGACATTGCTAACCATGCCAGGGCCTGTCAAAGAGGGTAAAGTCAAGAGTTTGTCATCAAAATTTCTACCTCCAAATGCCTGAAGGGCAAGGAAAAAAATGGACTTGGATTCTCTGAGTGCTGATTTCATTGTGGCTTTCTACTTTTTTGTGATAAAAAGAATTAACTGGGTTGAATCATATAAGCATACACAATGCCCATAGAGATGATCAGAACTTAATAGTGTTGCTTGATGATGAGATTTTTAGGTTCCATGTTTGGATTGATTTAGACTTTGATTCTGTTAAAGAATGACTGTTGAGACTTGTATTTTGACCTTTATATTGCCCTCAAATATAGAAGGCGTGATTTTTTACTGTGGCGCAGGTTGCAGAGATAGTAGTGGTGGTGGCGCAGAAGTTAGATGTTTCCTCTGTACCCAGTATGCTAAATGCATTTTTGTCTATACAGCCTCTGCTCATAAAGATATCCCTAAATGCCATCTAACTTAGTGGGGGGTGAGGAAGGATATTTTCTGCTCCACTTGCCATCAAAAAAGATTAATCAGAACTTGTAACTTTTCAGAAAACATAACAGCAAAGGGCCTTGAAGCTGGAGCCCTCCCAGACTGGGAGTGAGGGCAGAAGGAGGGAGGAGACCAGGGCAGCCCCCAGGCAGGAGCCGACCCGTCTCTCAGCATTTACCAGACAAAGCCTGGGTGCGTCTAATTATGATTATTAAAACAATTTCCATGACAATGTCTAATATTATGTTAATTTGAAAACAACTGTGTATGAAAACTGTCGACTATAATACCTAAATTCATTTAATGAAACACATCGTTAAGGCAATTAAACCTCCTGGATGTGATTAAGAAACATAATTACGACACTGTTCTGCACCATAATTGGGTGTCTTTAATCAAGGGGTAAAGTGATCAGCAACACAGCCATTAGTTTGTATTGTTCTGGCCCTGCTGTCCATCATTCTGATTAGGAATTAACCACAGCCACCACCAGTCAGATTTTTTTTTTCCTTTTGCATATTAACATTGTAGGGGACACATTTGCTGCAAGATTTACTGCTTAATATTTCTCATTATTAGAAGGCCTTCTTGAAATACTTCCTCTGCAACCTTTGTACTGTTCAACTATTATTAAAAATTGTACAAAATAACGCATCTTGAACTTTAGGGAAAAAATAAAGAAATGAGAATCCTCCTCTCTTTAGTCACTCAGCTTTCAATCTTAGTCCTGAAGGAGACTTGAAATGGATGGGGGTGGGGATAGGAAGATATTGAGAATAAATTCAAATGTCATATGAATAGGCATAATTATTTAATGTATTAGGTTTATTAACATTTATTTTCATTTTGATGATTTTAGACAAATCAACCCTCTTTCCAAACCTAGGAATTGGCCAGCCTGTGGTTCTAGCAATTAACATGGGACATCTGGAAGAAACAGGAGAGGAGTTTTGTGTGGTTTACTTGCGTGATCCTCCCTGCCCTAACTCCAACCTTTCTAAACGGTTTTCAGCAGCAGCTTTAAGAAAAGGAAGCCAGTGATTGGAAGGACAACTCTTTCCACTCCCGATAAAGCCCTAGAGCTACTTTCTTTCTGGGGTTTGAGCCCTGAGTTTTGGCCTAGTCTGAAGAGTTAGCTCACACACCATTGACCCCAGCTGTCTGTCCAGCATGGAGCGCATAGTTCGGAAATGGGGGACTGAGCACCAGGGGAATCAGTGTGGTCTTGCAAAAGTCTCCTTGGGTCAGAGCAGACAGCCTGGTTCCTAAGACTGCAGCATGTGCCAGAATGCAAGGGTATCTTGGCCACCCCTGAGCTTGCTCTGGCATCCACCACGCCTTGGGGTGCTTCTCTCTGGCACACCCATCCCGCCAGTCCGATCTCTCTGCTGGTGTTCCTTACAGAGCTGAGAGTGGACAGATGAGGCCAAGCAAAATCTGAGTCCCACTGGCTTTTTATTCTCACTTAGGGTCCCATCGCCAGCTTCACACTGGGCACCAACAGAAGGGTTAGCTTTGCGTCTACGATTGCAGGACCAGCAAATCATCATCTTCGATAGAGCTCTCTAGTTACCCCTGCTTCTCCCTCCCTGTGGTACGTATTTGTGTGTGTGTCTGTGTGTGTGTGTGTGTGCGCGCGCGCGCGCGAACTCGCACGCGGTCTGCAATGCCCTCACCAGTACCCGCAGCTGGGCAACCCCTCCAAGATTCTGTGTTACGCTTAAATTCCTCTCCCTCCTATCGCACCCACCATCCATCCTTACAGCAGCGAGGCCGAGACTCACAGAATTCCCTTCTCCACCAACTCGCACTCTTGGTCTAGCACGCGGAAACCGAACATTTCTACGCGGCCCCGACCTTGCGATTGCTCCAGCATGAGTGGCATTGACTTTTCCAATGTAATGACTTATGAAAGATATAATCACGTGTTAAATTGAATCCTCCGTTTAACTGTTAATGGTGTGCCCTGGGCACATTTACGTATTAGATGCTATGGTAACTAATTACCACTAGTAAAAAAGGATAATACACTTCCCAGACTTTGAAAAATAATCATGAGTTCACTTCCCGGCTCGCAGCACATCGTGGAGGCCCTGCGGGGAGGAGCGAGGAAACGAGTGGAAACCCGAAAGTGTGCTCATGGAATGCAGGAGCTAATGAATCCTGGTCAGGTGAGACTACTTAGTCAAACCTTTAATGAAAATGTGATTCAGATGGAAAGGAGGAGGGGGCGGGAACAACTACACAAAGGTGCCTTTAAACAAAATTAAATTGCAAAACCTGAACATCAGAAACATGAATAGGTTTTCTTTCAATTAAAATGCAGGTAAGACTAAATTATCCACGTGCCAAGCAACTTTACATCAATTAACATTTTTTTGTTGTGTGGGCAAAGTAAATGAGCCCGGCTCCTGCGCTCTCTGCATTGGCATGTACAACTTGAAAGTCTCTGGATTTGCCAAGCCAATGAGCTGCAGGTTTATTTAAATTCGGCCTTTTAAATCAAACTTTAGACACAGTAGATGGAAGGAGGGAAAGAGAAGGGAAAACAAGGAGCCAGTAACTTCAGTTTAACAGTAGAAACAACTCTTAGGGTGAGTCTTTTCTGCCCGGCAAATCTCCGGCTCTTCTGATCGACTGGTGTTTAGAACCAAGATTCCAGTAAACAGGGCTGGGCGGGATAACGCGGAGTGTGTTTGTGCTGGGACCTGGCAGGACTGGAGGAGGAAAGGAGCCGCCTTCCAGCAGGTCCAGCAGCCCTAGGTTGCAAACACACCAAATGACGTCCACGCAGCACTCGCGCCCACCGCGCTGTTTTTGCTTGCGCAGTGCTCCCGAAGGCATTCGGGATCCGCATCCGGAGGGATTCGGGATCCGTATCCGAAGAGCACCCCTTCTGTCAGGACTTCCCCTGGACTGACGTTTCCAGCCACCCCTGCGGGCGCAATTGTCCTTCAACCGCAAAGTTCCTTGGGACAAAAAGAGAACTTCAGGGGCTCTGCCTCAAACTGTCCTTCGAGGGTGGCTCGAGGATCGGGTTGTCCCCTGTATGGCAGCAGGCATGTGGGTTCACACGTAGCTGCCAGGCTTGTAAGAGACACCCCGCAGCCGCACCAAACCCGAGGCATCCGCGAAAGCGCCCCGGTTTTAAACCCCAAAGAGCTCCTCGCTTCCTCACGCGGCAGGGAAACTGCTCGCTTTCCCTGAGGTTAGATTTGGGTTAAATTCTACCAATTTTTCTAAATTACTCGTCTTAACAAATCCAGGAGACTGTTTCTTAACTATTGCAAAATTATCAAGTATACTAGAATGTGTGTGTGAATTTTCCTTCTTTCTCTTCTCCACTTTTCTCTAATTTAGGCAGTACAGAAGTACAGATTAGAGAGCTCTGAAAGAGAAATGAATGGGTTGGGAAGGTTAGACTGCAGAGGAAAAGAGGATTTGGCAGTTATCAATCGTCACCATCCCCAACCCCACTCCATATATGATAGACAAGGTTCACAAGTCACCACCATGCTTGGATGGGGAGTCGGCTTTAATTATGCACAATGTGTTATTCTCCTTTTCAGCTTGGGAAAGAGTTAATTCTTTCCCAAAGACCACAGTTGCCCTTGTCTCCTCAACCTGATTCAGAGATGCAATAAAATATGAAGCAAATTTATGGTCTGTTTCAAGCATTTTATTGCTGCATTTTTAAATTCATATATGCACATATAAGAACTATGATCTGTGAATAATTTGAAATGCTATAGAAGAATGATACATTTTAGATAAAACATAACCATATCTTTATATAATTGAGATTAAAATAAAAAAGAAAAATAGATTTCCAATGTGGACCAAACTGAAAAACTAATGACAGCCATAAACTGCTAACCAACCATAAATTAACATCTTCATCAAATGCTAAAATGGTATCAGTGGTTATATAAAGCAATTACTATTTCTCCTTGTAAGTTTTAGAATAAAGTTCAGAGATATTTAAAGGATCCATTATTTACAAATGTTTCTCAGTCTTAAAGATTTCATTTTTTTTAATAGGAGGATGGTTGCATCTCAAATCTCCTGTTAATAGAGGTGTTTAGGGATGAGAATTTAAATTTAAACATAAAAATGTTTCATGGCCTAACCTCATTTTATACATTTATCCTGCTCTGGCAATTACTGAAGAACTTGGTGTAAGGATTTCTCTGTTACATATCCTTATTCACTTTTTGAAAAGAGATAAACAATCTCTGATTATGAGAGAGACTCAGTTTTTGTACCTAACTAGTCAAAATAATAAATCATGCATTGTCTAATCAAGTAAGTACAGCTACATTTGCCATGTGCAGTCTATTTCTGCAGTAGTACTATGGTCAAAATTCAGATGCCAGGCTGACTGAGTCGCTGCTCTCCATCTAAGATTTTGATGAAAGGAAATGATTTTCCTAAGCAGGCCTCCTCCACAGAAATGTGAAGAGTTGGGAAAGAAGAAAGGATATCTATCTATTAAATGCCTGATGTATCGGGAAGCAGGGTCAGTTAATACCTGCGTCTCAATAACTTACTTTAATTTCCTTTAGAGAAGCATCAGGCATACATCTCTTTAAAGTGTAGATTTCTTAAGAGAGTGAACTTAAGTAAAATCTGTAATTATTCAACAAAGTAAGCTCCTTTAAAAGTTTACAAAATTATGGTTTATGAAAGCAAAACAATTATTTGGCCTATGGAAGATGTGGGTAGCTCACACACTCAAACTATCCCTGCTCCTCTGTTGGATTTACAGCATATTGTCCCGTGGAGTAGTTGATGTGGATGATTATCCTCAAAGATCAAGAATTAACTAAGATCTTGAACTGGTTAAGTTCTAGGACCCCTCCTTAATTCAACTTTCTGCAAGCATTGTTTAGTCCAAGTACCTCCTTCTTGAAAAATAAAAACTGTTTGTAACTTTTCTTTAAGTCTAAACTTAGTTCAAAATAAAAAGTTTTTTTAAAATGTGTAATTGCTCAGTATGAAGGAAGTACTACCACATGTATAGTTTTCACTTATAAAACAGTCAGTGATTACAAATACTTTTAAGGGTATTCCATTTGATGTAGAAAACAAATACATTTATAAAACTTTAAATAAACTCATTAGTCCTTAGAATTATGGAATTGAAGTAATTTCATTCAAACCTTAATTTTAATATAAAAAAGCATTTATTAAAAAGTTAGGTATCAGGCAATAATGACACAGATTTTTTGTTAACTATGATGGCTAGTTCTTAGAAATAAAAGTTATGTGTAGTAAATATTCTCTTGCACACAAATAAGAATCTCCAACTAATGTTTCATATTTAGAAATGTTTAAATTTGCCTTAATGATGAATCATTAGATAGTAATACCTTTACCTGTTATTTCCATTCCTCTAGTTTCTCCTGTGAGCACAGTTTGCTGTAAGGGAAGTAAAATACTTCATGATTATATCTCTGAACATTTACTTTTTGTGTAGTCTGTGATACATCATGTCTCTCCTTATAAAAGTAATTAACAGTAAATATTAAAAATTAACAATTAACAGTAAACAGTATCAAGCACTTTTCAAAACACACAGCACAGCCATTGGGCATTTTTTTATCCTGAAAAGAAAATACACGTTATTATTCACATGATCATTGCTAATTCTGGAAGGTTCTGCAAACCTAGAATAAAGTTGAAAGCAAAAGATAATTATTTCACAGGTTACCTATTTAGTGACATAATTTATCCCAGTTGGTAAATAAACAATACTGAGCTGACTAGTTCAAATGAACATGAACACCTTCTAGCCGACTTCTCACAGTCTCAGGCCAGTTCCTGTAAAATGTTAGTGACTCACACCAATGTCTCTGAGAAAAGCCCAGTGTCCCAGTAAAATGCTGTACATAGGGTTACTAAAAACCCACATTTCATTTTCATCATCAGCATTCTGTAGCATATGCTTTATTTACAATTTATTTTAGTTTTATGAACAACTAGAATACTGTCAAAATATTACCCAGCTTTATTCATTATCTGTGGTAAAGAGATCTGCTGAAGACAAAGATTACATCTACTGAAAACTCTCTCCCATTTATTGTACTTATACTTCTGTCCACACTAATAGTGATTATTAAGAATTGTAACCTAGCAAGGTCAGCCTGCCTAGAATAAACATTTTAAAACTTAGTGACATTTTTTTGAGTTTGTTATTTTACAAATAAATAATGTTAAAATATATTGAAACATACTCTGAAATAGTTAATATACTTTCAGGAGAGCATCAGATGATAAGAATATATGTGTACGGGGGCAGGAAATGGAGATGAGCAGATATTCAGAGAGCAAAATTATTTTCCAAATAATTTTCTTTTGTAATCAAATCTTCTGTTACCCAACATGTTCCTAGTAGGACAATAAAGAGACATAATCAGTCATCTGTGCTTTAAAAGTTAATTTATTAAATTTTTGTTGTACATAAAAGAAAATGAAGTATTAGACTTGCAAAGTACTTGCATTTCTTATCTGACATCTTTTAAGACAATTTGATTCATTGTAAATCCACATATATGTCATTTTAAAATCAAAGATAGTATTAAACAAATAATTTCAGAAAATTGTTTTAATAATATACAGCACTCCTCTTTCTAAAAATATTTTAAAACATAAGCATTGACAAATTATAACCTATTTTAAATTATCTAGAGTTTTTCATGTATTAAATTTATTTTACTCTAGCAAGTAGTATAAAAAAAAATTTAAGCCAAAAAGTTCAAACATCAATGATCACTGATTTAGATAAACAAATGAAGTAATGATTACTTTAGATAAATACAAAGAGTTTTATGTGATCATTCATTATAATTTAAAATAGTGCTACAGAGAATGTCATCTTGGCTTGCTAACTTTTTCTTAATTCAGTATGTTAATATGAGTATCTAATTATGCAATGCAAGTAAATAATAGTTTGCAAGATTGGCAAATTTAATAGGTTAAAAAGTGCACATTCTAAGGGCATGTAATTCTTGTTCACATCATTATTGCCATTCTTTTATACTAGGATCAAAACCTAGATAAATTTTGTGCTTTGGTCTTTGAACAGTTTTAAACTTCTACTGTTAAGCTAGAAGTCGCTTGCAGAAAATGTTACCCAAATTATTTTTTATGACAAAATCAGCATTAAAAATGTAGATTTTCAGTATGGAAGCTCCTTTGCCTTAGACTTGTGACCCAAAACTTAATTATAAAATGGAGATGAAATAAGGAAGTATGGCAGGAAAGCCAAAATAAGGCAGATAAAAGTTTTCTTCTAGGTTGCTTATAAGCATGTCTGATTTAGTGATAGGTAGCTTTTTCTTAACCACTTCAGGGCTTTAGTTTCTGCTAACTGAGCATTTCATTACTCTTGGTCATTGATATAAAACAATATCTTGGGTATTAATTATTTATTTCTTTTAATTCAAAACTTAGGTGAAGCTATAAAAATGAAAAGATGGGGGCGGGCGCGGTGGCTCATGTCTGTAATCCCAGCACTTCGGGAGTCCGAAGCGGGTGGATCACCTGAGGTCTGGAGTTCGAGACCAGCCTGATCAATATGGTGAAACCTCGTCTCTACTAAAAATACAAAAATTGGCCAGGCATAGTGGTGGGTGCCTGTAGTCCCAGCTACTCGGAGGGCTGAGACAAGGGAATTGCCTGAACCCAGGAGGTGGAGGTTGCAGTGAGCTGAGATCATGCCACTGGACTCCAGCCTGGGCGACAGAGCAAGACTCCATCTAAAAAAAAAAAAAAAAACAGATGGGATTTTACAATATATAATACGGTTTTAAAAAATTCTAAGCCTCAATGACTATATTTGGTTTTAATTACTTTATCATATTATGAAAATACCTGTTGTATATATTTTTATTGTGTATAATTATACACAATGATTTCTCATTACAGACCATTACTTTGGAATAACTGAAGGAAGTCTAGTAAGAACTAGTGATAAATCAGAATTTTAAAATAGTTTTAAAGAGATGAATTTATCACTTACAACTGCATTTATAATAAATTAGTTGCCTACGTATTGTTTTCCCTAACAAATAGTATGTTCTTGAAGGGGAAGGGCAATCCAGTGTCTAGCATCAATCATATCTAGAACAGAGAAAATGCTCAATAAATGTTTGGTTGAATAAATGAATAATGAATTAACAAATGACTATAAAAAATGATTCCCTTTAACAATACATAAGAGCAATTTTTTAAAGGCACAACATTGTTTAAGTATCTTCATTAAACTTTGCATTGGTATATTGCATTATACCATAAATCCATACATGTTACTGTGCTTAATCATTATAATGAACCCTGATGTCAAAGGACCTTATTATTTTTATTTTTCAGATGAGGACACTGAAGCTCTGAGAGGGAAATTGTTTAATAATAAGCCAGTTACGTCATAGCCAGAATCTGCATCTTTTAACTGATTTCTCCAGGACATTTTTTTCTGTTTGTAAACACTATTTAGTTACTGGATTTAAGACTGTCACAAGACTCAACGTTTTGTTTTGGTTCTACTATTCATTCCTTTTATGTAATCTTTTCTCAACCATTTCATTTATTCTTACTTTCCATTTCTAAATTCCTGTACACATTTCCAATTATAAAATAAGCAGAAATTGGAATGGAATAATTTCCTGTGTTCTCTGTGCCTTAACATCACAAAAGTGTACCACTAAGTTGAATTTAAAAATATGGAACTTCCACTTTAGGCAACATGGCGAACTAGATGTCCAAGTACGAAAAGGACAGAGTATGCTTCGTGGTGGACTAAAGCCTAGGGCCCAGGGTGTGTGTGTGTGTGTGTGTGTGTGTGTGTGTGTGTGTAATCCAAGGCCTTTGCGTAAAGCCAAGAACTTGCAGAGACAACATACTCAGTAGGTGAACTAGAAAGAAACTGTGCTCCACAGAGCAAAACCGTCAGTATATTTGCCCGTCTCAGTCTTAGCTCTGGGTAAAAATAAACAAACAAATGAACCCCCAAATGTGTCCCCTGTCTATTCCTAATAATGTGGTTGCTTTCTACCTGATTTAGGGCTAGAAACCACAATACCTATGTAGTCTTCCCTCCCCACTCCCAGATAATCAAGCTGAAATTTTAAGGTGATCTGAGTTTGGTAGTAGTATCAGCAGTCTGACAAATGCAAATACAAATTCTGTCTTGAGGAATGAACTTTAAATCTAGGTCTAAATATTTTTCAGAGATAAAAATCCAAGGAACATGAGCTCAGTAAACAAGCCATTCCTGGTAAGAGTGACAGAAAAACACGTAAACTACAGAATTAGATCCACAAAACACCAATGATTTGGAAATATCAGATACAGAATCTAAAATGTTTGCTTCATACAGTTGAAGAAATGAAAAAGGATGTTGAGTTTATAACAAAGGTACAAGATATTATAAAAAATAACCAGCATATATGAAGAACAAAAGGGAATTGTAAAACTGAAAAATGTAATCATTGAACTTAGCAAACTCAGTGGAATGGAAAACCTGAAGGTTGACAAGCTGGAGACTGACACTCTGACTCAAAATCACGCTTGGAGACCCTACAGAATGGAGAGGATTGGATGGATCTGAGGATGGGACATAACAAATTTAGAACATCTCAGGGAGAATTAAAGTTATCATGGACTAAATGTGTGTGTGTGTGGGGGCGGGGGGTGGCTTGGAGACAAGGCTTTTAGCAGCTCAGGGCTGAGATGGTTAGGCACAGTAGTGTGAGGATAGGTGATGGAAAAGCTTTTAAGTTCTGCTTTGGCCTCTGTCCCACAATAACTGTCCCACTGACCATGTCCATCACTGGGTAACTAGATCATTAAAACATAATGTGTGCACATTATGGAATGCTGTGCAGCAGTTAGAAGCAATAGATTAAATATAGTTGTATACTATGTATATACTACAGAAATATGAATATATCTTTAAAATCACAGAGCTTCATAAGAAAATTAGGAAGAATATAACTTACAGAAAATAGGTACTCGAGATAACATATGTTACATGAAAACATACATATACCAAGACATGCATCAAACACATTAGAATATTTGCCTATGATATTAGGAAGGAGTATGAAAGTGGGTATTAAGGACAAAACAGAATAAGTAAATAAAGCCAGAGGGGCCTTGTTAGAACCAATTATAATTGTGTATCATGAACTAAAGAGTATAAGGAGAACGATCACTCAACTTGATGAACCTGAAGTTAAAACAAAAAGAAGGAAAAAACAAACTCAATGGATGAGTTGGAGAGATTAGATATACTGTTCAAAGAAGAAACTGGAAGAGACATCTAAAGAAATTATGTGGAGTGTAAGTTAGAGATACAAAGTGTGGTGAGAAAAGATCAAAGGATGTATGTAGAGTGAGAGGATCTAATGTAGAGTGTGAGAACAGTAATATTCACAGAGAGAATGGCTGAGAAGATTCCATACTTGATGGGAGACACCCGTGCTCAGACTCATGAAGCAGCAGGACATGCAAACATGAGAAACAGAAAGAAACTAAGAACATCAAAGACAAAGAGGACATGTTAAAGTAGTCAGAGAGAAGAGACAGACTACCTATTGAGTAATTAAACTCACTAACAGCTATCCGCCCAATAACAACAATGGATGCCTTAAGAACGGGCAATATCTTCAGAGGGCTGTGATGAAATAACTCTCAGTCTAGATTTGTGCATCCAGCAAAACTATCTTTCAAGAAGGAGAGTAAAAATAGACACCCTAAATCAAGCAAAAATAGAATTTGCACCAGCAGACCTTCACTGAAGGAACATTCAGAACATGTACTTCAGGAAGGATAAAATAAATGCTAGACTATCTTATTTACTTATTAAGAATGTAAATATTTTGTAATGTTATTTTTAAAGTCAGTTTCCTTTTCTCAAAACAGTAGCAAATTTCTGAAATATTAGAAGTTCCAATTAATGAAGCATGAATTAACTGGACTTTATTACCTGCATTGCCTGCTTATATATTGCATCATCATTTATATCAGATGCCAATCACATGGTACTCTGATATTAGAATCTTTGAATCACTGGGCTTGGTGGTACATGCCTGTAGTCCAGGTTCCCAAGGGACCAAGGCGGGAGGATCACTTGAGGTCAGGATTTGAGACCAGCCTGGGAAACACAGCCAGATACTGACTCAATTGAAAAAAAATCTTTGAATTATTGACACAATGCTGCATGTGTCATATGAAATTACACTGCATTACATGATGTTGTAATTCAAAATAGAACACATGAACTGCAAATCCAAAACGTGAGACATCAAAACCAAGTACTATATCTAGCTTCTCAGTTTATATATATGAAAGCATTTAGGAAATGGTTAATTGCAATATTTGTATAACCTGTATAGTTTATACTAAAGCCAAATGATATAATCAATGCTGTAATTATTTCAACATTTGCTCCCATAATAAATCTAATACTAATGTCTAGGGCAATTTCTGAATATATAATATGTTCTGTGTTTTCTTATACATTAAATCTTATCAGTATCTAACTTGAACATGAAAGGTCTTATGTAACCAGAAATTTTGTTCTATTGAGCCATAGTATACAAAGTAATAAGGAACACTTATGCATGATTAAATATTGAAGTGAAGTTGAAGCATTTAGTCTACTGTGAAACTCATTTAATGCACACATACCCTGGAAATATAGATATTATTGATATTATACTTGAAGGGAACATTTTCATCCAGTGTAACTCATGGAAATTCAATTTCCTTCTTCTGTGAGAATTTGGATTTGTTAGACTGTGTCCATTTCCAGCACAATTTTCTAGTAGCTCAAAGTGTAATTTTACATATTAGAGAATAATTTGAGTGATTTAAATTCCACAGTGCCCAATCTATTGGTGTAAAGGTACATTTATTATAACAGGTGAAAATCACAACAAGGAGAAACTAAAACAACGACAACAACCCTGTTTTGAGCCTACCCTTAAGCTGATTTTGATGTCCATTTTCCTGCCACCATCCTGTTTTATATTATGATAGGCTTTGTGACTAAGGACAAACTGGACTGATATCAGATCAAACAGAAATTAGCACTTTTTAAACAAATAAATCAATTACATTTGCAGAAATTAAAAAGAAATAGATGAGCTTAGGATGTTTAGGGTAATTTTGATAGATTTATTTTCTTTCCTTTTAGCTTCTCTAAGATTTCACTTTGTATCTAAATAAAACATCAGAATCTGGATACTGAATACCAAACAACAAGCGGCTGTAGTTTAGTCCTATGGGCTTATCATCAATTATTTCTAAATCAAAATAAGTTAAAAGTATAACCAACAATTGCTTTATTTCCATAAGTGCAAAAAATCGGCCTGGACATTTGCTGGTTCCAGTTCCAAATGGCATTAGGTAACACTTCAGCTTTTTCCCTCTTTTGAAAAAGGTGGTTTTCTTCTTACCATCTTCTATAAAACGATCATATCTAAACTCCTGCAAGGAAGAATACAGTGTTAAAATTAACATTTTACATGAAATAGTTTGAGTTCAAGTCCACAAAGTTGCTAGCTCTCTCTGCCTGTCTTAAAAAGCTCCTTTTAATCAGGTGAACACCAGAAAAACTTGGCTGAGTGCAAATTAAGTATGAACTTTCAAAAAACTCAAATATTAATAGGAAATTACTTCTCCCATATCAAAGTGAAATCTGAAAGGCTGTATGACTTTTTTTTCTCCACTTGTATTTTTCTCCTAAGCTGAGCTTCCCAAGTATAGTGGCAATATCGCTATTTTTGCTCCCTGAGGTGGGTCCTGAGATATGGGCACTTGATTATACCAATGTTAGGTAGAAGGCAAGGGCTCTGGTGAGACCGCCATTGTTACCTGGGTCTAATGAATCCTAACTAGCCACAGGAGCTGCCTAACTGTGGATTCCTAATTTGAGTTTCTCTTATCCCTTCCCCACCAGCTACTGATAGATGAGAACTAGGAGTTTAGGATCCGGTGCTGATGTTTGGATTAAACAAATATAAAATCATAAGATTCAGATAAAGCACTAGAGAGGAACTAAGCCCCAAAATCTATCTTGTTTGTTTTTTGATGTTGTAGTTAATTTCTTCTATGAAAGTTCTATTAAAATCAGCTCTGAGTTTACTCTAGGGTGGCAGGTGTTTCTGATGTGTTTTCATAAATAAGTTATATTAGTTTGTTACAGGAAATCATGGGACTGCTTTACCTAGAGTGTTGGGCCTGCCATCTTAATTTTGCCTTGCTGCCAAAGGGTTATGGTTCAACTCTCACTTGAATTTCTTAGAGGGGACTGAGTGACCTTATTTTAGCCTATGGTGAATTAAGCCATTGATTAAATTTATGTCCGTGGCTTGCATGGAAATGACCAAGTATTTCCTATAGTTGGTGCTCACTAACATTAGACCTGCCCACACACAACTTTGATATGAACTACATGAAGTCAAATGCAAAAAAGTAGGTCAGATCCAAAGCATTTCAGGTTACGGTGAAAACCTTGCAATATGTGGATAGATTCTGAATTCATCACAAATGATTTAATTTTCTCACTCAAAGCCAGTGTTGTTAATGACAGTGAACCATTTCCTTTAAAAGTATTAGGTTTGTCCTCATTTACGTAGAATACTTATTCTGATAAGTACTTGAGCTTAGAAAAATTCTCAGCAGTTCCCATTTCCTTCCAACTTGCAAGTGGATGCAATGATAATGGCAAAATTTATCTGCGTTTTTAATAACTGCTCAATTCCTGATAGCGAGTATTTGAGCCCTTTAAAACACATATTTTACCATAGTTCTGGGTTGTATCCAAACAGTATTTAAGCAATGCTGAATGAACAAGGACACCCTTTGTTGACATACAGGGTCCCTGGAGATAGAGTTACTAAATGTAACACTCTCCTGGGGAAATTCTTCCATTCCTGGGGCTCAGGCCTGCTTGCCTGAGCTTAGTCCTGCTGCTTTCTCCTTCACGCTGACCAATCTGAGGAGACTGGCCCTCTATCCAAGAGCTTCCTGCCTAACCCAAATCAGTTTAAGTGAGCTTTGCTATGATATGATTTGTTAGGAAGCCTCTCACTGTAGCCCCACTAGTTAAGCCAGCAAATGCAAAATGAAAACTTAGCTTGGATTATGACTTTTTAGTGTCTTGATATCATAAATAAGTCAGAAATCACCATGGTTTTCCGGTTCCTCTTTGTGAAAATGAACGTGCTAACCTCCGAGAGGCCCGTGGCCAACACATGATGCAGGAGTGCTCCTTACCCATGACCTTCCGCTAGTGTTTATATTCAGTTCCCTCAAATTTCTACTCAACGAGTAACACCATCCCTCTAGTTTCCAGGATGTTCTATTCAATTTTCTCATAGTAAACATCTTAGAAATTCCTATTCAGTTGTTTATGAAACTAAAATG
The DNA here is from genome assembly GCF_009828535.3 of Hylobates moloch. Classification (NCBI taxonomy): domain Eukaryota; kingdom Metazoa; phylum Chordata; class Mammalia; order Primates; family Hylobatidae; genus Hylobates; species Hylobates moloch. The sequence continues at coordinate 35,659,802 of NW_026652284.1, read as the reverse complement.
GAAATGGCCACTGTCTTTAGCTCTGTGACCAACACCAAGTTCAAAGGGTGCAGGAGCATAAATACATTTTTAGTTAAAATTTATTTGCAATTTGCCCTATTGCCTAGGCATGGAAAACCTAAGCAGGAACCAATGTTAAGAAGGGCCTGTGTCAGCAGCTAGGGATATACTTTTATTTTAGCTGAAAAAGGAAGGGGTATAATAATCTCACCACTGAGATTCTGGGGTCACAGTGACACAGAACAAAGGTACAGGAAGCTCAAGACGTATCCATTCATTTGGAAAAACTTAAACTTGGAATTCAACAAGCTGGTTGAAATTCCTTTTTTTTTTGGAGACAGAGTCTCTCTCTGTCACCCAGGCTGGAGTGCAGTGGCACAATCTCGGCTCACTGCAAGCTCTGCCTCCCGGGTTCACGCCATTCTCCTGCCTCAGCCTCCCTTGTAGCTGGGACTACAGGCGCCTGCTACCACGCCCGGCTAATTTTTTGTATTTTTAGTAGAGACGGGGTTTCACCGCATTAGCCAGGATGGTCTTGATCTCCTGACCTCGTGATCCACCCGCCTCGGCCTCCCAAAGTGCTGGGATTACAGGCGTGAGCCACTGTGCCCAGCCACTGATTGAAATTCTTTACAGTGACCATAATAAGCATGTTGCTTCACAATTAAAGAGAGTCAATTAAATAGATGAGAATAGAAAAATCACAAGAGAAGGTATAAGACACGGAAGTTCCTCATTGTTCCTCTAATGATTGCTGCAGTTGACTCCCCAACATTGTTCTTCTGGATAAAAGTTGTCTAGGCACTAATCTTGGTAATTACATTGTTCTGGTCTCTGACTGGTTTGGGATAGAATTATGAAACAATCTGGTGAGTGCTACAAGGGAAAAATCTATGGGGACATCTAGGAGAAGTCCCCTTTTTGTGACGAAAATAAAACAAAAAGAAATGGTTGATTACCTTTCCTCCTCTGGACCTCATCATGTGTGACTACGATGTCTGGAACTGCTACCAGGCTAAAGACAGAGCTCACCTACAGGAGATGGCAGAGCCAAGAAATCCCAGGAGTTTGGAGCCATCACATTTTCTTATTTATCTGTGTATGTTTAAAGCCTTCAACACAATGCTATTCCCATAGTAGAGGTTCCATATATGTTTGTTGAATTAATGAATAAATACATGAGAAAAAAGTATATTTTAAAAACCATTTCAAGCTTTTGAAGAAAACATAGATATTGAATGAGTAAATAAATATGTAGAGTATGATGAGTCAATGAATATTCAGTGTTTACAAATAGTAGAAAATTGTATAATATTGAAGCACTAGAAATCAAGTTTGGATAGAGGACACAATTTTCTGGATAGAGAAAAGATTTTGGTATTCGTGACAAAGGAAGATTGCATAACACCCTAATTTGTGTTCTCCAAATACTATGTTTAGTTCAGTTCAACAGATTTTTTTGGAGCACTTCCTGTATGTAAAGCATTGAAGTTACAAGGCATAAAACATGGTCTTGCTGAAGTAGGTGACACACAATAGGATCACGTCTTGAATCCACTCAATTCATAATTTTGGGTATGGGAATATAAATTAGACAAAAGATATGACTTTCTCATAATAAAAAAAGTCGGTGTTTTGAATGGATGGCTAAGGGGCTACACTGTTGCCCCTTAGCAAGATGGCAGAGTACAGAAGTCCCTTTTTATCTTCATGACTTGGGTTCAAATTGGTAGTGTGCTGCAGACAGTTTGACCAGCTTGTCAGAGTGTGCACATCTCTTCCTGACTCTGTGTTTAGGGTCTTCACATTAGTAACATGAAATTGGCCAAAGGGGTAGTTTATACCATGAAAATTGACAAACACTACAAATCAGGGCTCAGAGCCCTGGTTTACCAGCACACTGCTAGTTCCAATATGGTTAGGTATGAACTGTCAATTTGCTGGTATGGCAGAAACCTTTTCTCAATAGGAAGCAGCTGACTATGAGAAATTAGCTATGTGACAGGGCTGAGTCCCTATACTGCAAGTTTGTAGGGGAAGGGGCCTTTTTATTTCTTTGTCTCTCACTATGGCCATCAAAGTGATTTCTGAATAGTAACTAATTGATACATGTTTGTTTCCTTTAAGTCTACTAGTGGTACAATCTCTATTCCACTTTGCAATACAGATAAAAAATTATTGACAGTACTTCTTCATCTGTCATGTCATTCTAAGAACAGTGGCAATAATCAAAATAATAATTGGTACCACAATTCTTTTAGTGATTTAGGATTTTTTCAAGGGCTTTCAAATTTATTAATCATTTTATTGTCTCAACAACTCTAAGAAGTAGATAGGGCAGAATTGCATTAGGTTAAACAAACATGATCTTTCATCTTCAGAGCTTTTGGGGGATATTCCAAAGGCTTTGGAATTACATTGTTATTTCACCATGTTTCTTTACCTACATGGTTATATAATGCATTGCCATCTTAAATGTCTGACGTTTTTTCCCTATAAACCCCACAATGTCACCAGGTCTCCCTTTATCCCTCAGCACCTCTGGACCTAGGAAAGCCAATGAACAGATTCAGATTTGATCTTCTCTATGGAGCTTCTCTATAGCTCCAGTTCTGTATCGTGCATTGTGTCAGAAAAGATATCACCACTATTTACTACTAAGCCACCTGAATGGCTAACATTACAGTAAGTTAAGCAACCAACATTCAGGGAAAAAATAATTCTTAATATAGAGTTTACATGTTGGTAGCTTATATGCTCAATTAAGTCCCCAAACACCTTTTATTTATTGTAAGATATTGTGTTTTAAATTTCATTTTTCCAAATATTTAAAAATTCAAACCTTCACCCAAAAGTCTATTTTTTCAGGTTATTTTAAATAAAAAATTAAAATGACTTCACCAAACTAGGTCTAAATGCTTGCAAGAGCTGAGGGCTGGTTCAGAAGTAGCCAGTGGTCCTATTTAGATGTCTCCTGGCATCTCCTTTTGCCGTAGTTCTTAACACTCCCAATAGTATTGCTATATTTATACACAAATCACTTCTTTATTTGATCTATTTAGGCCCAGTACATATGTTAATGTGCAATATCTGTCCTGATTTAAAATTATAACTGAAGCATATTTTCACTCTCAGTACATTTATCTATCCAAGCATCCCCTTATTTATTCAACTTATGTGTACAGCTTCCTGTGTGCTAGGCACTGAGATTACAGAGATGGGAAAGACATAGTCCTTCCTCTTCTGGAGCTTACAGCATATGGGAGCAAAGACAAGTAAATAAATAATTGCAAAATACTGTGTGTTACACCCCACCACAAAGGTACATACAGGCCACAGTGTGAGCAATGGCAAATTCTCTGAGGAATGAGGTGGAAATCAGGCACACTGTCAACAAAGAGGTGATTAGGTGATTCCTGTGGAGTAGTTTGGAGCCTACTGGGTGCACAAATAAGGAGGGGCATTCCAGGAATAGGGAGATGCAGATCCAATAGCTCTCAAGTATGATGGAAGACCACGGCCTGTCTTTGGAATGCCAAATTTTAGAGTCTTTTGGAGCTTGGAAATTCTGAAACCATGCCTTGTTGGGCTGGGAGAATCTATGTTCTGCTGAGGCTCTCGTCTGTCTGTCTTCCAAAAATAACTATCCCTGTATCTGCCTTCCTTATATTTTTGGCCTAACGCTTATTGCCTGTTATCAACATCTGAGGCTTGGTCTTCTCATTCAAGGTATGTTGGATACAAAAGGCAGGTAGTAATGAATCTGTCTCTGATGAGCTCCTGAACCATGCTCTCAGCAACAAATGGCTCATGGTAGAGTTTTCTAGAACGATCTCCTTTTCTTTACTGTCAATATATGGTGGCTTGGGATGGGCATCTGTTTTAAGAGCATCTATAGCATCTACTTATTGCCATATGAAGTTGTTAAGAATCAAAGGAATAATCGATACGTCTGAGAGTGGTAGTCACTCAGAAAATGTTTATAGAATGAATGATAAAACCTTCCCAAATTCTATAAAACTGGTTCTGAGCTATATCATTTTTCTTTCTGTGCCAGGAATTATCAGCATTCTCCAACTAATTTCGAGGAAACAATGGCGTGACAATAAACTAGTTAGTTAATTTTAACATTAGTCAGGCATAATTGGCTAATGTTAAATCTAGTAAATAGTAGAGAGCGTTCATCAACTCAAGTTAAAGCTACCCTAATGATGCTAAATCAGTATTCACAACATTGCAATTTTGTTCTGCCACAGATTTTGTATGAGGCAAACTCTTCTGATTACTATTTGATTTATTATGTAAAGTTTGGGCATTGCTATTGAGTATTCCAAAAGAAAAAAATATAAATTAGCAAACTTTTGATTTTTAACTTTGAGTTTTAAGTTCCTAAAAGTCTAAATCAAGGTATTTTTCATCATGAGGGTAGGAAATAAGAGGAATCCAAAGCACAGTGATATAAAGACAGTGGTAATCTGGTAAACATTTATTGTTTCTTGATAACACTAATGTTGATTTTACCATCATGATATGAACAGTAAACTTAATGACTAGTGGAATAATCACATAATGAAAATAGTAAATGAAATTAAATAAATGCAGAATTGTAGATAAAAATAAAAATTAAAAATATTTTCCAGATATTGGATATTGGCTATTCATTTGCCCTGTTTATTGAATATAATTTTGTTCTTTGATACTTACAAATGTGGAGATCAAGCCTGTTGTTTGCAGAATGTTCCTTCACTTGCTAATACTCTACAACCTATTTGTTATTGTCATTCATACAATGTCCCTCCTTCTGAAACACACAGAAACTATATGTACACTCCCCTCACACTTAAGTCATTCACCTTTGCTGCTGAAATAAATGCAAATTTTCTAATTGTATTTGAATCTGCTCTCTTCTTGTTAATTTTCAAAATTCAACAGTATTGTAATCCAGCCTGGATGCAAAACATCTATCTTAGAAAGTAGATTTAGAGGTGATCCAGCTATGAACTGCTCAAAAAGAGCAGCAAAGTTTCCCTTTGAAAAAAGGCATTTTACACACAAAAACTGCTGCAGCAACATTACTTCTTGAGAAACACAGGCAGAACAGGACTGCATTCAATTTGCATGCAGGTGGTGAATCTCTGAAGTGGTATTAAGGGATGAACCAGGGTGGATTAATTTCCAGTCTTTGATATTCATTAACTCCAGCTTCAGAAAAAAACACAAGGAGATGACACAATTACCCTCAGAGCTTCACCCGTGAGCAGCAGCTTTACAATCTCAAGTTCATAATGCCATACTAATTGATCAAGAAGGGGCACATACCTTTCATAAGAGGTGGAAAAGTATATGGTCTTAACTATAGCAATGATACTATTTGACTTGGGAACAGTCAACCTCACTTTGGAAACACTTAGCAAAATAGTTAGCATCATTTATTCTCTAAGCCACCTGTCAATAGCTAGCCCTCCATGGTTTTCAATAATTCTCCACCAAGCAAAATGTAATTTTGGCCAAAACGTAATAGTGGCCAAGGCGCAATGTCCATTTCATTTGAAGCAACTAGCATTTAGTCTCATCACTGTATTTCTCTTTATAGATCATGAAACCTTTCAAAGATATCCTTAGGGAACACTTCAGTAAAGAGGAAAGCTTTCTTATTAGGAGGAAACACAGAAGCCATCAGGCTGTCTCAAACCCCTTCTGGACCAAAGTGGCAAGAGGAAGAGATAGGGATGGAAGAGGAATGTGCCTGCAGGATCTAAGAAGTAGCAATCATAGGCTTGATGTTTACTTACCTCTGGAGCTTCAAAGATTTCAGGGTCACCATGTAGGATTGGAGGAAAGATGGCTACCAAGTCTCCCTTTCGCACACGGTAGTCCCCGGTCTCTGCACTGAGAGTCAAATCCTCCTCAACAAAACGCATGGTGGTTGAATATGAGGACAGTCGTAAAGCTTCAAAAATGGTGCTTTCTGAAGGAAAAAAACAAACGATAGCTTATTAAGATAGGGCTGCTCCTGAAAAGTGCTCTCAGTTTGCAATAAAAGCTCATTACTAATAGCCTTGATTGAAAAGGAAACCGTGTCTTCATCACCAACATTGAGCACCAAGAGGAAGCCAAGGGTGGCTGTGCACAGGATGTCAGCAGGGGCGGTGGTCTGGCTCCAGCAAGGCTTGGGGGCATTTCACCGGTAGAAGGCAGCAGTGTTGTACCTGGGTAGAAAGTCATTAAGATTTTGTAGGAGAGGATGATCTGCTAGAGAGGAATGTTGTGTTATGGGTATACATGTTTGAAATTAAAACCATATCCCAGTTAAAATACACAGCTGGTGAGTCATTCCACAAACCTTTAGAACTCTGATGCTTTAAAGCCAGGCTTAGCCATTTAATAACCACTTAGGCAGTTAATAGTAAAATAATTGTAGTAGTGCTTTCTGAGACAGCTTAACACTTAATTTCTTTTATGCTAGCTGTAAATAAAATGTGAGTCAACATTTGCTGGAAAATTTTCAAAAGGAAAATATTTTTAGAGGATTCAGAAGAAAACCACATTTTCCTCAGCATCCAGTGAGAATAACAGGCACCACCATATCCTGGAAGATTCCAGAAGCTGAATGTCCTTCCTTTCCCAGTGGCCTTCACCTTTTGCTCCTAGCACGACAGATTTTATGGCTAATTTCCGGCAATTTATCCTGGCAGTTTGAGGAGGAATTCCTTTGGGAATAATATGCATAATTTGCATAAATCATTCTGATAGCATGCATATCAGCGTGTAGCTCCTGTCTAGGTCTGCATCTCTCCCTTCATAATCAAAACTGACTATGTTTCCACCAGCATGAATGGGTCCTAGAATATAAAGCTTCATTCTCTCTAATCAGCAATATGGAAAAAAAAGCCCCAAATAGAGTTTTCTCCCCCTTCACATGATAACAAATGGTCGTGTTTATGACTTGCAATTTAGAAATCACACAGACACACAGACACAGAGTCCCGTTTCTCAGTGTTCAGCAAAGCTCTGAAACACAGAGTACCCAATTATTAGATTATTAAAGGCGGGCCCATCCGTGAGGGCTTGCATCAGCCAAAAATAAAAATAAATGTTATTTCAGTAAAATTTAAATCTATGCACAGCCTGCATAAGGCTATCAAGTAGCTTTGGGTGCTTTCTCCCAGGAGGTTTTTCCTTAAGCATGCATTTGTCTAAAGAAATGAGGCTGCGGTCAGCTTTGTGTGGCCAGTGTGGTGATTCAATGTGACGTACAGCGAGGCAGTGCATATTCTCTTGGACTGCCTTCGTTATTATAATCAGGCAGAGTCAAATCGGTTTGTTGGTGATGAGGCCAGAAAAAGAACTTTGGTTTTGGAACATGGGCTCTATTGCAGATAGCCACAAGGCACCTGACATGATGGATTTCAGCTGGCAGGACACCAAGGACCAACATTTCTGTGGTAAAAAGCAAGGCTTGGCCTCCCATGTACTGCCGCTCGCTCTGTTGGAGCAACAATAGCACAGCATCCTTTTAGCTTGTGGTGTGAAATGGTAGCTGACATATGTAGCAATGCTGTTCACCCAACAAGTCCAATAGGGGTGTGGGAAGAAGAAACACAAAGGCAAAATAATTGTGGGATGGCTGCTGTGACAGGGCAGGCATGTAACAGTCCGAATAACATGGTCAAATCTGATTGGCTGATGTGCTCTCGGGAAGCATGGCAGCTTGCGCCCACCACAGTAGCACAAATGACAATTGGGCAAGCATATCTTATGTAGAAGTTAATCACAATAATGGAGTGCAAAGTGTGGCTTAGCGGTCAGATAGTAAGTGACAAATCTGTTTTACCTTCCAGTACCAGTTATGTGTGCGAGATGAGGTTGGCTCTTGCTCTGAGCCATCATGCCGATAATCAATAGACGACAAAAGTAATGAGTTGCGTTATTATCAACAATGGAGAGTAGAGCTTACGTGGCTCTGCAGAATAACATCCAGACACAAAAGCTAGCAGCTTTTCCACCAGCCTCAGTATGAATGCAGGCAGAGCTATAGGTTGAGAAGAATGACAACTGCACAATAAAAAAATTGCAGCCTCTACTTGTAGTTGTCATAGTTGAGCAGACACCAGCCAGTGCCACTGACAGACCAGCTGGGCCCTGGGAGGACTTCCATGCTGCACCAGGAGGTACAGTAAATTATCCTGCACGGTAGAGCAACATCTGTTTCTGTGCTAGTGCCGAACAAACAAGGCAATTTAAAACATACCAAGGGATAACCAAGCAACAAATGAACATGACCCTCATTTCTTCCCCCTTCTCACACATGAGGTGCTAAACTTCTTTGTGCAAGCACTGCATGAAAGAGAAGCCAGGTTTTTATTTGATAAGGTGTTGTCAGAGAGATTTTACATGTTTCCAAAATGGAAAGAAAAAGCTTATAGTATTGTTATTCTTAGAATCTTCCCCCTTCTATCTTAATTTCTTTTATACCAAAGCTAGCACTCAGTTCTCAATTCGCTCTAGAATTAAAAAAAAAAAAAACTTTCCATATACTTATAAATATTCAGTCTTTAAACCTAATTTGCTATACTTAGTTCACATGCCTTCAAGCATTTGTCTTCCAATTTCCACTGAATAAATGCGTACTAATGAGAACTAGAGCAAGCTGCTGAGGCAAAGCTGGGTGACTTGGGTCTGGCCTGCCACCAGCTTGTGATAGGCGGGCAAATTGAGTTAAAATGAAAAGTCTTGTCAGCTGAAATTCAACATGGTAGCCAAACAGCAAGCTGTCAATCATCCAGCCAAAACAGGGGACTGCAGGTAATAAAAGGTCATTGTGAGTCATTAATGCACTTGGCTTTCATATGGAAGTTAATTTTAATTAAAGATGATCTCTATCTGTAAATGTTTTATAAAACTTATTGTGTATAATGGATTGTTAATTTATACTAACATTTAGCAGGTAATAGGACTCTAATTATTAGAATGCATTGTCAAAAAATGACCATCAAGAATGCAAATATTTTGAGATAAAATTTACACCAGGCACTGCAAGGTGCCAACAACTGCAACCGTGATTAAGAGAAGGCTGCCTGCGAGTTGTTAAGAACTGAGCTTTACTGACCAGTATATGCTAGGAAATTGGATTACGAAATTCCCTCTATGATCTCACAATTAAGAGCATGCACTACATTCTTCACCTGGCTAGGGAAGACTTCTTTCTCTTTTCAGGATACAAAATTCTTTTGATTAAGTATCCCTTCTAAGTGAAATGCCAGGGAATGTCTTGAGCTAAAATCTTTTACAATACAATTGTGAAGAAAAACAACAAATAAAAAAATTATGGTTAAAAAAGGCATATACATATTCTCTTTTGCTCTCAGTTCTCAATTCTGGCTGTAATAAGGGATGGATGATTTTCATTTGCAGATTCAAAGCACTAAAGCAGCTCATGACAATCAATAATGCATGTTACAATGCAAAAACAAATAAGCATATCTGGGTTTCTGCCTCACACTTAGGCCCTGTCTGTATATGTGGAATGAATGTACTGTGACATGGCCAGGCTGTTAATTTGGGTCATCTTAATGATTGGTGCAGGCTGGCATGCCATTTGATTAGCCATGGTGATCAGAGGATAGCAGCAATGGATGGAGTGAAATGAATAGCCAGACCCTGCTGCAGTCACTGGGGCTGAACACTGGGTGATCTTAAAGAGAAGGCGGTTATAAAAGGGGGAGAGGGGTTGGATATGGAGGTGGCGTGCTCTGGAAGGTGTGATGGAATGGAGTGAAGCTCATGATGTGTGCGTGTGTATGTGCATTTCCACATAACTGTCTTCAAGACAGTTGAGGAGGTAAATAAGAAATTGTGATAATCATATAATTTGAGGCAAAATAATTAATCTTTGGCTCAACAATTGTATATCTTAAGTAAAGTTAAAAATAAATCTGAATTGGTACAAATGCCTATCTTCACTCTGAATCTCAGACACAGTCTTTGGTTCACTGCTAAAATACAGACATGTAAATTTGGTGTTCATATATTCCATAAATGTTTGTTAAGGCCCTACTCTGCTTGGAACACTAGGCCACTGCTGCTGGTGTGAAAAAGGAACAGGGCACATGGACTTGGCCTTCATGGACAATGCAATCTAGGTAGTTCAAAGTTGGAAGATACATATAAACAGGAATGCTCCCAAGATCCTACTGAAGATATTGCACAGTTGCTTTTATTTATTTAATTGACAAATAAAAATTGGATATATTTATGGTATACAACTTGATGTTTGGAAATATGCATACATTCTGGAATGGTTAAGTCCAATAATTAACATATGCAATTACCTCACATACTGATCAGTTATTTGTGGTGAGAACAGTTAAAATCTACTCCTTTGGTAATTTGATACTACACATTTTCTAATTGGATAACTCCAATGATAGCATTCAGAAAACCCATTTTAGTAGAAAGCCATTTTTCATATTGAGGTGAAATTTTCCTTTTAATTTCCACCCTTTATAAAACACACAGGCCAAAAAAGTCTAATCATTCTTCCACATAACAACCCTTTCAAAGTATGTAAAGACAACTATCATGCCATTTTCTAATTGTGTGTCAGAGATGATATGGTGTTTAGCCTTTGCCATGCTGGATGAATTCAATTAGTCAATGTGCCTCTTAAGACTTGGCACAACTAAGTGTGTACTATTTTAGTTGGAAAAGTAGAGAATTATTAATTTCTGTCCCTAGACACCATGCTTCTATTACTATTTCCTGGGAGCAGATGAGCAACAGATTTTTGAAATAATATCACTATTGTTTTAAATTTTCTGATATCCCAGAGATTATCAGCAACCCTGGATGCCCATTAGAATCACCTGGGATTGCTTAAAAAAATAAATGCCCCATTCCAGTCTAATGGAATCAGAACCACTGTATTAACTAAAACCCTTCAGTTAGAGGCTAATCTTGGCTGCACATTAGAATCACCTAGGGAGCTTTTAAAGCCATCAGTCTGCACCCTAGACCAATGCAATCAGAATCTCTAAGGGTGGGGCAAGGTATGCAAAGTGTTTAAAGCCTCCCAGGTGGTTCCAATGAGCAATCAAGGCTAAGAACCATTGCTTCAAACCCTTTTCTGCTGAGTCACATGTTTCTCATCCTATTCTTACAAAGTTGATATTTAGATCTAAATACGGCAATTTGCATTTTAATTAAAGTTGCTTTTCAATCCTTTCAGATTCTGTTTCCAGCATTCATTATATTATCTAACCACCTTAGCTTTGTGCTGAGCTGAAAATCCGATGAACATCAAAATCAGTATTTTTCACTTTTTAACTGCTGTTTCCTTATATTAGATATAAAATCTTCACTGTTTACATCCCTGAGTTTCTGATGTACTTCTTTGTGGAAGATGCTTCACCCACTTCCTCCGGTTAGAAGTTCCTAAATAAAGTTATATCTTCTGTAAACCCTCATTAGAAGAGAGGATGTTGATAACTTCACTACTGTCTGAATTATGTAATCTTTTAAGCTTTTTGAATATACAATTATTTTATAATATTTGAATGAGCTTTTTCAAAATAACATCCATAATCTTTACAAACATATCACACTAATGTAAAATGTTCATAAGGGAAACTGTGCGGGGGGTATACAGGAATGCTCTCTATTATCTTTGTAACTTTTCTATAAATCTAAAACTATTCTAAAATAAAAAGTTCATTTTTATTAAAAAAATACCCACAAGATTCTAATGTGAACCTCTAGTTCTATCCTTACCCTTAAACCCAACTGCATTTGAGAATCAGTAATATATATCTTATAAAAAATAGTGGTCAAGGTCTCCAGTCCATTTCTAGAGCATTTTTGTCTGAGGTGACAGTCATTATGGGTAGGCATTAAAGTTAGATCTGGCATCAACTTCTGGTTCTGCCACTATCTAGCTGTATGACTTGTGTTAGTTAAGTAATGTTTCTGAACCTCATTATTGAATAATTGAATAAAAATAATACTTGACAATTAAATAACCTAATATATATAAAACACAACACGGTGGCAGGCACATATTCAAATAATAATTATTAATATTATCATTCATAATATCTTATCCTGAAGCTAAAAATGCAGCCAACTGTATGATCCTCTGGCCCATGTTGCCTGATCTTGCCCACATGCACATCATGCCTGCCTTTGTAGAAGTGAGATACAAAGAATTCCTCTCCCCTCTCCGCTGGGATAATGAAAAAAGATCTCAAGGGCTCTGGTATCAGACAGGCCTGAGGGGAAAAGCATGGGCGTGGTCAGAAAACCTGAGTTAAGGACCTGCCTTTCTTCTTTATCACCTCCATGATCTTAGATGAGGTATTTAGCACCCTGAGAATTTTCTCATCTGTGAAAGTGACAAAATAATAGCTGTCCCTGTCCTCCAGAGTATCCTGGTGATGATGACATGAAACAATGTCTGTAAGATTGCTTTGAAATATTGAAATTGTTAATATATTTAACATGGATTGCATCTGATTATCATTGTTATTTGTTATTAAAGGACCTTAATTTTTTCCTTTCTGTGTTCTCCTCCCACACCAACTACTCACAATCAGCTTCAAAATCTTTCATTGAATTTCAATATGGCCTCACTGCAAGCTCATACTTCTAGAGTTATAATTTATAATATTCTCTTTTTAAAAAAGTATTACAGATTTTGCCCAGTTCCAGTTTTAAGGCATCTCCCTTTACTTTAACATCCCTCAACTGGACCATGTTTGCAACTTTTCTCAATTTGAGGATATGTCACTGAACAACATTAGGTGTCTACACTTCACCTGAGCCATGTGGCAGTTCTAATATACCTTGACTTTCCACAGTACGTTTGCACTTTTCACTGGTGAGTCATCAAAAGAGCACTCCTGTGAGGTAAGGTAGACTTGAGCATGATGTTCATAAATAATTGCAAATGAAGAAAACAATATAAACTACATAGGGACATCGCAGAGGTTAAATGTCATTTTGGTGATAACAACAGATAACACTTATTGAGCCTATACCGTGTACCATTATAATAAGTTATTTATGTTATTCAAATAAACCATTAAGAAGTGGTATTCATCAAGCTTATTTGCAATTGATTTATCAAAATTCCAATTTTGAGAGCTTTTACTGCTTGCATTATCTTTTTTTCTTATCTTTGTCTTTCTGAATTATCTTTTATACTTTTCTTTTTCCTACATCTAAAACCTGCAGTTCTAAATCCTACCTCCACCCTAGATTTTTTTCTGGGATAACTGAAAAATTCTTACTTTTCTCTCAGAGTTTCTCAAACTTCCATTCTCTCAGCAATTTTTTCCTATTGAGATTTAAGCCCCAAGTAACAGTTACTGAAAGCTTATATCTACTAACTTATTTTAAATTTTCATTTAAATGTAATTATAGAGATCTTAACTAATTATTAATAGATAAAATGTTTTACTGAGGTCATAAGCAGAATCTTAACAAGATACATAAATATATAAAAATATAGAGTTGTGTTTTCTTTGCCTAAAATAAGAGTAGAATAGTTTTAAAGAGAGATTCTCAAAAGCATTGAAAAAAGGACAAATCTATCATAACCTCTTACAGCAGATGATTGCTTTAAATTACTTAAACAGACTTTGGCAGTCTAACGTTCCTTCTCAACCCTGCTTTATAATCAAAGTGTGCTGACATGCAAAATTTCTGTAAAAAGAAGAACCTCTTTTCTCTTTGCTGTAATAGTGCCCAAATCCTCCTTCCTGGTAAAAAGTACAGCAATCATTTTATCATTGTTATCTTTTTTCCTTTTATAATGATAAAAGTTTAAACTTTTTAAAAAGACATTGCATTTAAAATACATAGAACTCTTTCCTTAAGAAGACAAGAAGGATAAGCACATACACACATACCACGTGGCACATGGTAAATATTTAACTGTGTAAGTCTTGCCTTTGTACATATAGTTCATGCTCTCTCGATATAGAGAAATACAACTGAGCTATGACTATCTGCAGAGGTTATTTGTTGTGTAACTAATTCACATATAAGTTTGCTCTGATCTGCATAAAGCCTTCTGTCTTTTGAAAGAAAAAAATACACACTATTTTCTAGATCACAAATGGCCCCATCATTTTAAATTCTCGTAATGAACAACACTGGCCTCTGCTGGTAACCGAGGTCGTGATGAACCATCCAGGCTGTTGAAGGTACTGCCTTTATCCAGGTGGATCTAAACTTGCTTGGGATTTTTGTTGTTTTTATTCATTTTTTCAATGATAGGAGACTTGTCAATTTATGAGGGATCCAACGGTGAAAATCTCTAGCTCTAGCTATGGGCTTAAATGGATTCAAATTATAGCTCTGGAATCTGCCATTTCTTCTGGGCTAATAAATGTAAATGCTTCTGCTTTAATACTGAAATTTAAAAATGATTTTTTAATAGCAAAAAGTTGAAAGTAAAAAGAGTGGATGAATTACAACTACATTTTTTAAGAATAATAACTATACACAATACAAACACATATTCCTTTTAGTGTATTTGCCTTATTTCCCAGTATGCATCATCTTATTCATAAAATGCAATGGAAACTGCTTGACTATATGGGAAATGCAAACTAGATCTTCATAGAAATTATAAATATGCCAGAAAATACTGTGTATCCAAGTGGAGCAACTACCCAAAATTTTACACAAATTTTCTGAATTTGTTCCCCAATAATTCTGCAAAGAAAAATAAAAGAGTATTTGTATTTTAGTAATGTTGAGATTTTTTAAAAGAAAATATAAAATTTATTTGATAACCTGTGCTAAAGACACAAACTACAGACTTCCAAATTGACTGCTAGTATAAGGCATGCTTTCTGGCATTGTCTCAGTGGGCCTTAGCCTGAGAAGTGAGAATAATCTCTAGAACACTTGGGGCATTTTCCTCAATGGCCACTGATGGTGAACACTGACCAAACCTAGGAGGACTTTTGCTCCTGAAAGGTCCTATTAAAGAACCTGGAACATATTTAAAAGATAAAAAATTGAGACCAACATAGGCTAAAATGCTCGCCTACATTGTCAAAGGAATAAAGAAACAGAAATATGTGAACATTTGTTCCTGCATTTGTCTAAAGAAACTTGGAATATTGTACCCTAAAGGATACCGCAGGATGAAATGTCAATACAGAAAGAATAGAGAATAGCTCATTGGTATGGAATTTAACTTTGGCAGTAGAAGTTCAATCAGGGAACGGTTGTGAACAGCCTTCTCAAAGTAGTAAAGGGGAACGAAATCTTTAATTTGCAGTGTGCTAATTAAACGAAATCTGCTGCGATTAAAAGCTCCAGTCATTGAGGTACAGGCCTATGAAGAAATAGAAAAAAACCTTAGTCACTACCAACCTCAAACATACTTGAAATAGTGACCATGTATATCTCATGAGTCAGTGAGTATTTTATAAAATATCAATGTTTCACAGGAATACTTTGTAGTTGTTGCTTTTCCTTTTCTTTTTCTCCCTTTCTCTCTTCCTTCCTTCCCTCCCTCCTCCCTTTCTTCTTTTCCATTTTTTCCTTCTTTTCTTTTTTTTTGTGGGTTTAAATCATGAACTTCCAATGGAAAACTTTTTTCTGTGTTTTTGAGAATCACACACTCCATAAAATGTCTAATCTGTGCTTGAAAATATAGACATCGTTTTAGGGAAGAAATACAATTTGCACACAGGGTGCCTTTTCTGCAATACTTTCCTTTTCAATCCCTAAATACTTCTTGACAAGATGGTGCAGCAGTGTTGGAAACCATTAGCACATCAACAGATGCTCAGAATCAAATGATTTAATAGGCATAAACTTTTTTTCAAATAATTGTAAAGCTTTGGTTTAGCCTTTTGCATACCTTGCATAGTTAATTACCTAGGCCTTAATGTTTACATGCAATGAGAGTATCTACGGCTATAAACTACATAATTTATAATTGATGTAAATGGGTGTTATTATGTCAATTAGGCAGCTGTGTCCTCTACCTCTTGGTAAACAGCTATGAGTGATAAACCGAGTTTGCAGAGAGGTACCTTCTTTTCTTCATAACAGATAAAAATAAATTACCTAGGCAGATCAAGCTGTCCAATTGTTCTCTAGTGAGGTGGATGGGAAATCCAGACCCTTTCTTTTGACCTGTTGACTGCAGCAAACGGTCAATTTCGTCACGCACTGCTGCCATAGCTTCTGGGTGCCGCAGAAGATAATACATTGCCCAGAACATAGTTGGAATAGTGTTTGCCACAGAGGCCCAGAGAAAGCCTAAATGATGTGCTGGGAGAAAATAAGTGAAAAGGAAGATTAATAGCGTTTATTACACTGATTAGATTTGCAGTGTGCTAATTAAAAGATGTTAGGACACAGACCCAGCCAAGGATCAGTGCATGCTAATGAGAACCAATAGGCTTCTGAAGTCTAATTTTCTGCTTAATGAGAATAGTTTAAAATGTAATGTGTATGGGGGGGCGGTGTGGTGGGGGATGAGATAAGAGGAGTAAATGCAGCTTAGTTATACTCTTTCTCATTATCACCATTAAGTATCTTGTTTTACCACCTCAGCAAAAAAAAAAAAAAAAAAAAAAAAAATCAATTATCATAGAGGGTTATATCAGAGTAAAACATTTTATCATTAGCCAATTAGAAAGAGCATAAAAACTTTTCAAGGTCGCCATTTTGTCTTTTTATTTCAAAGGTCTATTGTAAATGATTGTTTTAGGCAAGTGCTCATTCAGAAGTTCTTACCTCCTATTTCAAGGTCCTCGTGCACATAATATTTCTCCAGGACATCTTGCCTGCTTTGAAAAACTTCTGACCATCCTTGCATCTTGGCTAAGTTTTCTGATGAAAAGCATTTTATAATTTTCTTCCTAATAGACTTGACATTTCCTAGAAGCTCAATGGGTATGTTGGATACTAAATATGTAAACTTGTCATCAAATTTTAAAAAATCATCTCTTAGCTCACTAATAAATTTGTTGCTGTCACAAACAATAACTTTTCCATATATAGTTGTAAATGTGATCTCAAATATTATTGAGCTGCAGAATGGATACAGTTGTGCCGTGTCCCAACTTGTGGTTTTTAACAGCTGGGATTCAAATACTTGTTTTAGATTCTGCATCATGCTTTCCAAGAGTATGTCCAAAGATTTGCCTTGCAAAAATTGATAGCAGAGGTGAAGCTCATCATTCATGTCATGATTTTTTTGCAACTGACTGATGCTAAATGCTTTCTCTAATAATTTATTAGAAAATACTCGAAAGCTTAATTGTTTATGATTTTTTATCACTAGCTGGTACTGGAAGGGGTCCAGGATAAATGTTATGTACTTTCCTAGAAAAAAAAAGAGAGAGAGAGAGAGAATATGAGTTCGTTTGTTAATAAAACAGAAATAAACACCACAAATTTAAAAATATTTTAATCAAAATTAGAAAGACCCTAATAACTAAGGCAAAAAGTTTAATACAAATCCATTTCATTCGAAGGTACACTACATGTTTCCTTTGAAAATGAAAGATGGTGGAAAACACTCTAGAAATGTGAAGTTAAATATCCTGAAGTTCTTACTAACCTTTGCAAAGATGGTTTACTCTTCCAATTTTTATTTTAACTAAAGTACCTGAACACTTTAAACATCCTTTAAATATTCTCATAATCCCCTGACCTAAATACTTCTCATATTTTTCCCTCAATAAAGCAGAAAACAAATTGGCAACATGCCATTCCATTTCTGAGTATTTATACTTCATAAAGAGCTTTTTCATACTTAGGTGTCATCTGAGTTTTGTTCAAATACAATAATTATAACTCAAATAAATGACCATACTGTATGGAGCAGGTACTCACAAATAAATGTCTAATTCAACACTAGCAAAAATCCACTAATGCCAGCATTTTCACTTTTATGGATGAGGGAGATTTAGTAACATGTTCAAGGTCACATACTGACTTGTGACTGACACAGGATTCCAAACTAGAATACATCCATTCATCCATTCATTCAGGAAGTGATTCACCATTCACCACATTTATTAAGATCTGGAAACTTGGTTGGATCCCTTTCTTTCTGAGATACAATTATGTAGAGAAATCATTGCATCCCTATGGATCGTGATATGGCAGAGGTGAAACACAGCATAAGGGAAGCAGAAGGTAGAGTCTGCTTCGGTCGGCCTGGAGTTATCATCAAGGTCTCGTTGAGGTGATGACGTTTGCCTTTTCCACATATCAGTGTTGCCCAAACTTATCGATTTAAAAACTTGGGATGCTTGCAAAAAAATACAGATTCCTGCAAGATTTTGATTCAGAAGGCTTGGAGGGGGTCCTACCAGTGTCCTTTTTGATAAGGTCCTCACGTGATTCTTATAAGGAGGCACCTCGAAGGACACAGTCTACTATAGTCTGTCTCTCAAAATTGGCAGAGACCTTGGAGAATTGCTTGTTTACCCTCTGCATTTATCAGTTGATAAAGCTGAAGAAAGTCAGGAGATGTTAAGGGTCAAGATCATGCTGCCATTTTCAGTGGCAGACCCTTGACGAGAAGTTACTCACCATGCACTATTCTTTGTCTTCTCACTAGAGTGCTGTTTTAAGATTCCTTCTAATTAGAAATATTAAGCAGATAGTAATCAATAATGACATTTAATGTCTTTCCTGTAGAGAACAGGCATAAACTTTAGATGATCCTAAAAACGTTAACATCTACTTATTTATTGTCTTCAGGTCATTATTCCTGTTTGTGTCTGTGTGTGTGTGTGTCTGTGTGTGTGTGTGTGTGTGTGTGTGTGTGTGTGTCTGTGTGTGTCTGTGTGTGTGTGTCTGTGTGTCTGTGTGTGTGTCTGTCTGTGTGTGTGTGCGTGTGTGTGTGTCTGTGTGTGTGTCTGTGTGTGTGTGCGTGTGTGTGTGTGTGTGTCTGTGTGTGTGTGTGTGTACTGCTTTGTTAGTGGAACAACTTCTCACTTGTTATTTATGGTAACTCAAATGGCATCATAGAAATTTAATTCAATTTGGTGCAAGATATTTCAAATAAAGTTTTGAAATAATTTTCAACCTAATCCTAGAAACAGATAAATATGTTTTTGTTTCACAATTTTGAAACACAAGTTTTAATATACATGAATATACATGTGCTATGATTTATTTTCTAAAAATGACTCAGATGACTTAAATTTTATTCACTCATTTTCCCCTTGATTAATTCAATAATGTGAGTGGATCTAGGATGCCAGTAAAGCTAGAAGTGGCTCTTCATTCTGGTCAGATCCCAAAGCTGTCTTCTACAAGGTAAACTAAATTTGTGTGTGTGTATGTGCTCCGGGGACAGCAAAAAGGATTCAACCCAATTTAGGCATATTTTATGACACCTGCTTTACCATAGCAGCTTAATTAAATAAAACTGCCAGCATCTGCCTGTAAAATAATTGAAAAAAATCAATTTTCTTATTTTGCAAAAGATATAATTTTAGGCAAAGTTGTGTATTTTCACAGGTGGTGATTCATACTTTTCTCCTTTCGCTAAATAAAAGGATTTTGCTAAATATCTTTGGGGTTATTTTAAATTATTCCCTAATATTACCAGAGTGTATAAAAGATTCAGTTAGTAAAACATGCAATATTTAGAGAATATTTTGAATTTTTTCGTACGATTTTCTATATTCATCTAAATCTAAATGGAAAGAGAAAAATATATTCAGACATGACCGCATGAGCTACCTGTTATTGGGCCTACTGAAGTAGAGGCTGTATACATGTTACAGTTTTTGTTTTGTCTACAATCATTACAAATACACACATTCGTTTTCTCTCTCTCTCTCTCTCTCTCTGTCTCTCTCTCTCTCTTTCTATTTCCTCCTCTCTCCTATACCCATCCTCTTGGGAATGAGGGTATGGGAAAAAACAATGAGGTTAATTTCAAATAAAAGGAATAAAAGTTGAATGTGGACAAAATGGTTCAAGTTAGCAACCAATTAGAATAAATTGCTTTTAAAAATATAAGCAGTTGTTTGTGTATCAGTTCTTTATAAAAATCAGTACTGTTAGCTTCATTTGTTTGTAGATCTAATCTCACTCCTTTCAAGGCTCTTTTCACTCTAGGATCTGTATTTTCTCTTTCTCATTCTTATTTCAGTGTCCTTCAATATCAAGGCATTGTGTTTTACCTACTATCTTTTTTATTGAGATGTGAATTACTTCAGAAGAAGACATTTTGATTTTCTGGATTTTACTTTTCATGTGGGTTTGGAAGTACTAATAACCCTGGAGATGTTAGCTGGCTTTCCAACTTTTAATCTTCAGTATAAACAATTTAAGCTAAGTTTTCCAAAATTAATATTAATTTAAACCATCTGTCCACCATCTGCTAATGTGAGATGCAAAACCAGAGTTTCTTTGTGATCTTTAATCAGACAGTTAGGAAAACTCATATACATTCATAAAATGAATTTAAATTTCTTAACAAAGGAAATCTTCTGAAAAGGTATTCTGAAGGCCCCGTATTCGTATTCTTGCAGCATTAACTTTTGCTCCAGGGTGATTTTATGTAAATGAATGGCCAGTGTCGGCAGCCTTGTTACCTAGTTTACAAAGATCACAAGGTAAAAACAATACCCTCTGCCATGTTTTCCAAAGAGAAGAGAATGCTGTCAGCAGTTGATATGAAATATTGATTTAAAGAATTTCAAAGTTTGCATTTGTCTAAAATATAAATGTCAAAGTGGGGCTGATATCTGCAAGAAAAATACAATATAAATCATTCTTAGATGCAGTAAATTTGAAGTCAGGTCAAAATTTTTGATATCTTCCTTGCCAATCATTTCATTCTCTTTCCTTTTTAGGAGCTAACTGGCCTTACAATATTAACTCCAGCATTCCTGTATAAGCTGCATAAGAGACTTTACCACCTCAGTAGCCTTTCCACTTCCTTTAAAATTCATTCTTTAGGAAGGTAAAGCTACATAATTCAAAGTATGTTGGTAAATATAGTTTAAAAATTCAGTCATTCACCCTAATGTCAAACAAAAAGTTTTGACATCTGGATCATTATAAATTGAATTTTGGTGTTTTCATTTCATATATTTGGTGCTATACAACGATATATATATATATATATATATATATATATATATATCCATCCATGACAATTGGCTGCTTGGCATAGAAATGTCCCGTTAAGAAAAATATAACCAAGGCCAGAGGATCACTTGAGGCCAGGAGTTCAAGACCAACCTGGGAAACATAGGGAGACCCCATCTCTGCAAAAAACCTAAAAAAAAAATTAGCCAGGTGTGGTGGCACACACCTGTGGTCCCAGCTACTCAGGAAGCCAAGGTGGGACGATCACTTGAACTCGGAAATTTAAGGTTGCAGTGAATTATGATTATGCTACTGCACTCCAGCCTGGGTGACAAAAGGAGAACCTGTCTCCAAAAAAAAAAAAAAGAGACAAATTTGAATTTTAACAATTTTCATAATTAGAAGCTTTTCATCTCTGTGTTTAGCTTATTTTACAATAGAATTTTTTAATCTCAAGCTGAAAATATCGGTTGGGAGAGTGAAATATGAGTCAACTTTGTACTTTACGAGGATGGCCACATGTACATATCCCCCCTCTTATTAGGAAGATTTCACTAGCTGCTGACAATGATGTACAGTGGTGCTTTGCTGGGGTGACATCTAGGGAAAACGATTCCGCTGCACCACCACACAAAACCAATTAGAGAACTATTTTCTGCGACAGGTCAAGAATTTACATGGTTTCTCATGAAAAGATGTACTTTTTAATTTCTTTATTAAGATGACATCCATGTCCCTTGAGACTTTTGAGGATGACAATCATTTGCTCATCATGCAAGAACATATACTCAGTGAAATCACATTATGAGACAAGAGCAGAAGACCTTTTTCTTCATTTCACATTTTCTAAATGAGCTACTTTGCAAACTGATCATTAGAACCATATATAGTAATAGGATTTCTTGACAGGAATTATTCAAATTCTAGTAAGAAGCAAAAGGGAGGTATCCTGCACATTTAACTGTGGTTGTCTACTGTTGAGTTCAAACATAACCATGGTCAAATTATTTAGATGTTAGAAATTCAGCAAGCTTCTTGGTACCTAAGATTAAGAAATCAAGCATCAGCAGAAATTGGCTATTTTTTGAAAAGTGAATAAAGTGATTCAAGTCTGCCACAACTTTCTGCATAATCATCTTAGGTTATTTTTGTACATTGGTATTAAAAAAAGAAAAACTGAACATTTCAATCACTTGTTCTATCTATTCATTAGAAACACCAGCGTTAATTATTTAAAGTAAGAATGACTCTTTTTAAGAGAACAATATAGTTTTGGTACCATAAAGCCCATGGCTCACTTAGAGGAGAAGCACCAGCTCAGGCTTTTATCTGTATAGTATTCTAGTGTTTCATCAGCTCTAAGGAATTAGGGGCTTCCCCATCCAATATTCGTTGAGAATCAGTTCTGAGCTCTAGATTAAATGTTGACAATAGAGAAGCTAACAGAATAATGAAGGGAGACAGATAAGTCAATTGGTAATAACTTCACAATGTATTAAATGCTCCTACAGAAGTGATACTGGGAGTAACTGGACCCTGGAGAAGAGGCACCAAATACAGGAGGAGTCAGCAAAGGCTCTTGAGAGGAAGCAATGTGTGACCCTGGCCTCAAAAGATGAGTCCATGTCAGTCAGGTAAATAACAACATTCTGGCAGAAAGAACAGCAAGATAAAGAAAATCCAGAGGCCCCACCAGGTATGTGGCGTGTGAGGAGGAAATTTCAAACAACATGGTACATTCATGGTGTGTAAAGCACAAAGCGAGCAGTAGCAAGAGACAGAGCTGGAAAGGCTGGTGGAGACCTGATCTTGGGGAGCCTCATGAGGACTACTGTATACAATATAATTCCTCTAAGATGCATGATTTTCTTCCATTCAATTTTTCTGAAATCAAAGTGCATACAATTTTTTTTTTTGAGATGGAATCTCGTTCTGTCAACAGGCTGGAGTACAGTGGTGCGATCTTGGCTCACTGCAACCTCCGCCTCCTGGGTTCAAGCGATTCTCTGGCCTCAGCCTCCCAAGTAGTTGGGACTACAGGCACATGCCATCATGCCCAGCTAATTTTTGTATTTTTTTTTTTTTTTTTAGTAGAGATGAGGTTTCACCATGCTGGCCAGGATGGTCTCGAACTCCTACCTCGTGATCCACCCGCCTCAGACTAGCCAGCTTCCAGGCAAAGGAGTAAGTTGTGATGAAACTGATACTGTCTGTCCATGGGAGAACTCAATCATGCTGATAATTTCCTCCAGTTGGATCATTTCTCCCAAATACTGCATTAAAATGGTAGCATTGAAATTAAGTCACTGTAGTTTCCAAAGGTTGCCTCTCACCCTCAGCAAAGTAGTTACAGGCAGAAAAAAATTACTGGCTCTTTAAGAATAGAACATAAACTTCCAAGGCTGGTTGAAGGAAGATGTAAGGGTTAAGCTAAGAAAAAGGCATGCAAGTAGATGATTTAGATAAAGAACCAGAAGGGGGAGTATGGAGAGTAAAGGAGTAGCAGAGTATTTCAGGAAGGAACAAGAGATCAGCATTGTCAAACCAGGTAGAGAGGTCTAGGTAGGTGGACCAGGGAATAACTTTAGCAAGCTGAAGGCTGGTTATAGTTAGGAGGGCTCTAGGAGATATGCAACTAGAGATAGCAAATATATGCAACTCTCTTGAAAGAGCTGGATGCAAAAGAAAAGAAGAAAAGTGGAAAGTACCTAGAGGAGAACCTTAAGCATAGTTATAAGTGATGGTAAGAGCCCAAGAAAGAAAAAAATGAAGATGCATGTGTGAGAGGAATGAATCCAGATGTACCAGTCCAGAGGAGGCAAGAAGAAAGGGTCATGGGGACAGGGAGATGGAGTGTCTTGAACATTCTTTGAAATTGGAGAAAACGTGGTAGATCATTGAGAAACGTAGGTACATTTGTTAGATACATGGGGTTCTAAGGGAGATTATACTGGATGTCTTCAGTGACCTTGTGAAGGAAGGAGAGTGAACTGTGTCACCAGAGCCCCAGTGAGAGTGGGGAGTGAGACTCAGCCTCTTCTTTTCCTGCAACTGGCAACACTCAACAAGCAAAGAAGTGTGGGTAATCTAGTGTGTAGAGATCAGCTTTCAGGGCACAGACAGGACATGCAAAAGCAAAGAGAGGGAATAGCTAGCCCAGGCCATAAACTGATGTTGAAGATTGTATACAAAGATAGCCATGATGAATTCCTTCCATCTCTCTACATGTGCTCCCATGCAATGTGACTCTGCTACTCCTTCCAGGAAGAGGTGGAGTCTCTTTCCCTGCCCATGATTCTGGATTGCACTGTGACTTGGTCTAACTAATAGGATGTGGTGGAAGTGAGGTTTTGCAATATCTGAGCCTAGGCCTCAAGAGACCTTGAAGCTTTTTCTCTCACTGCCTTGAGACACTGCCATGTAAGAAACTTTTCTTGAGGATGAAAGACCATGTGGACAAGGCAGCCCACCCAGGCATGTGATGAGACCATCTGGGATCATCCAGTTCCCATCCAGAGTCCAGAAAAGCCACACAAGTGACTCAGGCCAGACCAGTTGTTATTTTAAGCCATTAAACTTTTTGGGGATTTGTTACTCAGCAATTGATAGCTGATAGAGCTACATAGTTTGGGTCTTAAAAAAGGGTGTGAACTAGGAACAGTCCAGCTTCTCCTCCCAGTCCTAGAATGTTTGGGGTGTGTAGCAATCCTGCTGTTTTTTTCTTCATTTTTCTTGGTGTTTTGGTACTTTATTAAAGTCTGAAGTGCAATGAAAGTTTTAAAATGAAAAATACATTCTTGACCAGTGGTTGCTGGAGACTCAGAGGCAGGGGAAGAAGAATGAATAGGTGGAGCACAGGAAATTTTTAGAAGAGTACAGCTACTCCATATGACACTGTGAGGGTGGATACATGTCATTATACATTTGTGAAAACCCAACGAACTACATAATACAAAGAGTAGACTGTAATGTAAATCATGGATTTTTAATAATTGATCAATATTGGCTCATCAGTTGTAACAAATATACTACATAGATACAATCAGGGAAACTGTGATTGGGGGGAGGGGGTATATGGGAACTCTCTGAACTACTAAATTTTCTGTAAACCTAAAACTGCTCTACAAAATACAGAGCATTAATTTAAAAAATACATTCTAGCTTTTGTATAGTTATATATATATTTTTTTCTACCATTCTTAAAACCAAACTAAACCAAACCAAAATGACAGGTGATGGCTGGAAAGAGGGGTTCCCTAAGTACCATGAAAAGAGTTCTATAATTTGATTTTTAATGTGAGGATCACTGAACTAAAAATAATAGTTTTCTTTCACATTAGCTATACAAAATAAAAATATACAAATATTTTACATTTGGCCTAGAGAAAAACAGAAAGACATTAAAGAACAAGTGAAAAATTATGACATATATAAGGTATTAATAAAAGTGCTTCTTACCACCAAGAAGAACAGTGAAAGTGTCACCATGTTGCTTTTGAAGGGTTTTCATGAAACTTAAGGGGTCTTTTCGTAAGTTCAGGGCCACTCCAAGATAAGGAAGCCAACCTTTTATCAGTGGAGGCTCACCGGGTCTCCTATAAGGAAAAAAAAAAAAGATAAAAGAACAAGAGAAAAATCAAATCATTCTTATTCAAATACAGGTGGTTTATTTATTGAATCTAGAATTTGACTACATGCATTGCACTGCTTCTTTCTATTCTCTTACTCAGTGATTCTTATATAATCATAGACATGAGTTTACTGAGCTTCTCCAGTATGTATGGTTAAATGCTAAACTTCTCGTGAGCAACTTTATTTCAACAGTTTTTGGGGATCAGGTAGTTTTTCATTACATGGATAAGTTCTTCCGTTGTGATTTCCAAGATTTTGGTTCACCCATCACCCGAGCAGTGTAACTGTACCCAATATGTAGTCTTTTATCCCTCATCCCATCCCACCCTTCCCCCTGGGTATCCCCACTGAGTCCCCAAAGTCCATTATATCATTCTTTTTTTTTTTTTTTGAGACGGAGTCTCGCTTTATGACCCAGGCTGGAGTGCACTGGTGCGATCTTGGCTCACTACAAGCTGTGCCTCCCAGGTTCACGCCATTCTCCCACCTCAGCCTCCCAAGTAGCTGAGACTACAGGCGCCTGCCACCACACCCGGCTAATTTTGTTTTTGTATTTTTAGTAGGGGGGTTTCACCGTGTTAGCCAGGATGGCCTCGATCTCCTGACCTCTTGATCTGCCCAACTCGGCCTCCCAAAGTGCTGGGATTACAGGCATGAGCCACTGTGCCAGGCCTATTATATCATTCGTATGCCTTTGCATCCTGGTGAGCAATTTTTTGAAGGAATTGTGTCTTGCAAGGCCTGTATGACTGCCTGATAGTTAAATTACAATCTGTTTTATTTATTTCCTATTCTGTTTCCTGTCATCATAAGTAGGTACCTGTGACTAAGGAGATCTCCAGGAAACTAAATCAACTGTTTGATATAATTTACTCTATGAAATTATTAGTTATAATATTGATAAAAAACAAATGATCAGCTGCCTGATTTTATTGGTCTTTCACAAGTCATGTTATAAATACTGCTTGATCAATTTCATCAATGAGAACTAAACTTAGTTTTGACTAATATTTATGTTATCTGCTATGTGCTTGGTGATGTGCAGTGGAACAGGCCAAATCTAAGTTCTAGTCAAACTGCTTGTCGGAAATCACCTAAACAATGTCGATTACTGATTATTTTGTTTTCTATATAGCATAGTGTTTTTATATGTGTAGACTCAGTCTAACTAACTCCACCTCATTTTAAATTCCAACTCATGTATAGGCATTTAGGTCTTTCCACAAATAAAGGCTATGAGGGTTTCTTTTTTTTTTTTAATCTTAAAAAACCTTCGATTATATTCTTATATAATAAAGGTATAGAGGGACGATGCATTATGGGATTTGAAGTTTTTTAAACCATTTAAGTCTACTTAACATAGTAAATGGAGATGTGTTCTTTAGGATGTGCAAGTCATATTAAAGTATTTGTTGTGAAATTGTTCACTGAATTGATTTATCATGGAGTTTAGAACTAGATGGCACCTTGGAGGCTTTCATGCAATTTCTCATTTTTATAGGTAAGAGTTCTCAAGGCCTAAGAGATCAACAAGTTTCCCTAAAGTCATGAAACTATGTAAGGACAAGCTGTGTACCAGGATCAAGACTTGGAGTCCCACAGCTGCACTCTGGCCCCTATAGAAACATTAGTCAGTTAACCTGTGGACCAAGGGAAAAAAAACCACCAAAGCAGCTCACTGCTAGAGCTGACAGACATTGTGTGTGTGTGAATCTGAGGGCTCTTGCTGTGCCCTGGGTTTTAGACGTTGGAACGTTTAGTTGCCAGAGTAAAGCTCTTTGTTATCAGATGTCAATTAGACTGGAAATACATAATCAGAAGAGAAATAATAATCTTAAATTGAGAACTATAAAAATCCCCATATTATTTATTTGAGGTATTATTTTGATATAGTCTTTCATAAAGTTTTTTATTCAAGCTACCAATGATTGAGATGATTTGTTAAATTTTACTAATAATTTGCATTGTTTAACATACAAAACATCCTTCAGAATACTATCGGTTAAAAACCAAGATTTTTCTTTGTTGATTTGTAATCTTAGCAAGACTATACTTCAAAATTTCTTCCTAGTTATTTATTTGGTGAACTCAATCTGATTTAAAGTAAAAAAGGTAAAAAGAAACAAAAACAAAAAACAAAGCCATTTTATCCTAGAAAGGATTAAAACAATTCAAAAGAACTCTGATTCTGAAGCCCATCTGTGAAGACGACTTGTGCTACATGCAGTGCAACTGATTTTGATTAATCACAAGATATTACTAGCTCAGATTTAATCAAAGATCAAGATTATGATCATACCCAGCATGGACTTTTATGTAGCTAGATTAACCCTATCAGAGGCTTTTATTTTCCCACAACCCAACATGGTAGAATTTAACTTTGAAAATAAAACTCAGATCTTTCAGGGGAAAGAATGTCAAAATAAATCTAAGTTATGATAGAAATAAAGGAAAGATTTTGCTTTCTCTTTTTAGAAGACAATTTATCTTAATGCTAATTTACAAAATGTATACTGTTGTTTAAATGCACATACTTAGAAATAGGAAAACAAGAAACATTGCATAGAGATGGGAATCTTACTCATTATACTTTCTCCCATTATTTTCTTGAATGCAGGCTTTAGCAGTGGAGACTTGCTTTTATGAGAAATATAAGAAAACCAAAAAAACCATTAACACAGTTAATTCCATATCCGAAGATTGAACAAGAGGAGACCACACATGTAACTGTAGAGTAGGACCCCAAGTTACAAACTGCCACAGCTCACATGCTGTCAATGACCCTTTCAAATTTGCAAGTGATCTAGTTCACCAAATTTCTTTTCAAAATATTACCTCTCTCCCTTGGTCTATTTATACTCTGTTTGGTTTAATGTTGCTTGAATGTTGCATTGTGACAAAGATTTAGAAAGGCTTTTTGTCATATTCTAATTTAATGCAACTAATTTCATCCTCTATGCTCTGTCATTCGGTCAAAAGCTGTATTCTTCATGGGGTTTCCGCCGGGGGAAATGATGGGGCTCAGAAATCCAGGGGATATTAACTTAACATTCAGAGTTAGGGAAGCACATTAGGAAGCTATTTTATTGTTACAAAGATGAGAGGGTCATCATTTCTTACAGTTGTGTTTATTTTGGCAGCAGTAAGCTCAAGACTATTAAACACCATGCCACAACTGTGCATATTTTCAGGAAAAAGTATAGGTGCTTGTTCAACTTATGACCCATTGAAGATAGATAACAGAAATCTGTCTTCATCAGTATATTTGTAAAAATGATTTAGGGAGGAAGGACATCACCATAATGATCGAGAAAGGCCTGCTGACACACAGCACAGTGCAAATACTGCTATTTGTCTCTCTCATGCTCTGTGACTTTGAAAATGAAATACACACTGCCCATGGCTGAGTAGGGATATAGGATACTTGTTGGGGTTGATCAAGTTTCAAAACTTAAATGAAATAGGTCCAAAAGCAATGATGGGGAGCTAACAAATACTATGTTCCCTACTCCCTCATAATCTCAAACAATATACATTTCCTCAAATCTTCTCATTACCATTTAAAAGACTATAAGAACACATCTAAGACATCACACAAATTTGAGCTTATACATGCTCTTGATAACTAAACCCAAGTTCTATGCATGTACCATTGCATCAGTGCTTACAGTTTCTTTCATACGAGTTGTAGGGCACATCTTAAAGTGTGTGCAAAATGTCATCTACAGTCCAAAGTTATCTGTAAACAAATTTTGGAGCCAGGAAGTGGTGGTTCATGCCTGTAATCCCAGCACTTTGAGAGGCTGAGGGCAGGTCACTTGAGGCTAGGAGTTGGAGACCAGCCTGATCAACACGGTCAAACCCTTTCTCTACCAAAACTGCAAAAAAATTAGCTGGGCAGGGTAAAGCTTGCCTGTAATCCCAGCTACTCAAGAGGCTGAGGTACAAGAATCACTTAAACCCAGGAGGCAGAGGTTGCAGTGAGCCAAGATCACACCACCGCATTCCAGCCTAGGCAACAGAGCAAGACTCTGTCTAAAATAAAATAAAATATAAAATAAAACAAAATGAAATAAATGAAATACTGGAGAAGAATCTAAATACATAAAATGGATGTAAAGTGTAAAGAGGTTTAAGACATTTCTCTTTAGTTAAGAAGAGATACACTGAAATTTAAAAGAGTAGACCAACACACAGAATATTTAATTTCCCATAATATTTGAAGTTCATTTTCATGCTATACCTGTAGTTAAACATGTTAAAAACTTGACTAGTGACCTATTGCACATTTTTTTCCCTTGACATTTAAAGCCCAGCGCTGCCGGGCACAGTGGCTCACGCCTGTAATCCCAGCACTTTGAGAGGCTGAGGTGGGCAGATCATGAGGTCAAGAGTTCGAGACCAGCCTGGCCAACATAGCGAAACCCCGTCTCGACTAAAAATACAAAAAATTAGCTAGGCATGGTGGTGGGCACCTTAATCCCAGCTACTCGGGAGGCTGAGGCAGGAGAATCGCTTGAACCCGTGAGGCAGAGGTTGCAGTGAGCTGAGACCGTGCCATTGCACTCCAGCCCAGGCGACAGTGTGAGACTCCGTCTTAAAAAAAATGATAAAAAAAAGTCCAGCACTTCTTATAGCAATCTATACTTATCAGCGTAATTTCTCCTTTTCCACTTTTCCTGTAATCATTCTAGGCTAGGCGTTCAGGTTATTGCAATAACCTCCTAAGTAGGTGGTGAGCAACCTTTATACATGCACACTAACTAGAAAAAATAAAATTATGTATTTATTAAAAGTGCTTAAAGATGTAATATATTTGTATTAGGTGACCGAATATATGTAACAGTGCCTTAGTTTTATTTTTTTATTTTCCTGAATTAATGAAGATTTTCTTTTTGTGTATGTGGTTAAAATTTCAGAAACTACACAACTGATATACATTACAGTATCTGATGATAATTCTGAACATTTGAACGACATTTTTTTTTTTTTTTGAGCAAGGCACTTTGGAAGCTGCTGTGCTTTACCATTCTTTGACTTACTTTGGCAGCAACCGCAATGGAAAATGTAATTTGCTTCATAGTATCTCTTGGAACTGAATTCTTGAAACACTCTTTATCCCCGCACTCTTCTTGGGCTCTGATGTTAGCACAAGGAAACTTAGAAATGTTCCAACCACTCTTGATAATCAAAAATTGGCATGTTTGTCAGGATATCGGGAAGAGGAGTATCTCAATACAAGGCTGTGGATGGGAGATCCCAAAGGAGGAGGAGATGGAAGATGTGGCTGAGTCTAGGGAGACCAGAAGCCCCAGTGAGAGGCCTGGTGGGGACAAGGAAGCACAAAGCCACAATGTATTGCTGTGCCAGGAAATGAGGTGAGATTTACAACCAACTGGGCACGTTTTAGCAATGA
The DNA here is from genome assembly GCF_009828535.3 of Hylobates moloch. Taxonomy (NCBI): domain Eukaryota; kingdom Metazoa; phylum Chordata; class Mammalia; order Primates; family Hylobatidae; genus Hylobates; species Hylobates moloch. Next base: position 35,628,661 of record NW_026652284.1, on the reverse strand, counting down.
ACGCAAAGGTGGAGGGCTATACCCAAAGATATCTGAGGAGGCACCCTGGGGAAGCCAAAGAGGACCAATAGGAACATTTGCACAACCGGACTCATCAGATCAACAGAAAGGAAGTGGGGGGAGAGAGTCTTACATTTTATTAAATAGTTTTACAAAAAAGACTAGGTTTTAAAGCAGAAGTGGCCAAACTATTGTCACTGGAAGTCTTCAGTGTTTTCAGTCATCACCAGAAATCAGGGCTCAAGAGAAATTTGAGTTCAGATATGAAGAAATAAAGTTACATTTCTGTACATCTGACTCATGGGGAAATTTTAAATCTGGTCCACTATCTATGTAGATCCTCAGTGTCTTCACCTATAAAGGAGAATGTTTATACCAACCTTGGTGGTTTAACATTCAGACTGAGATAAGAGTATTTGAAAGTAGCCGATATACACAGCAGGATTAGTTTTTCCCTGCTATTCATATTTCGTAAGCAATTGCATATCTGTGGTTTTGCTTACTCATTCTCTGCCTGAACTGTTTCTTTTGTCAACTCTCTCTTCTTATCTATACCTTTCACGGAGTTGCCCAGGTCTGAAGGCCCTCTTCATCCTTCAACATATCAGTTAAGTAAAACTGCCAAATGCCCAGATAAACATGAACTCAATAACTTCAGATGAGCAGGCAAAAATATGCTATACAAAGAGCTTTCTCAGAAAATGAACTATCTTTGTTTAGAAGCAAAGTTTCATTGGACGTTTGATAATTTCAATGTGGTCCACTGGGCGTGACCTGGTTTAAGAGATAATGAGATTGTTCTATACAAGAAGTGAACAAGAATGTGGGGGTTGGGACGTTAAGGAGAAAGAGAAAGAAGAAAAGAAGTGGCAGGACAGAGGAATAGTGAGACTGCATCATGGTAAGCTGGGACTCTCTAAGGAGGACAGTGACGTGGAAAAAACTTCAGGCCCAGATAGTCTCACTGGTGAATTCCATCAAAGATTAACATTAATCTCTTGTAGAAAATAGAAGCAGAGGGAGCATGTCCTAACTCATTCCATGAGGCCAGCATTACCCTAATTCCAAAACCAGACAAAGACATTATAAGCATTACAAGAAAGGAAAATTGCAGACCAATACCTCTTATAAACATAGATGCACAAATTCTCAATAAAATAATAATCAGTTGAATCCAACAATGTATAATAAGAATTATACACCATGAGCAAGTGGAATTTACGCCAGGTATGCAAGGCTGGCTCAACATTCAAAAACGAATTAATGTAATCCATTGCATCAACAGGCTAAAGAAAAAAAATCATCTGCTCATATCAATAAAGAAAAAAATGTTTGACAAAATCCAGTACCCCTTTATCTTATACTACCTACAAAAATAAACTCAAAATGGAAAAAAGACTTAAATGCAAGACCCAAAACTATAAAACTCCTAGAAGAAAATATGAGGAAAGAGCTCCTTAATGTTGGTCTTGGTAATGATTTCATGAATATGACACCAAAAGCACAGGCAACAGAACTGAAAATAAACAGGTGAGACTAAATCAAATGGAAAAACTTCTGCATAGCAAAAGAAACAACTGACAGAGTCAAAAGAAAACCTACAGAATGGAAGAAAATATTTGTGAACCATATATTTGATAAAAGGTTAATGTTTTAAAAAATAAGGAACTCCTAAAACTCAACGGTAAAAATCCTAATAACCCAATTAAAAAATGGGCTAAGGACTTAAAAAGACATTTCTATAAAGAAGACATATAAGTAGCCAACAGATATTGAAAAAATGCTCAATGTCACTAATCGTCAGGGAAATGCAAATTAAATTCACAATGAGATAGCACCTCATACCTGTCAGGATGACTATTATCCAAAAAACAAAGATAACAAGTGTTGCTGAGGATGTGGAGAAGTGAGAACCCTTGTACACTATTGGTGGGACTCCAAAACGGTGCAGCTGCTATGAAGAACAGTATGAAGCTTCTTCAAGACATTAAAAATAGAATTACCATATGATCTAGTAATTATATAATCCACTTCTGGATAGTTATCAAAAAGAATGAAATCAGGATCTGGAAGAAGTATTAGCATTCTAGTGTTCTTGCAGGGCTATTCACAATAGCTAACATGTGGAACCAACCTAAATGTCCACTGACACATGAATGGTTAAGGAAAATTTGGTATATACATACAATGCAATACTATCCAGCCTTAAAAAAGGAAATTCTGCAATATGAAGCAACACAGATAAACGCGGAGGACATTATGCTAAATGAAATAAGCCCGGTACAGAAAAACAAACACTGCATGATTCCACTTATGTGAGATATCTACAATAGCCAATTTCATAAAACAAAGATTGAAATTGTTGTTACTAGGGGCTGGGGTGAAGAAGGAAATGGGGAGTTTCTAATCAGCAGGTATAAAGTTTCAGTCAAGCAAGATGAATTAGCTCTAGAGAGCTGCTGTACAACATTGTATGTATAGTCAACAGTAATGTACTGTACACCTCAAAATTTATTAAGAGTAGATCTCATGTTAAGTGTTCCTACCACAATAAAATAAACAAAAAATCTTAAGGGATCAACCAATGTAAAAAAAAATCCAGCACCCATTCATGATAAAACTCCTAGCATAATAGAAACAGAGGTGAACTTCCCCTACTTCATAAGTAACATCTACAAAACAATCTAAAGCTTACATCATACTTATTGGTGAGAAAGTAGGTGCTTTCCCATTAAGATCAGAAACAAGGCAATAATGTCCCTCTCACCACTGCTATTCAATATCATTCTGGAAGTCCTAGCTAATGCACTAAGATAGAAAAGGAAATTAAAAAATATACAAATGGAGAAGAAAGAAAGGAAGATGAAAAGAAAAGAACTGCCATCAACAGAAAGGAAGCGGGCGGGGAAGAGAGTCTTAAATTTTATTAAATAGTTTTACAAAAGAGACTAGGTTTCAAACCAGAAGTGGCCAAACTATTGTCACTGGAAGTCTTCAGTGTTTTCAGTCATCACCAGAAATCAGGGCTCAAGAGAAATTTGAGTTGCATATGAAGAAATAAAGTTACATTTCTGCACATTTGACTCATGGGGAAATTTTAAATCTGGTACACTATCTATGTAGATCCTCAGTGTCTTCACCTGTAAAGGAGAATGTTTACACCAACCTTGGTGGTTTATCATTCAGATTGAGATAAGAGTATTTGAAAGTAGCTGATATACACAGCAGGATTAGTTTTTCCCTGCTATTCATATTTTGTAAGCAATTGCACATCTGTGGTTTTGCTTACTCATTCTCTGCCTGAACTGTTTCTTTTGTCTACATAGAAAATCTCAAAGAATCAACAACAACAAAATTTTAGAACTAATAAAGTACTATAGTAAAGTTGCAAGGTACAAGATTAATATACAAAAGTCAATTGCTTTGTTATATAACTGCAGTGAACAATTGGTATTTGAAATTAAAAACACAATACTACTTACATTAATCAAAACAAAATATACGAAGTTAACTTAGTGTAAAAAATTTGTTCTTAGGTATAAATCCAACAAAATATGTATAAAATCTATATGAAGAAAACTATAAAACTCTGATTAAAAATCAAAGATCTAAAATAGAGAGATATTCTATGCACATGGATAGCAAGAGTCAATATTGTCAAGTCAGTTCTCAACTTGATTTACAGATTCAGTGCAATCCCAATCAAAATTCTAGTAAGATGTTTTATGGATATCAACAAACTGATTCTGAAGTTTATATGGAAAGTCAAAAGACAATATTGAAGAAGAACAAAGTGGAAAGACTTACACTATCTGATGTTAAGACTTAATATAAAACCATAAGAATCAAGAGAGTGTGGTATTGATGAAAGAATAGACAAATATATTAATGGAACAGAATAGAGAGCCTAGAAATTGACCCACACAAATATAGTCAACTGATTTTTACAAAGTAGTTGCAAAATGCAAAGAGAAAAGTCTGGTATATGTTACTTTAAGATGTTAGTAGTCATGGCCGGGCGCGGTGGCTCACGCTTGTAATCCCAGCACTTTGGGAGGCCGAGGCAGGCGGATCACGAGGTCAGGAGATCGAGACCATGGTGAAACCCCGTCTCTACTAAAAATACAAAAAATTAGCCGGGCGTGGTGGCGGGCGCCTGTAGTCCCAGCTACTCGGAGAGGCTGAGGCAGGAGAATGGCGTGAACCCGGGAGGCGGAGCTTGCAGTGAGCAGAGATCGCGCCACCGCACTCCAGCCTGGGTGAAAGAGCGAGACTCCGTCTCAAAAAAAAAAAAAAAAAAAAGATGTTAGTAGTCATTAATCTCAGGTGGTGAGATTACAAAGGTTTGATCTTTGATATCTTTTGACTTGCACATGACATAAACATACGCTTTTGAAGAGTAGTAGTCATTTATTTTGTAGAATGTCCTTCCATTTGGGTTGGGTTGTCTGATATTTTTTCATGGCTAGATTGAGGTATTAATAATAACATTTTAAGGAAGAATCCTACAGAAGTGATATGTCCTTTTAGGTGCATATTTTTAAATAATAAAGAAATGCTATTTTGGGGCTGGGTATGGTGGCTCACACCTGCAATCCCAGCACCTTGGGAAGGCAAGGTGGGCAGATCACCTGAGGTCAGGAATTCGAGGCCAGCCTGGCCAACATGGTGAAACCCCGTTTCTATGAAAAATACAAAAAAAAAAAAAAATTCACCGGGCATGGTGGCACACACCTGTATTCCCAGCTACTCAGGAGACTGAGGCAGGAGAATCGCTTGAACCTGGGAGATGGAGGTTCCAGTGAACTGAGACTGCGCCACTGCACTCCAGCCTGAGCAATGGAGCAGGACTCCATCTCAAAAAGGAAAGAAAAAAAAAGAAAGAAATGCTATGTTGGTGTTAAAAATGAAATCTACGTACAGAAGGCACTGCCTTCTAAAAAGTAGTTGATGACAAAAAGTACAGTCTACAAATGAATCAAAGGTTGATTTTTTTAAAAAAAGCTCAACATTCCTAAGTCAGTTAAGTGGAGAATCAGCCTGAAATTCATCATGCGGACAAGCAGAACCCACCTGAACTGTACTCCAAAAATGAAGAGTAGACACTGAGATTTAGCTGCTCTAACTGTACAAAGTATGGACACACAGTGCAACCTAAGGATACTCCATTACTTTCACCAGTGTCCAGGTGACATGCAAATGAGGCAGGCAGAATCGGTTCCTGTGACAACCTCAGCAGGGAGAAAGGCTTTTCACAGTTGCAGTGCAGCTGTTGGACTTGACAACTGAAGGTCCTGATGGTCTCTTCAAGGTTCTACTCGAAGAAACCTGTGACATAGAGCACACAGTGTCTACTTCCTTGCCAAACTCAAGAGCATCTCACGGGTAGAGTTAGGGATTATTAGGTCAATTTTCCCCTTGTTGAGTAACGTTATCTGCTTAATATTTGTTTACTGCAAGAATCAGACTGATGTAATCTTTTCTCAGGATGAACACTAGTCCAACTCTGTCTAGAAAAATTATGCAATTCGTTACCCCAGGTAATCTCTACTGTCCCCTGTGCTTAACCTTCATTTTTTCCCCAGTCCTATAATCTTGCAAATCCACTGGTTGTATGTGATTGACATCTGGTGTTCACACACTCTCTGCTTCACAGCAAATAAATGAAAAATTCCTGTATAAAATGTCACTTCCAGGCTATCAATAATGCAGCTCTCTGTTCTTTGGTAACTTCTGCACCAGTCTAGAAAGGTCTGCTATCTTTAGTCTAGTGACCACTCTAGAATGGTCTGTAAGAATAAAGAAGCCTCTTACTCTGAAATGTTTTGACTCTATCAGGATAGCATTTGACTTAAAACTTGATTTAATTTTCCTGCAAAGATATTCACTGTTCAAGCACTTTTAATCAAAGCTTTACATATAATGGCAATGTAAAAGCAAGTAATGCTGAATAGTCACACATTTCTCCATGGAATTTCTCAGATGAAGTCAGAGCAAAATCAACATGAATATGATGAAATGTATTTTCACCCTCCAGAGCATAACTCTTCAAGCCATATACCAGCTGAATCTTTAGCTGTCAGTTCATCTATATAATTTTGTGATCCAAATAAAGCTTTGTCTGTAGAATGTGCCTTGTAAACTCGATTCTATTAGCAGAATTATATTAATACTAATGCCTTGATCAAGTGAGTGATTTGTAAGTGCTTCTTTGTATCTATGTAAGATTTCAACCAGAGAAGTCTAGAACTTTGTTGTTGTTGTTGTTTTTAATCTGGGAGGGGTGCTTAGGTTTGCACCATGGAAATAATGTCAAGGTCGAGTTTTAAAACTATCATTTAAAACTTAATATTGAGTTTCAAGCAGGCCCCACAAACGATGAATGACCACACCACTCAAGTGCCTTTCTCTATTAACCCTGGATTAGCAGGTTCTAGGGTTCTAACCCTCATCCTTTCTCATGTGCATGACTGCAATAGCCTCCTGGCTAATGTCACTACCCAGAACGAGGGCGCTGTAGGCTCACTGTGTGGCTCAGCTCCCAGGCTCTGCCAACTCCTACCTTGGTAACGTTGGTCCATTTAATTATATTTGCTTCTGGTTCCTCATTTGTAAAATGAATACCCTATGGCATTTTCCTTATGTGAGAATTTAATAAGTTGATGAATATAAAAAACTGAACACAATGACTTACCCAGTAAGCATCAAAAATGTTAGTTACTATTATTGTTATTATTTATTATATTATCTCTGCACCAATACCTGGGATCATCTAAAATACAAATCTAATCATGGCTCTCTCCTGACCCTTTTTTCCTAAACATTTTCAATAAAGTACTAATTTTAAAGATTTTTTCATTCTCATTCACTTGACCACTTTCTTTCTTTGCTCAATTTAGATTTTATTTTAGGGCTGCCATATATGATATGCTGGTCACAGATGAGGCACTAGAATAACGTGCCTGCTCTGAAAGAAACTGTAACATTCTAGGCTTTGTATTCTCTAAGCAAACAAACTCATGGGAACAGAAGTGGCTCTGAAGTGCACTGGATCTTAGGAGAAAGCCAGTCAAAAATGTTTAAACAGCCTAGACAATCTAAAAGGGGGAAGTCGATTCATAATTGAAGTTTATTTCAGTCCCTTAATTAAAATAGAAAACCATGCAACTGAATTTGTAATTTCTGAGATGATCAGTTGCTAATTTACTTTACAGATGGGATTTGATTGGACTCCATGGAAGAGATATAAATTCCATTAACTCATAATTTCTTTCATTTGATTTTGAAATGTTTAATAAAAAATTAGAACCCACAGTTTTGTGGAAACTAAATTATTACAGAGGACTAGCCCAGAAAGCCTTGGTAATGACAATATACAGATCAATGAGAATGATGTATAAATGCATAGTCAAGTTAACAAATGACGTTTTATCAACCCATGTCAATGGAGAAACAAAGTTCCAAATTCTGCAGATCAACACCAAAATAATCAAGAACAGCTTATCAGAATCATAGAAAAGACATTTCAAGAATACTCTAGTTTACTGAAGTGGGAAGATAATGAAAAGCTTGAGGCCTCATATGCTATACCTGCTTCATAATATGTTAACTCATGCCCATATTTTAATATTGGATAAAGTATTAATGTAGCAAAAACTAATAATATCTTTACACAGCACATGGTGCTGAGAAGGGCAGTGTTTTGATGTTGTCATGAGCTAGAGGGCTTTACAACTGGGAAAATACCATTCTTTTCCAAAGATCAGTTTCTGACTTTGGTGATTTTAAGTCACTGCATGAACAGTGTAAGATTACTTCAGGAAATCCATCATCACCAGTATTAGAACATGGGACATAGAAGGCACAGCATCATATTTATATACAGAAATCATCATAGTTTGCAAATTGTCAAATTCTATTAGCGATAACCTCTTACATATTTTAGATATCTTAATTCTTGCAGTGTCCTTTGCTTAGGCTACCCCATCTTGTCTGTACCCTCCCACATGTTTTGTGAAATAAACTTTCAATGTTTACACCATTTTCATGATTTAGATAGTGTTCAGTTGCTTTGTTTTTGCACGTGCCTCATTTCTATGTACTCATCACTAATTCTTATCAATCTCCTTCAGTGCTCTCTAAATTCTCAATATGGTCAGACATATGGTCCTGTAATTTTCATATAGGCCTCTTCTATTTTCTATCACTTTTTCTTTTGCTCCACTTACTGACAGATTTTCCTGACTTTATCCCTTTCATAGATTATTTTATTTCTACTTTTAGATTTCTAATTTCCCAAAGTTCTCTTATACTCTCCGATTATACCTTATAAAAACTGCATGTCATTCTTGATTCATAAATGCAATTTCTACTCTTATTTTTCTAAGACTATTAAACACAGTTTCTTGGGATTTTTTTTTTCATGTTCCTTGAATTGTCTATTTTCTCTAAGTCTCTTTGTTTCAGTTTTTAAAGTTATGCTTTCTCTCTCTCATGATGGCGACTTTCCTCACTAGCTCCAGATCCTTAGCATCCATTCATATTTGCGATAAGCCTCTGTGTGTGTTTGCAGGGCTGGTGGACTTTCTTGCATGGCGGCTGGAAGGGAATCTTGTTTTGTTGAGCTACCTCTCTTTTCTAGTTAAATGAATGAGATTTTGTTTATGTTAATTTTGCTTTGAGGACTTTGAAATAGAGCATGGTATACAAATAACGGTAGTATATTTCCTACAAAGAGTTAACATTAACCAATTTTGAATTTTTCATTACAGTTTTTTGGAGACTTGCTGAAGTCATTTGGAGTAACATTTGTAGGTAGAATATTTTTGAGTTTATTTCCATTTGTGAAGATAAAAATAGACAGAAGGTATCAGGCAAGGTTGGCATTAGAAGTCAGGAATGAAGGAAAGATGATGTCCTCTATAGTTATACGAGTTGTTAGTTACAATTCCAGGGTGGAGTAAGGGATTTTATTATTTCACTGTCTTGTTCCCAAAACTACTCCAACACTCCTGTAAGTGATACTAATTTGTTTCAGGGGCTGGGAGGATTAGGAATAACTGGCAGAGAGAACCTAGGGCAAAGAAATATGCTACTTTTGTGTGTGTGTGTGTGTGTGTGTGTGTGCGCCTGTGTGTGTGCATGAACATGTATATGTATTTTAAATTGGGGCCTAGAAAAAGTGATGCCAAGGTCAGTAACTCATTCATTCCTTCCACAAACCACCCTTTGGAAGGCAGATGTCTTAACTCACAGTAGAATAGGAAGCATTAAAAACAAGGGTTCTAGTGTCTCTCTCTCCTTCGGGTTCCTCAGATACTTCCTCTTCTCTCCTCAGAAATAGCTGGATTTTCACAGACTTTTATACATCTATAGAAGGTGTTTTTTTTTTTCTTTCTCTATAAATAGGACACAAACTAAGAAAACAGAAGCTACTGTTAGATTTGTAAAAAAAAAAATTTACCATTTTGATAGCTTACAGATAAGTCCTCAAAATATTCTTAATGATTGTCAATGAACATTTAAAAATTATTCTGTTTCTTGTCCAAAATTAAAAATTCCACTCAATTATTGCAACAAGATTTTATTTCAAAGCATTGGTATGAAAGAATTAAGTAGTGTATATATATTGAAATATATAGATGCTGATGGCAGGGAAAGTCCCCTAAACTTAGGGGTGAACATATAGAGAAGCCTTATAACTATAAGGAGACAAACAATCTGATTTAAAAAATCGGCAAGAGGTTCGAATAAACATTTCACCAAAAAGATAGACATAGGCACATGAAAAGATGTTCAACATCACAAGTCTTTAGATATGTGCAAATTATAAACTAAAATGAGATACTACTATACACCCACCAGAGTGGCTAAAATGAAAAAAAAGAATGACTATATCAGGTTTTAGCAAGGATAAGGAGAAACTGGAACTCTCATACGGGGCTGGCAGGAATATAAAATAGTACAGTTATCTGGAAAAGAGCAGCAGTTTCTTATAATCTTTAACATACATAAAATATGTGACCTAACAATTCCACTTCTAATTACCTCTACCCAAGAGAAACAAAAACACATGTCCATACAAAGACTTATATGTGAATGTTTGTAGGAGTATTAATCATAATAGTCAAAATTTAGAAATAATTCATATGTCTATTGATTAGTGAATGGGTAAACAAAATGTGGTGTATCTATACAATGGAATAATATTTAGTTTATGGAATAAAAGAAATGAACTGGAAAAGAAAAGAAATGGAATAAAAGAAAAAGAACAAATCACTGATACATGCAACAACATTGATTAAACCCCCAAAAGCATTATGCTAAGACAAAGAAACCAGATACCTGATTCCATTTATATGAAATTTTTTGAAAATTCAGATGTGTTCTAAACTGGATTGTGGTGATGGCTGCAAAACTATCAGTTAACTAAAATTTACCTAATTGTACACTTAAAATGGATAAATTTCATGGTATATAAATTATATCTCAACAAACCTCATGAAAAAATGAGACTTTCTAAGATTAATTTCATATTTCAATTATCAGACAAGTTTCTGAATGAAATATATCACTGCAAATAGTATATTTAAATTTCTATCATTAGGTAAAGAAAGCAAGGGCCTATCTACAGAACTTAAATGTTAAGTTTAAGCTTAGATATTGTTGGCAATTTTTGTACCATATCTATATATAAAGAAACATTTTTATCTTTGTATTTTCCAAGCAGAGCTCTCTCCCTTAATGATTTTGCTGAACAATCCATATGACTTCTGCAAAATTCCATAAATAGAACAGGGTCCTGAAACTGGAAGAGATTTGGAAGATTCACCTAGCTCACTGTGTGCTTTACAAATAAGGAAACAGAATCAGAGATGTAAAACAACTTGCCCAAAGTCATACAGCAGCAAATAGGCAAAAAATATCAGGGACCAGGTCTCCTAACTCACAATCCAATGATTGTGACCCACACTACCCAAAGAAAATTAGGTAAATGTCATGGTTACGGGAATTCTGACTGTCTGAAATCAGGTTTTTCTCTTTTCTGATATGTTTTGCACTTGTGATGAGCCCAGAGGTGATAATCCTATAAAGTAAATAAGCATAAGATGTTATCTCCCATAGGGCAACTTCTGTTTGTGGCTAAATGAGCCAAGATGAAGAAACACTTCAAATAAAAGACTCAGCTGGAATAACATAGCAAAGAGGCTGCTTAGCTTGAAAGGGAGTTTGGCACTTAGCCATTGTGATTCATAAACTACAGTGCAATAAACCTGTATGAACAAAAATCTAATTTCCATATTCAACGCTGGTTACCTGAATGAGCCATATGAGAGCTAATTTTTGGAAACAACATTAATTCTCTGGAAACAAAATGAGCCACTTGATACCAGAAAGAGTGTGGTAGCTAAAGGGTTTTCAAATCCTAAATCCTATTCATACCTTTTCTCCACCTCCAGGTTCCAAGGAATATCTCTAGAATTGACTTACATCAAATCCTAGTCCAGTTTAATGCCTGTTTTTCTTTTAAAAAATTCACTCTGGTTGATAAAAGTAAAATACAAAAAGTAAGCCATCTAAAGCAAAAGAAACGAAAGATGAGGACATGTGATTGAATCTCAGAAGGTTTTAAAGTATTCAATATCACCAAGAAAGTTTCCTTATTTGTATCAAAGAGACAAGGGTACCAAAAGTTATTTGAGACTAGAACCAGCAATATTTACTTGAAAAGGTTCAGCAAACTAATTCTTTCCAAAATCTCAATAAAGTCCTGAAAACAAGGAATATGATAACTTGATAGTTCTTAAATGTAAATTTTTAAGGAAACATCTGATACACTGTGGTAGATTGTAGTGGTGTTCACAGTAGCCACTGTTTCTCCGGGTAAAAGCATTATTAATTGATGTCCCATGGGTACCAAACTTAGTCATGTGACTCTTTGGCTGATGAACTGTTAGGAGCAACATACGCCACTTCCCAACAGAAGCTGTATGAGCCATCACATGGTTCCACTATGTTCTCTTCCTACTGCCACAAGTAAAAAAATGTCACACATAGAATATTCTCCTTAAATCTGGAAACTGGAAGGAAGACAATGGCTCATGGTAAACATATAGACTGAGCAAAATTTTCTTTGAGTTGTAGGCCACTGAGTTATTTGTTACTGAAGTGTAACCTAGCCAAAAATGACTCATAAGAGCTAAACAAAAAGAGTTTTGTTTCAGGTAATGAACTACATGGTTCTTTGCATACATCACACTGATTGCAAAATATGTGTTAATACGTGTACTCATTATCCTACATCAATGTTTTGCCAATACTTTTGATCTAGCATGTACATTATGATGTAATACACATATGCATGTATAGATATATAAATATGTAGACATAACTAAAAGTCACAAAATGATACCTTACTACGTGTATTGTACTCTATTTCCTCTTCTATTTAAAAAAATTTTTTTTGGAACCCACTAAATTGATTCTAAGTCCTATTAACGTGTCACAATCTATTGTCCCACTTTCTACCCCAGGGTCCACCTCATTGGACTATTCCCTAAATGTGTCTTCCTGTTTTATTTTTTCTCCCAAATTTTAATGTAACAGTACTTGACCCTGAATTTACTATAGGATCCCCAGGGAAGATTTTTTAAATTCTGCTCCCAAACCTTCACAGATGGTGATTTATTTGGTATGGGCTGGAAACTAGTATTTTAACATTTTAGAATTCATCACAGGTTCCTTACTAGAGGAAGACAAGAGAACAAATCATTGTTAAACAATGTAATTAAGGTTTGGTGATGATGTATCTGCAATGAACTGTCCCTGTGAGAATCAACAGGATTTTAACCTTTTGTTGAATATCCAAATTATGGTCAGCTATAGAACATTTAAAAATTGTTGTAACATACTTCTTTTCAGGGCACAAATTTTGACCATTTATATATACAGAAATGAAGTACCAGGTGGGAAAGGCAGGGAATGGGGTGCTTACAGGCTGATGACATTGTCCAATTCAACATCCATCTTGGGGCAGCAGTGAGCCCTGGGGTGCTGTGTCCCAGAGCATATACATTTCATTATCAACACTCATGTAAATCATTTGGACATATGTCTGTTTATGCTAATACACATACTTTCATTCCTGAAAATCTGCCACCTTAATTTGGCCTCCGAGTCACAGAAGATCCTGCAACTGTCTCTTATATGGCCATACAGTTTTGTATTAGTCAGTGTTCTCCAGAATAAAAGAATCAATAGGATGTATGTGTGTGTGTGTATTTACAAGTATACCTTGAAGATGTTGCAGGTTCAGTTCCAGACCACCACAATAATGTGAATGTTGCAATAAAGCAAATGTCACAATAAAGTGAGTCACATGAATTATTCGTTTTTTCCAGTGCATATAAAAGTTATATTTACACTCTAGTCCATTAAGTGTGCAACAGCACTATGTATAAAAATGTACTTATCTTAATTAAAAATACTTTACTGCTAAAGAATGCCAAGGATCATCTGTGCCTTTGGCAACTCATAGTCTTTTTCTAGTAGGGTCTTGCCTTGATGTTCATGGCTGCTGACTGATCAGGGTGGTGATTACTGAAGGTTGGAGTGACTGTGGCAATTTCTTTTTTTGTTTTGTTTTTTTTTTCTTTTTTTTAATCTCTCCTTTTCATTTTTATTTTAGTTCAGCTTATGCAAGATTTTGTACCTTGTGAAAGAATTTAAGTTTACTGAATAAAAAATATTGCTTAAGATTTAAAGCAATTAAAGCAAAATTAAGTTGCTGAAGGGGAATCATTTTAGTTAAATACAGTCTTTTTTTAAAAAATCTGTAATTGATACATATTTGATTTTAAGAAGACACTGTTTACATCAGGTCACCACAAAGCAGATTTACATACACCATCAATTGCAGAAAAACAAAGTTTCGTTTTGATCCAAACACAAAGAAAAACTTTGTGTTTTATTTTTTTATGATCTTTTCCTTGATCATAAAAAAAGGTAAAAAATGCAGTACTTTTAGAAGGTAAAGCTAGTAAGTTTACAGAAGTGCAAAACACCAAAACACTTTAAGCAAAAACTTTTTTTTTTTTTTTAAGAAAAAGGTATGACTTCCCGTTTTCTGTTCTTGGCATAAATTTTAATTCTTTCCAGTGGAACCAAAACCTCCTGAACCCCTTTCGGTGTCATCCAAGGCTTGAACTTCTTCTATTTCTGGACAAAAAATCCGTTCGCAAATGAGCTGTGCGATTCGATCACCTTTTTTGACTTCAAACTTTTCTTTGCCAAAATTAAACAGTACAACACCAACATTTCCTTTATAATCTTCATCTATGACACCAGCTCCTACATCAATAAAGTGTTTTGCAGCCAAGCCTGACCGTGAAGCCACTCTTCCATAACACCCAGAAGGGAACGCTATCTGAATGTCCGTTTTCACAAGAGCTTTCTCCATAGGTAGTATTGTGTAATCATAGGCACTGTACAGGTCGTAGCCTGCGCACGCGCGGAGCCGCGGGTGAGCAAAGCGGAGGTGCATGCCGCCCTCCTCCGCAGGCCGGGCCAGCTTACTGGGTGAAATGGCGGGTGTCTCTTCAGAGCAGGGCATGGCACAGCCAGAAGGCGAGCGAGGAGACAGCCCGGGGGAACAGGAGAGCACACGATGAGTCGGCAGTTTCTTAAAATAAGACAACAATGAAGTTTGTCGCATCAATTGACTCTTCCTTTCATGAAAGATTTCTCTGTAGCATTTTGATGCTGTTTGATAGTATTTTACCCACAGTGAAACTTTTCAAAATTGGAGTCAATTCGCTCGAACCCTGCTGCTGCTTTATCAACTAATTACGGAATACCCTAAATCCTTTGTTGTAATTTCAACAACGTTCATAGCATCCTCACTAGGAGTAGAGTCCATCCCAAGAAACCACTCTTGGGCCGGGCGCGGTGGCTCACGCTTGTAATCCCAGCACTTTGGGAGGCCGAGGCGGGCGGATCACGAGGTCAGGAGATCGAGACCATTGTGAAACCCCGTCTCTACTAAAAATACAAAAAAAAAATTAGCCGGGCGTGGTGGCGGGCGCCTGTAGTCCCAGCTACTTGGAGAGGCTGAGGCAGGAGAATGGCATGAACCCGGGAGGCGGAGCTTGCAGTGAGCCGAGATAGCGCCACTGCACTCCAGCCTGGGCGACAGAGCGAGACTCCGTCTCAAAAAAAAAAAAAAGAAAGAAAGAAACCACTCTTTTTGCTTCTCCATAACAAGCAACTCCTACCTGTTTAAGTTTTATCATGAGATTGCAGCAATTAGGTCACATCTTCAGGCTCCACTTTTAATTCTAATTCTCTTGCTATTTTCACCACATCTGCAGTTACTTTCTCCAAGGAAGTATTGAATCTCTCAAAAGTCATCTATAAGAATGGCAGCCAGGCGCGGTGGCTCACGCCTGTAATCTCAGCACTTTGGGAGGCTGAGGCGGGTGGATCACGAGGTCAGGAGTTCAAGACCAGCCTGACCAATATGGTGAAACCCCGTCTCTACTAAAAATACAAAAATTAGCTGGGTCTGGTGGTGGTGCACACCTGTAGTCCCAGCTACTCAGAGGCTGAGGCAGGAGAATCACTTGAACCCAGGAGATGGAGGTTGCAGTGAGCCAAGATTGCACCACTGCACTCCAGCCTGGGTGACAGAGCGAGACTCCATCTCAAAAAAAAAAAAAAAAAAAAAAAAGAATGGCTATCAACTTTTTCAAAACTCCTGTTAATATTGGTATTTGACCTCTTCCCATGAATCACAAATGCTCTTAATGGCATCTAGAGTGGTGAACCATTTCCAGAATATTTCCAATTAACTTTGCCCAGCTCCATCGGAGGTATCACTATCTATGGCAGCCATATTCTTAGGAAATGTATTTCTTAAATAATAAGAATTTAAAGTCAAAATTACTCCTTCATCCATAGGCTGTAGAACAGACATTTTAGCAAATACAAAAATATTAATCTCTTTGTATGTCTCCATCAGAGCTCTTGGGTGACTAGGTGTGTTGTCAATAAGCAGTAATAGTTTGAAATAAATCTTTTTTCTCTGAGCAGTAGGTCTCAACAATGAACTTAAAATATTCAGTAACCTATGCTGTAGATGGGCTGACACCTGGGCTACATCATTTCATTTATAGTGTACATGTAGAGTAGATTTACCATATTCTTAAAGGCTGTAGGATTTCTAGATGGTAAATGAGCACTGACTTCAACTTAAAGTCACCAGCTGCATTAGCCCCTAACAAGAGAATCTGTCCTTTGAAGCTTTGAAGCCAGGCATTGACTTCTTTCTAGCTATGAAAGCCCTAGAGGTGTGGCATCTTCTTCCAATAGAGGGCTGTTTTGTCTACATGGAAATTCTGTTGTTTCACGTAGCCATCTTCATCAATGATCTTAGTTAGATCTTCTGGATAATTTGCTGCAGTTTCTCAGTCAGCTTTACCTTGTACTTCTATGTTATGGAGATGGTGTCTTTCCTTAAACCTCACGAACTGCCCTTGACTAGCTTAGGGGATATTGTTTCTGGTTTGATCGTTTATTCAGACTGCTAAAACTTTTTCTCTAACAGCAACAAGGGTGCTTCACTTTCTCACGTGTGTGTTCACTGAAGTAACATTTGTAATTTCCTTCAAGAACTTTTATTTTGCATTCACATCTTGGCTAACTGGTGCAAGAGGCCTAGATTTCAGTCTGTCTTGGCTTTCAACATGCCTTCCTCACTAAGCTTAATCATTTCTCGCTTTTAATTTAAAGTGAGAGAAGTGTGAATCTTCCTTTCACTTGAACACTTAAAGGCCACTGTAGGATTATTAATTGGCCTAATTTCAATGTTGTTGTGTCTCAGGGAATGGGGAGGCCTGAGGAGAGGGAAAAAGATGGGGGAATGGTTGGTCAGTGGAGCATTCAGAATACACACAACATTTACCAATTAAGTTCACTATCTTATATGGGTGCAATTCTTGGACCCCCAAAACAATTACAACAGTAACATCAAAGATCACTGACCACAGATCACTGAAAAAGATATAATAATAATGAAAAAGTTTTAAATATTATTAGAATTACCAAAATGTGACACAAAGACATGAAGTGAGCACATGGTGTTGGAAAAATGGTGCTGATAGATTTGCTTAATGCAGGACTGCCACAAACCTTCAATTTATAAAAGATGCAATATTTGTGAAATGCAAAATATGTCTGTATATATTTATTTATTATGAGGAATTGGCTCCCATGGTTATGGAGGTTGGTAAGTCTCATGATCTGCTTTCGGCAAGCTGGAGACCCAGAAAACTGACAATATAATTCAGTCTGAGTCCAAAGGCCTGAGAACCAGGGGAGCTGATTCTGTAAATTCCAGTCCAGAAGCAGCAGAAGATGAAATGCAGTGTCCCAGCTGAAACAGTGAGGCAGAGAAAAGAGGAAAATTCCTCCTCCCTCCACATTTTATTCTATTCAGGCCCTCAATGGACTGGATGATGCCCTCCCACAGTGGGGAGGGCAGTCTACTCTACTGAGTCCACTACTTCAAGTGCTAAGCTCATCCAGAAACACCCTTACAGACACACCCAAAAATAATGTTTAATCTGGGTAGTCACGGCCCAGTCATGTTGACTCATAAAGCTAATCATCACAAGTTCCTTTTAGATGCCAATGATTTCAAAAGAAGGGTGGCTACTCTTAGCTTTATGGCTACAATTAGCTGACAGATCCATTAATCAATGGATTAATCAATTCATTAATTCAAGCAATTACTCCATACTCAATTTGTGTCAAGCACTATAATAGGTGACAAGGGCACATGGAAGAATAAGAGGATCTTCCCTGAAAGAGCTCAATGTTGACAGAGGTGGGAACAGGTATATATAAAAAGTTAGTGGTACACTGTGGTGACTGTAGTAATAGAGGTGATTATGAATTATGTGCTCTGCCTTGTAATTCACTTCTTATTTTGATCTTTTTTTTCTAGGAATTATCTGTATTTCATTATTCCTTGTCATAATTCTCCATTGAATTTAACCCTAGTCCATGCATCTACCCCTTTTCCCTGCATATCTGGTCCTCACATACCCTTGCCAAAGGAATATGGTTGTTAAACAGAAATACAACGCTATTTAATGATGGTACCTGTCCTGGCCACACATATTTGTGCTCAGGTCCCCACATGAAAATGCAATTTCCACAATGGTTCATTCACAGTCCTGTGGGATGTACTCACATCCTTTCTCAACACATGTCATTAACACATTATTTAATTTCAGTGCTTGTTAAGTGATGTCTTGATGGCCCTTTGCTCACTGCTATCTCTGTATATTAGTAAAGTAGAAACTTAGAATAATTAATTCATTCTGTTTTGCTCTAGCCTCTGCTGATAACTGGCAACTTTGTAATAATTATTTTTCCTTGTGATGATAATATTCATATCACAGTGAGGTATGGTAAAGGCAAGAGGTGTAGAAGATGCTATACAACTTTTCTCATATTTAATTCCATAAAATACATATTGTAATTTCTGCCGAATGGGATATGGAAGAGTCAGGTAATTCTCCCATAATCTAAAATCCATGGTCTAGAATCAATTGCCCACCATCCAAAGTGACCTGAGGCCTAAAAATAAAATATGAATGATACCTTATCATAGTCTACAAGAATTAGCATCATCCTTACCCACATGCTCCAGAATCTGTGCATTTTTAAAAAATCATGGTAACAAATAATATTAAATTTATCATCTCAACCATTTTAAGTGTACAGTTTAGTAATGTTAAGTATATTCACACTATTGTAAAACAGATCTCTAGAACAGTTTTCATCTCCCACCACCAAAACTCTATGTCCACTAAACCGTTTAATCAGTTCCCCTCCAGCTCTTTAAAACTACCTTTCATGAATCAATAAATTAATCAATTCATCAATTCAAGCAATTACTCCTGAATTTCCTCCCCCAAGCCCTTGGCAACTACCTTTCTACCTTCTGTTTCTATCATACTGACTACTGTAGATACATCACATGTGTGAAATTATACAGTATTTGTCTTTTTGTAACTGGCTTATTTTTGTTAATATAATATCCTCAAGTTTCATCTATGTTGTTACATATTGCAGAATTTTCTTCCTTTTTAAGGCTATATAACATTCTTTTGTATGTATGTACCATATTTTCTTTATCCATTCATCTGCTGGTGGACATCTGGGTTACCTCCACCTCTTGGTTATTGTGAATAATGCTGCAGTGAACATTAGGTGTGCTTGTGTCTCTTCAAGATCCTGTGTTGAATTCCTTTGGATAGAGACCCAGAAGTGGGATTGTTGAATCATATGGAAATGCTATTTTTAATTTTTCAGCATCCTCCATACTGTTTTCTACCATGGTTGGACCATTTGGCATTTACACCAGTAATGTGCAAGGATTTCAATTTCTCCACATCATCACCAATACTAGTTATTTTCTGTTGTTTTGATAGTGACCATCCTGACAAGCGTGAGGCAATATCCTTTTGTGGTTTTGATTTGCATTTACCTAATTATTAGTGGTGTTGAGCATCTTTCTATGTGTTCATTGGTTGTTTGTATTTATTCTTTGGAGATATGTATATTCAAAGTTCTTTGACCATTTTTAATTGGGTTATTTGTATTTTGTTTTTGTTGAATTGTAGAAGCTCCTTTTATATCCTAGATATTAACCCATCATCAGACATATAATTTGCAATTATTTTCTCCCATTCTGTAGGTTGCTTTTTCACTGTTGATTGTTTCCTTTGATGTGAAAAAGTTTTTAAGTTTGATATAGTTGTTTGTCTACTTTTTTATATTGTTGCCTGTGCCTGTGCATATGTTTAAAATAAAACTGTCTTACAGTTTATTTAATTTCAAAACAAACAATGGCATAAGTTTACAGAAGCTTCTCTCTAATAATACTCCAAATATATAATACTCTAAAATATATAAGTTGGATGGTCTATAGGGGTCAAGTTTATTTAGACTGTGTATCTGTTCCTAATAATAAAATGAATCAAATACTATATACGTTACTATGAACTGCCTTAAAATCCTAAAAAAAATTAGAAACAAAGTCATAGATCAGTCATATATAGAAATATTTAATTCTTGGCTGGGCGTGGTGGCTCATGTCTGTAATCCCAGCACTTTGGGAGGCTGAGGTGGGCGGATTACCTGAGGTCAGGAGTTCGAGACCAGCCTGGCCAAAATGATGAGACCCCGTCTCTACCAAAAATACAAAAATTAGCTGGGCATGGTGGCATGCACCTGTAGTCCCAGCTATTCAGGAGGCTGAGGCAGGAGAATCGCTTGAACCCGGGAGGCTGAGGTTGCAGTGAGCCTAGATCGTGCTATTGCACTCCATCCTGGGTGATAGAGCAAGACTCTGTCTCAAAAAAACAAAAAAAAGAAATATTTAATTTTTAATGCCACAGGTAAAATCACTTTCTAATATAAGCCTGGCAAAGATTTTTAAAAGTTTAAATTGTAATAACCTTGAAATTTATTTTTTTAACTTGGACCTCTAAGAAACTTACAATTTAATAACATAAACTAAGAGCAGCAGAAAATTTTCTAGGTTGGCCTTCACACGTTCTTTCATCCCAGCAAATACACCTTCTTCTAGAGTATTCTGGGGCCTTCTCCATAGAGTGCTGTGGGGTTGGGCTCAGACGAGGCCAATGACCTGTGGAACTTCTTACAGTTTTCATGGGGTGTATAAAATGTAATTACAAGTGCTGACTTTCTAAATTAAAACAACCTATAAAGGTGTGTTTGAGGTGGGGGAAGATGGAGATGAGGAAGAAGGCTGAGACATCCACGGTGTATTCTGATCACGTGAGCTTTGGAAAAATACTACTTGGAGAATGTTTAAGGGGTTGCTTAATGTTACCAAAACCACTTGGTTCTTCTGAGATGGTTTCTCTCTTCTCTGATAGAGCCGAGAAATGAGACTCAATCTTCTGTTATGTAGGGTAACCAGAATATTGAGAGACCCACTCCCAAGACTGCTCTGCAGAACTGCATGATACACAGGTCCACACTAGGCTGCAGCTCTTTCAATAAAACAAAACGGTGTGACTCAAAGATAATGATGAAGAGGATGAACATATTGAGCCTCTGTAACTTAAAATAAATTTTGCAAATGTTTCTCAGACACTGTTGGTGGTTAAGGACATAGCATCTGGAGCCAGATTATCTGAGTTTGACTCCCGGTTTCACCATCTACTCAATGTGTAATCTTGGAATAAGATATGTTTCTGTATCTTGGCTCCTGCTATGAGCTGAATGTTTTTGTCCTCTCAAAATTCCTACATTGAAACTTAATCTCCAATGTAATGGTATTCAGGGGTGAGGCCTTTGGAAGGTGATTAGGTCATGAAGGCAGAGCTCCCATGAATGGAATTATTGCTCTTATAAAAGAGACCTCAGAGGGCTCCCTTACCTCTTCTGTCATATGAGAAAACAGTGAGAAAGCACTATCTATGAACCAGGAAGCAGCCCTCACCAGACACCAAATCTGGAGCTGGCTTGATCTTGGACTTCCCCGCCTCCAGAACTGAGAGAAATAAGTTTGTTGTTTATAAGTCACCCAGTCTATGGTATGCTGTTATAGTAGCCAAATGAACTAAGACAGCTCCCTTTTCTGCAAAGCAGAGATAATAATACTGTTTACTTTGCTGGGTGGTTGTGAGTATTCAATAGTGTATATAAAATCTTTAGAAACATTCAAGCTCATAACAAAGGGTCTATCAATGATAGCTATTGTTGTGAATCACATATAATTTTACCTGAAAATTAACAGGTAAACATTTTGAGATAAAGAAATCTAATGGCTTATTAACATTCTAAAATTACAAATACTCAAAATGTAAATCTAGGCCTCTTGACTCCTAGCCTATGATTTTTCCAAATTACCAATGATTCCAAAATTTGTTATTCATAGACTACTAACAATTTTTTTTGCCATATCCATGATACACCTGGTTATAGTATTTTATTAGTCTCTTTTAAAAATGGGCTCATTCCTATTCAGAACCTGAACTCAACATTGGACCAAATGGATCTAATAGACCTTTACAGAACGCTCTACCCAAAAAACAACAGAATATACATTCTTCTCATCACCACATGGCACATACTCTAAAATTGACCACATAATTGAACATAAAACAATCCTCACCAAACGTGAAAGAACTGAAATCATACCAAACACACCCTCAGACTATAGCGCAATAAAAATAGAAGTCAAGACTAAGAACATTGCTCAAAATCTTGCAATTACATGGAAATTAAACAACATGTGGCTGGGCACGGTGGCTCATGCCTGTAATCCCAGCACTTTGGGAGGCCGAGGCAGGTGGATCATGAGGTCAGGAGATTGAGACCATCCTGGCTAACATGGTGAAACCCCATCTCAACTAAAAATACAAAAAGTTAGCCGGACCTGGTGGCAGGCGCCTGTAGTCCCAGCTACTCGGGAGGCTGAGGCAGGAGAATGGCGTGAACCCAGGAGGCAGAGCTTGTAGTGAGCCGAGATCATGCCACTGCACTCCAGCCTGGGCGACAGAGTGAGACTCTGTCTCAAAAACGAAACAAACAAAAACAAAAACAAAAAACAAAAAAACAACAACATGCTCCCTTTTGGGTAAATAATGAAATCAAGACATAAAGAAGTTCTTTGAAACTAATGACAACAAAGATAAAACATACCAAAATCTCTGGGACACAGCTAAGGTGGTGTTAAGAGGAAAATTCATAGCACTAAATATCCACATCCAAAAGTTACAAAGATCTCAAATCAACAACCTAACATCACAACTGAAAGAATTAGGGAAGCAAGAGCAAATCAACCCCAAAGTTAGCAGAAGCCAAGAAATAACCAAAATCAGAGCTGAACTGAATAAAATTGAGACACAAAATACCATTCAAAAGATCAATGAATCCAGGAGTTGGTTTCTTGAAAAAATTAATAAGATAGATATATTGCTACCTAGACTAATAAAGAAGAAAAGAGAGGAGATTCAAATAAACACAATTAGAAATGATGAAGAGAATGTTATCACTGATCCCACAGAAATAAAAACCATCAGAAACTACCAGGAACACCTCTACGCACACAAACTAGAAAACCTAGATGAGATGGATAAATTCCTGGACACATACACCCTCTCAAGACTGAACCAGGAAGAAATTGATTCTTTTAACAGACCAATGATGAGCTCTGAAACTGAATCAGTAGTAAATAGCCTACCAACCAAAAAAAGCCCAGGACCTGATGGATTCACAGCCAAATTCTACCAGATGTAGAAAGATGAGCTGGTACAATTCCTACTGAAACTATTTCAAAAATTGAGGAGAAGGGACTCCTCCCCAACACATTCTGTGAGGCCAGCATAATAGTGATACCAAAACCTGGCAGAAGCACAACAAAAAGAGAAAACTTCAGGCCAATATCCTTGATGAACATCGATGCAAAAATCCTCAGCAAAATACCTGCAAACCAAAAGGTTAATATACCATGATCAAGTGGTCTTCATCCCCAGGATGCAAGTTTGGTTCAACATAAGCAAATCAATAAATGTGATTTATCACATAAACGGAACTACAGACAAAAACCACATGATTATCCATAAAGGCTTTTGATAAAATTCAACACCCTTATATTAAAAACTCTAAATAAACTAAAAACTAAATAAATCGGTATTGTAGAAACACAACTCAAAATAATAAGAGCCATCTATGACCAACTACAGCCAACATCATACTGAATAGGCAAAAGCTGGAATCATTCCTCTTGAAAACCAGCACAAGACAAGGATGCCCTCACTCAGCACTCCTATTTAACATAGTATTGGAAGTCCTAGCCAGAGCAAGCAGACAAGGAAAATAAATAAAGTGCATCCAAATAGAAAGAGAAGAAGTCAAACCATCCCTGTTTGCAGACAACATGATTCTATATCTAGAAAACCTTATAGTCTCAGCCCAAAAGCTCCTTCAGTTGATAAACAACTTCAGCAAAGTTTCAGGATACAAAATTAGTGTACAAAAATCACTAGCATTCCTGTACACCAACAACAGCCAAGGTGAGAGCCAAATGAGGAAGACAATCCTATTCACAATTTCCACAAAAAGAATGCAATACCTAGGAATATAACTAACCAGGGAGGTGAAAGACCTTTACAATGAGAATTACAAAACACTGCTCAAAGGAATCAGAGAAGCCACAAACAAATGGAAGAACATCCCATGCTCATGAATAGGAAGAATCAATATTATTAAAATGACCATATCATCCAAAGCAATCTATAGATTCAATGTTATTCTTCTCAAACTACAAATGACATTCTTTACAGAACTAGACAAAACTATTTTTAAATTCATATGGAACCAAAAAGCCCAAATAGCCAAGGCAATCCTAGGCAAAAAGAGCAAACCTGGAGGCATCACATGACCCAACTTCAAACTATGCTACAGGGCTACAGTTACCAAAACAGTAAGGTACTGGTACAAAAAGAGGCACATAGACCAATGGAACAGAATAGAGAGCCTAGAAATAAGGCCACACACCTAAAGCCATCTGATCTTTGACAAAGCTGACAAAAATAAGCAATGAGGAAAAGACTCCCTACTCAATAAATGGTGTTGAGGTAACTGGCTAGCCATATGCACAAGATTGAAGCTGGACCCCTTTTTTACACCATATATAAAATCAACTCCAGATGGTTTAAAAGCTTAAATGTAAAACCCAAAACAATAAAAGCCCTGGAAGACAACCTAGGCAATACCATCCTGGACATAGGAATGGGCAAAGATTTTATGACAAAGATACCAAAAGCAATCACAACAAAAGCAAAAATTGACAAATGGGATCTAAGTAAACTTAAAGCCTTCTGCACCGCAAAAGAAACTATCAACAGAGTAAACAGACAACCTACAGGATGGGAGAAAGTATTTGCAAACTATGCATCTGACAAAGGTCTAATATCCAGTATCTATAAGAAACAGACAAGCTTACAAAAGAAAAATAAATGATCCTATTAAAAAGTGGGTAAAGGGCATGAACAGACACTTTGCAAAAGAAGACATACATGTGGCCAAGAAGCATATGAAACAAGCTCAATATCACTGATCATTAGAGAAATGAAAATCAAAACTGCAATGAGATACCATCTCACACCAGTTAGAATGGCTAATATTAAAAGGTCAAAAAATAAGAGATGCTGCTGAGGTTGTGGAGAAAAGGGAACCCTTATACACTGTTGGTGGGAGTGTAAATTAGTTCAACCATTGTGGAAAGTAGTATGGCAATTTCTCAAAGAGCTAAAAGCACAACTACTATTCAACCCCATTACTGTGTATATACCCAGAGGAATATAAATTATTTCTACCATAAAGACACATGCACACAGATGTTCATTGCAGCACTATTCACAATAGCAAAGACATGAAATCAACCTAAATGCCCATCAATGAAACAGATAAAAAAAAGTGATACATATATACCATGGAATAGTATGCAACCATAAAAAAGAATGAAATCATGTCTTTTGCAGGAACATGGGTAGAGCTGGAGGCTATTATCCTTAGCAAACTAACGCAGGAACAGAAATCCAAATACTGCATATTCTCACTTATAAGTGGGAGCTAAAAGTGGGAGACTCATGAACACAAAGAAGGGAACAACAGACACTGGGGTCTACTTGAGGGTGGAGGGTGGCAGGAAGGAGAGGAGCAGAAAAGATAATTATTGGGTACTGGGCTCAATATCTGGGTGATGAAATAATCTGTACAAGAAGTCCCTGTTACATGAGTTTACCTATGTAACAAACCTTCACATCTTTAGCCCCAAACGAAAAATAAAAGTTAAAAAAGATTCGTTTCTTTTAAATAAATAAATCACTACCCTAAATTAAAAAACAAACAAGCAAAAAAAAAACCCAGAAAATAAAAACATTGCTACTAAGTTTTAGCTAGATATTCCAGCCTGCTGAAAGCTCTAAGCCCACAGTCTGTTCTCTTGGCTAAAAAAAAGAGATTAGTAAATGTCATGGGAGGGTAGAGATGTGGTCTTTGACTTACTGAAGCTTTGAAGCAAACTGCAAGTGAGGTAACTTTCTCACAAGGTGATTCAACATTGCTACTACACCCTCAATCATCTCCTGACCACGAAAGCCCCACTGCCTTTTGGGAAAAGCTGTATATGCTGTGCTGCCTCACGCAGAAAGCGCATGAAGAGCAAGCATTGTGGCCGAGCTGCAGGGAAAGCCTAGCTGCCAAGACAGCAGGGACATTTCTTATGCACCACCATATCCCAAAGTACTAGGTGGAAAGTATTGTTCTGAATGAGGTCACACAATCAAAGATAAAACCATTTTAAAAAACAATTCATTGAAGAGACCTGAAAAAAAATCCCAATTGTGCAATCCTTTCAGTTGGTACAGTTTTCATTTCTGAATTCTATTTATTGATGTTAAGAAGTGTCCCTCCTTGATGCTGTCAGTTTTATAATAACATGATGTTACACCTGCGATGTGATTGGGGAAATCAACAGATTTTAAGTCACCATAAACACATTACAATTTAATTTTAAAACTCTCAAAACTACAGACAAAACCCAAAGAGTGATAACACAGACTGGTGGCCTAGGAAGCGCCTCTGCCAGTCACACACTCCTGGGCCCAAGGAATGCTAAATTGCCTTAGTTTCTTTGTGCTCACTGCTAGCAAAAATTTTGATAACAAACGATTGGCTTTTATAAAAGAAAAAAAAGCAGTGTGAAAAACAAAAGCAAAGACAAAATAGTGTGAGATCCCTCAGATCAAGCTTTACTGACAGCAGGAAGCAGATAAAACAAGTATCTGAATAATTTATGGTTAAACATTCAGTGTATTGTTCCACGACCTCAGTAGCTTCACTATGTTCATTTGTGAGGCCTAGAACAGAAACTGTTTTTCTATAAAGAGGGCTCTAGGTTTTAGTAATTTCTAGAATAAAATGCTCTAGGCAATGAGGATCCATTTTTCCCTCTGGAAAAAAAACTTTAATATTGGAGTCTAAAAATAAAAAGCCAGAAGCCCTCTTCAACTTCCCCAGGAGGCTTGTTGGGGCTTTCTCTTTGATGTTCTCCCGACATTCTTTCACATCTCTATTATATGTGGCATACAGGGTAAAAATTCCATGTAACATGGCAGACATTTGTATGAATCCATGACCTCCTGTTTAAAGAAACCATGTCTTTTTCATCCTTAAATGCCCAGCGCTTGTCACATTGCCAAACAGTAGTAGGGTTAAAAAATGTATGTTAAAGGAAGAGATGGTTAAATAACTACATTATGTTTTAAAAATCCATATTCACTGTAGAGACATTATAGAACGGAGATAAACAAAACCACCTGTAATCCAATCACCTCAAAAATAAACATTAACATCCTAATGTACATCCTAAAGACTTTCCTACTAGTACATACAGGCAGTCCTTGCTTTGCACAGTAGTAGAGGATGACAAAAATAACAGCGTAAGCTGAAACTGTAAAGTGATCTGTCTTAGTCCTTTCAGGCTGTTACAGTGAAATACAAAAATGGTGATTTACAAACAACAGAAATTTACTTCTTATAGTTCTGGAGGCTGGGAAGTTCAAGATCAAGACACTGGCAGATTAAGGCATCGTGTAAGGACCTACTTTCTTGTTCAAAAGTAGCTCCTTCTACCTGTATCCTCCCATGGCAGGAGAGATGACCAAGCTTCCTAGGGTCTCTTTTATGAGGGCACTATTCCCATTCAAGAGAGCTCTGCCTTCACGACCTAGTCACCTCTCAAAGACCCCACCTCCTAACATCACTACCTTATAGATTAGAATTTCAAGATATGAATTTAGGGGGAACACAAACATTTGGACCATAGTATTATTTTAATAATCAATGAAGAATATTATAATTGTTCTGTGACCTCTAAAAGTTTTTTTCAAAGCATTGAAATCTCTGTTACTGTTGGCTATACCTATACAGGGAAATGAAAAAAATAGTAAAACTAATGTTTATTCAGTGCACTGTAATTTAAAACATTAGAAACACTGAGAAGTAAAGTTTTTTTTAATAAAAACTTATGAAGAGTACTTTGAATAGTGCTTGCCTCTTTTTCCTTGTCTTATAACTTACAAATCTCCTGGTCTTATAACTCTTATATGGAATGTGCATTTTTTTCCAGGCTTTGGTGACTCATCACACCCTTTTCTAAGTTTGGATCGGTTTCTAGCATTTTATCCTTTGAATCTTCAATGTGAAATATCTGAGAGTTCCATTACTGTGAAGCTATTTTTTGTGGTCACGTTCCCTGGTAAGTCTTCATCTTTTTCATTACAACCATTTTCCTCATTTATGTTGTTAGGTTGTCCGCCTTCACTAAGCTCCTCTGGCTGCACATCCAGGATAGCAGCAGTGCCAACATTCCCAGGGTCAGTGGTCTCTTCTAGAATTCTATATAAAATTCACACCTGACTTCCAGCATTATCAGTTTTTGTTCCTTTGCTGTACTTTAATCTTTCTTGGTCAATTCCCTCTTTCAAGTACCTAATTTTACACACAGGTTTATCAGTAGGAGACACGGAAGCAACATAACTGCACACCTGCATGAACAGAATCACACAGATGTGCAGAAACTAATCTGAGAGACTTGGAAAGAAGTGATGTGATTGTTCATTGACCGTGATGTGTGTTTGTTATTTACATAGTGATTTTTGGGCTGCAAAGCTAGCAGCAAAATAGCTTTGTATCTGCAAACTATGGCAGCTAATTTGCATTTTATTTTTCACAGTAATATACTATAGTAACTGAAATTGGAACTGTGTTTTTGGGGAACTGGTATTTTACTAAACCATGGTAATGGAGAATTTGTGCATTTAAAAACCATGCAAAGTGATTGACTACAATAAAAACTATTTACTATATATATTCACATCTATGCATATAAGTGTTTTAATATTATGCTATTATATGTATCTTTCAATAATTTGCTTTTCTCATTGTACAAAATTTCATGACTGTCTTTGCATACCAGTAAATCTACACCTATAGCATCCTTTAAAATAGGCCATGCAGTATTCCCCTGAATAAATATAAATAGAATTCTTGTAGCAATTTAAGCGATACAACATACACAATGCTCTTAGCATTGGGCCTGTCACATAGCAAGGACTAAATAAATGTTAATTAATATTATTTATGAGCATAATTTATCTGATTTCCTATTGATACATACTTAGATGGTTCCTAAGTTTTAACGCATTATAATAAGTTTCCTTGTACAAAGATCACTGTATACTTGTAATTTTTGATTTAAAAGATTAGCATAATCATGATTATTCATACTCAAAGCAAAGTTCTTAGATCATAACTTCTCTTAAATAGGAGAATACAGGAGCTCCAGCCAGTCTGGGTTGGAAGGAAAGGTCTAAGAACAAACTCTGAGTTTCTGAGTTGAGATACCTGGGAGCAAAACAGCCTGGTGGAGTTAATCCCATCGGCAACAAAAAATACCCATCTTGAGTTTGTAAGAGATGTAGAGGCTTGGTGGTTATCAGTGCAGAGGTGGGAATTAACATCTTTGAGCGTATGAGATATACCAAGGGAGAGTCAATGAGAAGAGACTAAAGTATAAAACCCTAGGCAAAGTCAATATTAAAAAATGATAAACACTGAAAATAATAACAATAAAACAACTAATATTCATTGAGTACTTGTTTATGAGCCAGGTAGTCTGTCAAGCACTTAGCACACATTATTTCAATTAATCTCCAAATAACCATCTTTATGAGGAAAGCACTATTACTGCTGCTTTGTTATAGATTAGAAAACTGAGGTTTACAAAAGTTAAATAACTTGCCCATGGCTACTTAACTAAAACATGGTGCAGGCGGGGTTTTCATATATACATTATGATTCCAGGATCCATAATCTTAGACTTTTATATTTGTTATCATTACTGCGTAACAAATACAATACCCCTGAACCAATAGGCTTAAAAGGATTCATTATCTCACAACTTCTGTGTATCAGGATACCAGGCATGGCTTAAAGTCATTCTGTTTCAAGGTCTCACTGAATTGTATGAAATCAAGTACACACAATGAATGAAATTATACACAAGTGTTGGCTGAGGCTGCAGTCTCACTTGAAGGCTTGACAGAGCTGAGTTGTTGCAGGCCTTTGTTGCAGGTCTCAATCCTTTGAAACCAAACAGGCCTCTCCACAGAGTTGCCTCATGACACAAGAACTGGCTTCCTTAAAGTGAGTGATCCAACAGAGCAAGAGTGAGCAAGTGCCCAAGATGGAAGCCACAGTCTTTTCTGTAACCTAATATTAGAAGTAAATTCCCATTACTTCTGCTGTATCCTCTTCATTAGAAGCAAGCCAATAAGCCTAGCCCATACTCAAGGGGAGGGGAACATATGAGGCATGACTATCAGGATAGCCTCACCAGGAGACATTTGGGAGCACCTACCACTGCACTCTGAGAGGCATCATAGTAGGCTAACCAGAAGGACTCAGGAATGAGGGAGTGGGTAATTGCACTTTAGTGAGCAATACTCTAGAATTTAGACTATCATTTTAGTTATTGGTTCTGCTATGAGAAGAAAGGTTAACCTGGAAAGTATAGTAAGAAAAACTCACAAAACTAATCACTGAGGATTGAAAAAACTTTGAAATTTTCTGAAAATCAAGGAGAAGCTTAATGGAAGCCTGCAAATGTGAAAGAAGATGTATATAACCTGCAGCTCTTCAATTTAAAAGAGAGTAAATCATGGTGGCCTTAAACTGCAACATACGGGATTTTACAGAAGGATAAGGTTTTGATGGGAATTGCTAAGAAAAGAATAGGAGGTCACTGTAATTTGCACACATTCTCATGAGTCTGAGTAGTGTGGGGATGGCCTTTCTGAACTTGAGGGATTAGAACAAATGTCCTAGGTTTCTTCTAGATGAAAGTTCTGACAAAAATTAAACAGCACTTTATAAACGTTTGCAAGAAGACAGCCAAATCTTCCATATAAGGCCAACTCAGTCTCCCTGAAAGTTAGCTTCTGTCAGCTCAAGAACTTTGGTGTGATTTACTGTCATTTGTTTGCAAGTAAGCCAGTTTTTATTTTCCTCCTTCTTTTTGTTGAGAATCAGAGATGATTTGAACTGTTTTTCTATCAATGAAGCCAGAGCAGTTGATCCTAGATATATCCAGATGGTTTTCATTGCTTAGGCTGATTTCTGTTAAACTGTTTAATAGTGTTAATAATCCTTTTAATATATTTAAATTTGTGTGGAAAGTAGAGGGGGGCAGATCTGATACAGATTGGAAGTCACAGCTCCTGCAGGACTTCTGTTGATTTGTTAAAATCCAACTGTGGTCTCTAACACTTGTTCCAGTTTTGCTGAACCCACAGTCACCTCTTCCTTTAAGCTGTGGCTCTCAACTGCAATGGTTCATTTAATAGGGACATTCAGGGAATGTGGATCTCACTGCTCTGGAAGTGTAGGTTTTAATATGAGATGTATGCTTTAGAAAAATAAATTTAACTATAGCATACTCAGTAGAGGAAACGGCAAACTGTGGAGGAAAAAAATATTAACAAGATTGTCTTTCACATTCAATGAATTCCAGGCCTGTCAATTTTCATTCATAAATATCTAATATCTGTGCCCTCCAGCCCATCTCACAAGGCATGGCCCTAGCTTCCTCCTCAACTAGACGAACAAAGGCCTCCTGGCTGGCTAGTCACTTTGCTTTCAACTTTACCCCTATAAAGATAATGAACCAACTTGAGAGGCCACGAGTTTGAGACCAGCCTGGACAACATAGCGAGACCTCCATATCTACAAAAAATTTAAAAATTGCTGGGTGCAGGGGTATGCACTTGTAGTCTCAGCTACTTGAGATGCAGAGAAGGGAGGATTACTTGAGCCTAGGAGGTCCAGGCTGCGGTGAGCTTTATCACACCACTGCACTCCAGCCTGGGCGACAGAGCAAGAGACTGCCTCTATAAAAAATAATAATGCATAAAAATAATCGACATGATAATTAAGAATTATTGGTAGATTGCTTTTGGGTTAGGCATAGTGCTAAATGCTTTCCATGATCTAATTTACCCTTCACAATAGCATAAGGTAAGTTTTATTCCTGTCTCCATTTTAAAGGTGAGCAAATTCAAGCTCAGAGAGTTTAAGCAACTTGCCCAAATCACAGGCAAGTTCTATCCTTCCCATTCAACTAGAATGTGAATGCAAACCATGTCATTTTGCTGATTAAAACCCCTATTGTCTTGTTGAAACAAACAAAATGAAGCAAAATTTCCTTAGCAAGGCATTTAAATAGTAATGGTCACAGTGAAAAATTGAGTACTTTCTATGTGCTCAGAGTTTCAGCTATGTGGTTACAAGTCCTTACCACAACGCTACAAGATATATGTGCTTTTCACTACGGTAGACAAAAAAAATGGGGTCTCAGAGGAAATTGCCATGGTCAAAAAGTTATTATTAATTGGCAGAAATGGGATTCCAACCAAGTATGTTTGACCCCAGTCCTGCACTTTCCCTTAGGCTACTCTGCCTTTCCTATAGCCTGATCTCTGACAATCTATGTGAGTTCACATTCCCTCATTCCTTTTTCTCCCTTTGTTCTACTCCTATACTCAAGTAATTCTGGAACATAGGCCATTTCCGAAAGATTCTCTTCCCTATACACCATATTTACCTTTATTTCTTGTTTACTTAGCAAGCTTCTACATATCATTTCAGGTTTAGTTCTAACAAGCCTTTTCTTATGAACTTTTGTTTGATCTTCCTCCCTCCATCCTCTCCTTGCTAGAAGATAACTGCTTTATTTTCAATGGTACTTTGTAAATAGTTGTGAGGAGAGAGCCATCTGACTTTATTATGAATGTTTATTTATAATAGACAGTGAGGAATCATATATTGATTCATTTTGGTCAACTAATTATTCTGAATGCCTACTGATGTGTCTTAAACTTATCTCTGTTTTCCAAGCTCTTAACACAGGGCTTGACACTTAAATGTTTTAAAAAATGGTTGTATGAATAAATGACTAAATAAATGGAGGCTTCACTCCATAACATGAGGGGGCAGAATCAACAGCAGTCATTTCTGAATCAGATGACACAGCTCCTGAAATATGGTTTGCCACGATTCACTTTCCTTCTCCATTCATAGACAGGGCCTCCTTGATTTAAATATCAGTTTTTAAAAGATGCATAATATAGCTGTTAAACCCTTCTACCTCCTGAAAGTTGCAAATACAAGGAAACTTTTGCTAGGTCATTCCAACAGAGTGATACTTCAAATCCCGGGTTATCTCTTTCTGTCTCACCTACCCTGTGTAATCTCGCATCCAAACTACAAATAATATGCAGGCATGTCTGACAGACAGGACAAGGAAAGGGGCAGAGATAGCTGCTCTCTTCATCCTTCCTGTAAGGACCCAAAATTTCATTTCTGTCCATTCTCATCTGGCAACACCATGCATCTCTCTTGCCTATTCCTTGCCACTCGGCTTTTCCCCTAAGTTGCCCAAGGCTTCAGCTATGTGGTTACAAGTCCTTACCACAATGCTACAAGATATATGTGCTTTTCACTGTGGTAGATGAAAAAAATGGGGTCTCAGAGGAAATTTCCTGCCCCTGCTCTCCCTGGTCACACACGCTCTGCCCCCTCCGGCAGGGTTGAAAATACAGATGCCAGCTGGGCAGGTTCAGGATCCATGCAGGCCAGGGAAGGAAAGCAGCTGCTGTTTCTCATTGCTGTCCCTCAGAGCACACCCACTGCCCATGCCTGAAGTCACCTGGGGGATGTAAGGGTGCATGGATGTGCACACACATATGTGTGTGCTGGGGGAGATAGAAGGCAGTATTTGAGATCGGGCCTGTCTATTTGCAATTTGAATAATCCAGCCAACAAGAGTTCAGCATTTTTCAGGCCACACCATATATATTTACACACATACATACACACACAACTACTGCTTCTGGCTCAATTTTAATAATAATAGCTATTATTTACAGAATTCATTTATGTCAGACATTGTGCTAAGTGCTTTGAAAGGATTATCTAATTTAATCCCTACAGCCACACTCTGAAACAGATTTTTATCATTATCCTCTTTTACAGAGAGAGAGAGAGAAACCAAGACTTAGGAGAGGTAAGACACTTGTCGCTCATTACTCAGTAGGGAAGCTGGGATTTGAGCTTAGCCATTGCAGTGAAGCTGGGGTTCAGGTTCCCAGTCTGCAGGCTTGACGATCTCTAAAGTCATTGCCCTGGAACTGGGATTCTGTCAAGCAGATGTCCTTTCACCCAAGTCTCATGGACTTTCTCTTGATGAGCGCAAAGACCTAAGGAAAAGACCTGTGATGAGGACAGGGCCGTGAGCTGAGGCTTATTCTTTAATAAGAGTTACCTTTGTGAAACTTATCCTTTATAAATTATTGTCTATCCTAAGGGTACTGAAGCATGAGAAACATTGAGACAGAATATAGAGTTGAAATGCTGACAGAACAATGGCATAATTAGTTTGTCCAAAAGAACCCAAGCCAACTACAATTTGGCTTGGTTGTGCATGGAATTAGAACCTATCTCTGCCAGTCCCATTAGCATCATCATAAAAAAAAACACTCAGACCATGGCTGGCCAGTGAATTGGACCTTGGCAACTTATACAATTATTTTCTATGTGTCATATGTGAAAACGATGCTAGTCCATTACTGTCAGTGGGATGCACATTAATATTTATTAATTAATTACACAGACATTTATTGAGTCTCTACTGTGTTACAGGTACCAGGTCAGGTTCTGTATGCAGTACCCCAATTAAAAGTTATGATTTTTGCCCTCCCCTAGGAGTTCATTATCAAGAAGTACGGGAGTGGGAGGAGACAAAGTAAGATGATTAAAGTTGGGAGAACTAAGGCTATATGCAGTATAAAGCACTCTCTTGTTTTGGAGATTAGTGGTGATATTTTTATGAAGTAATTTGGAAAGGCTTCAAGGAGGAGGGGTCCTTTTATATGTAATAAAAGGGTAGGAATTTAAAAGGCAGAAATGCTGGAGGAGTGCATTCAAAGAAAAGAGAATGTCAATACTTAATGAGCTACATAAACTAGGCAAACTAAGTTTGGGCAAAGTGTTTTAACTTAGCCAAACTGCTTCACCTTTAGGGCAGCATTTTAAGTGGTTTTTTTGTTTGTTTGTTTGAGATGAAGTTTCACTCTTGTTGCCCAGGCTGGAGTGCAATGGTGCAATCTCAGCTCACCACAACCTCTGCCTCCTGGGTTCAAGAGATTCTCCCGCCTCAGCCTCCCGAGTAGCTGGGATTACAGGCATGCGCCACCATGCCTGGCTAATTTTGTATTTTTAGTAGAGACAGGGTTTCTCCACGTTGGTCAGGCTGGTCTCGAACTCCCTACCTCAGGTGATCCGCCCGCCTCGGCCTCCGAAAGTGCCAGGATTACAGGTGTGAGCCACCACGCCCTGCTAAAGTTTTAATAAGATCTCTTGGCTACTTTTTACGACTGCCAACTTAGGTCTCACAAACACAGAAAAGCTTGTCTTTAAGTATACTGTCTTTGAAAAGGTAATATACTCTCTAAATGCTCCATTTAAAATGATTTACTTTATAAATGCATGCACTGAGAGAAGCTATTTGAATGATATACACCACAATGTTAAATTAACCGTGATTCTTTCTAACTATCGGCACTATGGTCAATTTTCTTTTTCTTGTTTATGCTTTTCTGAGTTTTTCAAACCCCCAATAATAAAGATGTATCTCTTCTGCAACCAATCGAAAGTACGAAAGTTACTCAAAATAACCCTTTAAATGTTATGTTTTAGAGACAGAGTCAGAGTCACTCAGCTCATGCATTTAACAAATAGTTAAGTCCGACTCACTGTCTTTGGCATTATGGATACAGAAGTGATTCAGACAAAATTTCCTTACACGGGTTGCAGTCTACTGAGGAAAAATAAATGAAATAACAAATAAATTTTAAAATATAGAATATTATATTTTAGGAATAAATAAGGTTATGTGAAACAGAGTAATAAGAACAAAGAAATTGGTAGGAGGGTTTAGAGAGAATAGCTCAGAGCAGTTGGCATTTGGGTTGGATCCTAAGGATGAGTAGGGGTCAGGCTAGGAAGAGTGTCCAGGTGGGGTGGACAAGTGTGTCTGACCCCTGGGGCAGAAAACAGCTTGCCACAGTGGGCAGGACAAATGACACTAACTGATTTAATGAAGGTAAATGAGTAAAGTTTAGCAGAGCACCACACTGAAGTGAAAAATAGTCTGGTATTCAATTATTTTGGATTTTTCCTCTTCAACAGTATTGTCACTGTTATTTAACATCATGGTTATTTGGTTTGCTATAGTCATCACCTTCCTTACCAAATTACATACAGCACCAAAACAACAAATGCTGCTGGCTATTTAAAAAGAAAGTTGTGTTAAGGTAGTGTGATTATTTAACCTGAGAGTTTCAGGTGAAAATGTACCTACCCTACAATGTTAATTTTTTCCATTTCTAATGTCTTTACAACTCTACAGGAAAGTGTTTTCTCTCAAATACCCTTACTGCCATACTTCTCACTCAAATAACCTTGGAAATATCAGGATATTACAGAAAGAAGCCAGGACTTTCACATAATCAGGGGCTATTCACCAGAGTCATTTCTGGTTGATTTGGAAGATATTTTCCTTAATTAAACATACCTATTTATTCTCAAAAAGAAAAAAGAACCCACTGGGGAAAATAGAAGGAGGAAAGAAACCCCACCTTGTCAAAATTATGTACTAAGCTGTACTTCTGGAATTATAGATTTGAAAGAAACAACCACAAAAGGGCTTTTGAAGGAACTTTCCCCTAATAAGTAAGTAATTTGAAATTTGGCAGAATGACACATTCCCTTGAGGGGCTCATCCACCATATCAATCCCCATGCAATAGAAATGCACCATTACTCGGAGCATGCTGGTGCAGAGGGCCAGGCCAGCACTGGAGATTAATTCTTTCCTATTCTGAAAAGAGCTAAAGAGGATCCCAACGAGACGCCACCTTCCTAATGCTCCCAGGAAATAAATACTTTGGGACCTGGTGACAATAGTGACCTTTAAAAATCTTGGGTCCTTAAAACAGATAAAGAAGATAATAATAATAACTATTATTATCTGATCTTTTTATACTAAAGCATAATGTGATAATTTATTAGTCTGTTCACCTAATGACAAAAGATAAGACTCACCTCTAATTAGGTATCAGTTGGGTACCTTGCCATTAGGGAATGAATTTAGGTCAATATGCTTTTTATCCACACTTGCAAAATATCTGTGATGGGAAAAACCATTGTCTTCCTTGAAGCAGGATGGGAAAGAAACAAAGGTCTAGTCTTCTTTTTTCTTTTTACATTCTAAAGAAGTGTTTTATTTGGTTCTTCATTAGCAGCTATAAACTCTAGATATAGCATACACATAGTAGGCGTTCTTGAGTGTTTTTGCAAATTCACTTCATTTTATTAAATAGGAATGCAGTGGCATCATCCTCTGTTGAAATGGTCCTATCAAATTCTCTGTACAACTCTGAACTCAAATGCTACAGACAACTGCTTAATCTTCCAAAGAATTCTTACAGTGTAGGAATAGTTTCAGAGGGTAATTCCTTTTCTTTTCTTTTTTCCAAGCAATACCAGCCTTCCTGTCAACAGCAGTGTTTGAGATGTTTGGGGCTTTACCTTTGATGAATACATGACATGCCACGTTCTGTGGGTCTACAGATTCATCACTCTCTAAATTTATAGGGAGGTATGCAGTGTGATTTGATAAATTGTTTTGTTTTGCTTTTCATCACTCACACGCTATTGAAAGGACGCTCCCTGTATATCTTAGAGACCATCTATCAAAAATAAGGCTTGGGGAGAACAAATAAAATGCAGTAAAAACTTGTTGAACTGATAACTATATAATATGAATGTGTCATCTCTGAATATGAAGGACCACTATATGAGGCTCATATTTTATTTTTTTAGCAAGTTTACGTATCTGTTTCCCAGTGGCTTAAACTGCATTTTTGGTTCAAATGTTTGCAAAGCTTCCCAACTGTCTTTGGGAAGAGAGTGCTATAAATTAAAATGATTATTAATCTTACTAAATCTATTCCTTTTACTGGCATTTACTTAGGAGATCTGTGCCTCCTATAATGGATTGGTTTGGCAACTTACTTGACATACTAGTACATGAAATAAGAATTTGAAGGAGCTTGATACTATTTTGGTTTGTTTTGTTTTTAAAGGAAAAAAATCTCTATTAAACTGAGAAGCAAATTGACCAAAAGAAAAAAAAAAAAAAAAAAAAGGTTAAAAAGAGAACACTAAGACTTTATAATTGCCAAAGCTGTCAATTTAAATCAAGGGGAGAATGATAATGATTGCATTTATAAATTAAAATTCTATTTATGTTTCATCAGGAGAACTACAAGTTTCCTCTAATTACTAAAATGTTCTCTATCCAAGGCCAATAATGAGTATGAGTCCATGAAAATATGTTTGAATCCCATAACTGCTTTATAGGTTACAGGGTCTAAATTTCTTACCAGAGACAGACAGCATAACAGTAACTCTGCTAAACAGATATTATACTTAAAATGGATACCATTTTGTAGATATTAGGTTATCTTCAACATAACAGATAATGAGAAACCTACTTTGCCAATATACAGTGCACAATGAATGAATAAGTTAAAAAAATGAAGATACCAAATTTGCCCTTCTGACAGGAGACATTTGAAAGATTGATAATTCCAGCGCTGTTGATGGCATGGGGCAAATGGGAATTGTTATACACTATTAGCACCTTTCAGCTCTTAGGTAGAATTAAGTATATCGTACTCATACAAAATGATTTCTAAGTCATACTGTTGACTGAAAAGGTACGTTACACAATAACTATATTCAACTTATGTAAATGCCTCCCCCTCCATGTATGTACAAAATAAATGCAAAAATGAAGATATAAAAGGTTTCATATCAAACTACCAATAGAGCTTGGGGCAGGGGTAGGGGCAGGAAAAAGGGTGCAAAATAAAAGGGCTTTTCACTTTTCACTCTTTATCAACTAAACTTTTTACAGCAAGAGACACCCTCATATTTCTTATATAATAATTATTTTAAAGAAAACACAGCTTTTAAAAAACTTGTTGGATGAATTACCTCATTCACAATTTTGCAAAGAATTCCAAAGCAGCAACAGACATCATTTCATTTCAGTAAATTTATGGTTTGCAAACTGTAGGGGTTTCTTGAGTTCTCTCTAGGGAGGGAATGAAGGTTTTACACACACACACACACACACACACACACACACACACCTCCCCAGCAACTCTGGAGGTTTCTTATGTAATCATTATTTTAAGAAAACGTAGCTTTGTAAAAACTTGTTGGATGAATTATCTCATTAACAATTTTGCATAGAATTCCAAAGGGAGAGCAGGTATCACTTCATTCAATTGAATTTATGGTTTGCAAACTGTACTCTAAGCCTTACTCTAGACTCTGGCTTCCAGATTTGCCTTTTTGTTGCACAAGTTAGAATTAAATGTAAGATTGTGTGTAAGCAGTGTTTCAGGACTTAAAAAATGCCTAAGGGCTATTCCAACTCCAATTTGTCCCTGCAAGGACACAATTGGCTTAACGCCACACCCTAGTGGCAGAACTCAGAGAACACTGTCTGTTGTCTGTGCTGTGCCCTGTTGCCCTGTACCACATGGCCTCTCTGTAACACTTGGGTTCCACTCATTTCATATGCCTAGCCCTTACCTGAAAGTCAGATACAGCCGGCAGTAGAGCCAAAGCAAGGAGAACACTTCACTTTACACCAACGTTCCTATTCATTTCCTCTTACATGTTTACATTTATTTTTCAATACTATATAAAGGTAAAATTATGTAAAGTCTTCTAGCTTCTTTAAGAAGGATAATTTTTATAAAATTTTTATAATTTTTGTAAGTACACAAAATGAGAAAAAGGTTTCTGCCATTTTCCTGGAGACAAAAAGGATTGCCAAACTAATTAATAAAATGACATTTATTACAGTCAGTAAAATATAACACTGAGTACAAAATAGCTTAAATGAGTCACCTCCCCCACCCAATTAAGAGCTGACCCACAAGATCCAGGAGGACCATAACTCAAAGGAGGCAGGAGCGCCACTCATTCTGCAGGAACCAAACTGCAGCAGCACATTCTCGCAAGAAAACAGCTCATTGTCATTGTCACCTGCAGAGACAAACTGAACCAAAGACAGACAGTTACAGGCCCTGAGAGGGCAACGAGAAAGCCACCCAACTGGGTTTTAGTTACTGTCACACAATGAAAAAGAGCAGTGAAATAACAACCTGATATAGATGCCTGACCCTCCTGTAGGTCTTTGCTCATCCCTTCCTTTCACAAGACTTCCCTGCTCTGAATTCCTAGTCTTGTTTTTTTAAACCTTGGTGTTAGTATCACTTACTTTAGCTCTGAATGATACATTGGCCAGTGCTGTGGCTTAATTATTTCCTTGTAGATGATGTGTCTTTCCACCTGGATCATAAACACAAGGAG
Source organism: Hylobates moloch (assembly GCF_009828535.3). Classification (NCBI taxonomy): domain Eukaryota; kingdom Metazoa; phylum Chordata; class Mammalia; order Primates; family Hylobatidae; genus Hylobates; species Hylobates moloch. Next base: position 35,587,979 of record NW_026652284.1, on the reverse strand, counting down.
GGCAGGATCATAGCTTGTAAGGTCTATGCAACAAGCAAAAAATACGACTGTATTCAATTTATGTAAATGCCTCCCCCCATGTATATACAAAATAAATGCAAAAATGAAGATATGAAAGTAGTAAGTTACAGAATAACAACTATATTCAATTTATGTAAATGACTCTCCGCCATGTATATACAAAATAAATGCAAAAATGAGTATATGAAAGTAGTAAGTCACAGAATAATAACTATATTCAATTTATGTAAATGCCTCCCCCTCCATGTATACACAAAATAAATGCAAAAGTGAGGATATGAAAGGTTTTATATGAAACTACCAATAGAGCTTGGGGCAGAGGTGGGGGCAGAAAAAAGGGTGCAAGATAAAAGGGCTTTTCACTTTTTACTCTGTGTCAACTAAACTTTTTACATCAAGATAAATCCTCCTATTTCTTATGTAATCATTATTTTTAAAAACCCAGCTTTTTAAAAACTTGTTGGATGAAGTACTTCATTCACAATTTTGCATAGAACTCCAAGGCAATGGAATGATAGAGCCAACGTATAATCAGTTACTTTTAATTAAAGGAGACAGCCCTCAATAATAAGGGGTGGGCCTCACGTAATCAGTAGAAAGGCCTTAAAAGCAAAACCAAGTTTTTCCTGAGAAAGCAGAAAATCTGATTCGAGGCTACAGCATCAACCCTTGCCTGAGAGTGCCTAGCCTGCCAGCCTGCCCCATGGATTTTGGACTTGACAGCTCCTGCAATCCCACGGGCCAACTCCTTAACATAAATTATATACATATAAAATACAATATATGTGTGTATGGATACATTCACACACATACACACACGTATATATCTCCTACTGGTTCTGTTTCTCCAGAAAACCCAGATGATACAAGGGGTGGAAAAGATCCAAGGTTCTCCTATTTTGGAACTTACATTTTTCTAAAGGAAAACTAAAAATCACTTAAATACATCACTAGTCAAAAGCAATATATGAGTGATAGGGCTATGTAGAAAATAAAACAAGATAAATATGATTGCACATCAGTGGTGAGCTACATTTAGATTGGGTGGTCAGGGAAGGTGTCTCTGAAGCCATGACATTTACGCTGAAATAAGAGCTGACATTCTCATTACTTTTTTTGTTCCTTCCATAGATCTTGCATAAAGTAATTTACATAGTATGCACTCAATAAATTATTTTGAATAAATAATGAACAGATTAATGATATGACCTTGTAGAACACTGGCCATTTTAATTTCAGGTAACTAAGAAACAAGCTGAGTTTAAGACCTTAATGAGCAGAAAGTGTTTCCTCTAAGCTGAAATTACACCAACCTGCAACTGGAGGCTCTTGTTTCTCACTTGATTAATGAATGGAGGTGACCGATTAAGGTGTTTAAGGTATGCAATTGCTTTTATCTGACTCATTTGAAAGCAATATAGACATGACACTGTTGGTAGACAAAGTCCAAAGCAGAACAAATATCCCTCTCTAACCCTATTATTCCCCTTCTTAACTCCCTCTCCTCCTTCAAAGCAAAAACATACCCCTGCTCTAAACCTACCAGACTTGACAGTTATTCATGAGAAACAAAAGATCCTATATTTCATCTTTCTTACCTATGATTCTTCCTATCTGATGTGTGTGTGTTTTTATGAGGGGCAGAGGAAAAAATGCGGAGAAAAAGTTGGGATTCTTCCAAACCTGAACCTAAGAGATGCTCTTATCATCCAAGAGCTGTGACTCCTATCAGTAAGGGGAGATTTGGGCCAAGTAACCACTTCAGATGGTGCGGCAAGACACAGGCGTGACTCTCAAGGAATGTTGACTTGCAGTTTATGTTTCTTGGCCCAGATAAGCTGACTTCTGAGTGTGAATGTAATGAGTATGTTAATAGCTAAAGCCCAAATGTGGATAAAAGGCAGGGCAACCATCAATGAGTGAGCCCCTTTGGTTTGTTCTTTTCCAGGATTTCTTGGATTGCAGGTTTCCAAGTGGTAAGAAAGAACTGATGTTTAATCCTTCTTAAAAATATTTACTCTGTGCAGTTGAGTTCTGTGCATGTCAAGTATGAACAGAGTAGTCATGTTCAAAGGCAAGGGAGGAAAAAAGCAAATGAGGTACAATGACAACATTACAACGTTGACTTCAGAAGCTGTACATAAGAAAGCCAGACTCAAAATGGTCTTTAGCTGCATCCCAAGAGGAATCATTCTGGGTCTCTGCAGCTCAAAATCTAGATAACCAGACAAAATAAGCCCATGTGAGGCCATTCCATAACAGGGTACTTGGAATGATGGACCACGGGCAGGGGAAGGTGCTGGCTTCATTAAAGGTTTCAAAAGTATTTCTGGTCAAGTCTTAAAACAATGATTCTACCCAATTGGGAGGGATTAACTGAGTGAGTTAGGACTCTGCTCTTGGTCTTGCTGCTGACTGTCACTCTGAGACCTCTTCCCTTCCTGTCTTGAGCTGTGATGCAGAGAGCGTCTGCAGAGGCTGCTGCTTTGAACCAGAAGGTACCTTGCACAATTTCCAAGCAAATTCTTGTAGGCAGTAGAGGTTGACCAGAATAGGGTGTGTGCGGAGAAATAAGAGGTGGTGCTAAAGAGTTAATTACGGTCTTTACTCTGAGAAACAGAATACTTGGCCCAATAGGCTTGACAGGGATTTCCATAGCAGTAGGGCTGTATGTCAGGATGGAAGACTTGAGATTTTTTTCAGCAAAGAAGAAAGGAGAAGGAAAGACCATGTTAAGTCAAGCAGAGATAATGACATTCATCTAGAGTCCGGAATCACAGAATTTTAGAATTAAAATGGACAACAGAGATAACTTAGCTCTTCACCTTCATTACTTCAGTGATGAGCTTGAGACCCAAGGAGAAGGACATTTCATCTGAAGAAGGCCCACCTTTCATCCACCATGAACAGGTACTTCTATTCTGCAACTGGAGGCTACTCAAGCCTGTCATCAGTTCTTGATAGAAGACCATTCTATAGAGCTTGCCCTATGCCCAATTTTTCAGTGATATTATGTCAAGAAACTATTTATAACTGAAACTCTTGCTTTTCGCTTTGCACATGTCAGCCTACAGTGGTCCCAGCTATTCACACTGATCTGAACTATGTATATAATAATTATAATGCCAGTGGTAGTCACCACCATTTATTGAGGGGTGACAACATGCTAAGCACTGTGGTAGGGACTTACAGGCAGTAGCCCAGGGAAAGACACTAGGCTGTATATCAGTAGGCTTCCCCTGTGAACCCAACACTCCCAATGATCTACTGTGTGCAGAACATTCTATGCAGCCCTACACATCTCCTCTCTGCCCCAGACATACACACACACCATAAAGGCACAAACTACATACTTTGTCTCTCCCTTTGCTCTAGTCTTGTGGAGTTTCTCCATCTTTTGTGGGTGCTGGTACCCCAGAAAAATTTTATGGGGGCTGTGTCCTGTTGTGATTTTCCCTTACCATGTTTTGAGATAAATTGGCTTGGACAATCCTGTTCTGCATAATGTATACGCCGTTTTTTTCTAATCCTAAACCTTGATCAAATTCCCCTTGGCCTTCAGCTCTGTTTAGAAATTGGAATGCTTTTGCCATGTCCCTGTTTGAACTTGATTGCAGATGGCTTCCCATTGCCTCCAACCCTTTTTGGTTCCTTAGCCATTAACGACTTTCCACTGTGAACAAGATAATAGGTTTCAGCCTGTAGCTTATGCTCCCCTGCTCTGGACTTGGTCCTCCCTTCTTTTTGTGTGGCTGCTACATTAACACTATAGCCATGTCCTGGGAGCAAATCTTAATAATACATGTTTGAATTTGTGTAATTCTTCCCATTGTAAGTTGGATGTGGGAGCCAAGGAGGAACACATAACTCAAACTAACCAGTATTTTGAACAGAATTATGACCTGCAGGTAATTCATGATTCTATTAATTGTTTGTTCTTTCCTGCTCTGAGTAAGATATTAGCTACCATTGAGTCCTTAACCATAATAAACGGGCAGACAAGGTGACAGTGGAAACAGGTCCTTGATTAAAAATCTATGCCCTGCAAACCTGCAAATTAGATAATCAGAGTAGATGGAATAGAGTTTCTCAGCAAATGTAACCATTGCCGCAGACCTTTCAGAAAATAAATAGCCACAGGTTTAAAGGATGAGAGATGAGTGATGACTGGAAAAGGAAAAAATACGCTTTAAAATGATTATATCTGATATCCACCTAAATCTTCAAAAACAGCATAAAATATCTGGTCTTGAAGAACGCCCAGCAGCCGGCTCATCTGCTTTTTTTCACCCCTTCCCTCCACTTGGCCCTCTGGAACTGAGCAAGGTTTTAGTGCCTTGTTGACAGAGCCAAGAAGTGAATGATCGACACTAATGGGATTTTTAATCTTCAACCTAATTAACTTTGTTAAAATTAAGGCTTACTAGGAAGAATCAGCACAAAGAAATTAATTAAAGCAATGGAATTTTTGCTGGATTTAACAGCTGAGTACTGACTATATCTATAATGCACACAGAGACAGACGCTTCCGATTCATTGTCATTATTCTTTTGTTGCTTTGGTGTTTCCATTTTTGAGAATGCCTATGTTCCCAAACCTGAGGGTGCACACCTTTGCCACTGGCACAGAGACCACACTTTACTGTAGAGGGGGATTTCCTTGTCTGTCAATGCCACCATACCCTTGACCTTGTTGGATGTGATTTGCCTTACGCCTAGCAAGTTACGTGGCTATGGCAAGTTTGATACATATTTGTTGAAAGAATAAATGTACGAATGAGTAAATAATGATAACTTTAAGTACTTGATGGTAATAAGGGCTAACATTGATGCTCCAGCTTCTTTTTTTTCACCTTGTGGTTATTACACGAAAAAAGGCAAAGACAAAAAAAAAGAATGGGACATTTTCTTTCTTGCAGAAACTAAGCAAGTTGATCTTTACAATACTCCGTAGTGCACAGGAGAGTCTTTCGGGGCACCTAGCTCTAAGCACATCCGCTACCAATGAAAATTCATGTATATACCTAAAGTGTTCTTAATAAAAAAATAAAACAATACCTTCGTTTTGGATCATAGAGAATGGAGCATTTCAGATGACTCGTCTTTGTTTAGTTGTAACTATCACAAAATATCCTGAATAGCAATATTTGTAAATTTTATCACAAATTTTCTTGACTCAAAGTTATTGCACAATGATCACAATTTAAAGATTTTTTTTATGACTGGGGCTCATCACCATAAATAGCAATTATTAAATGATATGCTGTAAAACAATACTTTCAGTCCACAGAGTTTCATAGGGTTGTTAGAATATTTTTCTTACATTTCTTTACATGAACATGGTGTTCTTCATGGAAGTTAAATTTGGAGAACCAGTTATACACTTGGCCCTCCTGATATACCTAGGCTCAGTTATCTACATTCATTTCAACAACAAGTTCTTAACTGTGCAAAAGGTGTAAATTCACTTTGAATGTAATTCACTCCTCCTAACCTAGTCCTTCTACTAGGTCCTTCATTTCAACAGTAGATTCTAAATAAATATGCTAGCACAGTGATTGTAACAGTAAGGAAAACTTGTGTTATAATCCCCTCATTCTTTATAAACCCCTGGAATTTTTATTTATATTTTAAATTTTTAAATAATAAAACAATGAAAACTGCAAGATGTGCTATTTTTGTCTGGTAAATACAAATTTCAGTTCATGCATTATTTTATTATTTGTTATTTTATTTTTATTTTATATTACTTATTATTATCATTATTTTGCTATTATTATTATTTTACTGATTTTGAGTAATATCTATACATTGAAATTTCTTCTTTATTAATTTTAAAAACCAAAATATTAAGAAAATACATATTACTAATTATTACTTAACTATCACTAAATGATTCTGTCATATAGAAGAAGTATTAAAAATCTACTCTGGGGGTCAAGTACACTAGGTACAACACTGAAACAAACGTGGTTGAAATGTGGAATTTGAGAGCAAGAAGTGGGAGTGTGGTTGTTTCTTAGAGGATGCACGTGAAATTCCAGGTTTGATCTCAGGGTTACCCACAATAGCACATACCTAGGTCCTGACTAAGGGTTCATACATTTTTCCTGCTGAGAGTCACAAAAACCATCTTTTGTATACAGCTCCAAGGCCAGTCCTTAGAGGTCTATGATATGTTGCACTCTTCTACATCCTAGGACCATATACCCCCAGGGGGGTCTCTGATCAAAATCACTCAGCACAAACTCAGAGCTCCTTGAAGGCAGGGCCTGTGTGTTTCATTCCTCAACTCCCCAGTCCTGACAGAGTGCGTGAAACAGCAGAAGTGTTCTAAGCATCCACAGAATAAATAAACAAATGAATAGATTTCAAACGAAACAAAGGTCTTTTAGTATCCCTAAATATCTTACTTAATATTTATCCAATTAACCTATTGCTTGTCTTCAGTTTTATGTGAATTATTTTCTCAACCATTCATTAATATTTATGGAGTACCTACTCTAGAGTGGCACTATTTTAGGCACTGAGAATATAATTATTGAATTGGACAAAGTGCTTTAGTCTCATGAGTAAAGTGCTTCCTGATGACTAGATAAAACAATGTACCATCTTATGCGTTAGCACACCCATGTGCACCTGCCTGTACTTGCTAAAACAACCTTGCCAACCATTTAGGACATATGGACTAAATGGAATTAACCTTTGAATCACAATGGATGACCTGGGTTTTATACACTGTGAGACCATCTAATGCAAAACCTCTGAAGAACCCCTACAGAGACTTAGGGTTGAATTGAAATTTTGTCCTATTAATTACACAGGACAGTGATATTGGGTCTGGACTCACTTGTATACTCTAATTAAATTTGCCACCTGGCACGTAGTAGACCCTCAATAAATATTTATTAAATGAATTAATCATACAATACTCATAATGGCTCATTTGTGATATATTAATAATAAATAAAATTCTCAGTAATATATTCTCTATTGCAACTTGATTTCTCTTACACTCTTAATTCAGTATTAAATGGTCATTTGCTCCTGTTTTCTCTGACTAGCTCACGGCATTAAAACACTGCTTTCTTCCCCCAAGCTTTCAATTTAAATATGCTAGCAGAAATTCCTATTAATTCCATTCCAAGTATTTGCACAAAACTGATCCACCATAGCCGTCTGCTAATGATGCATCTGTCATTTTATTGACACCCCTAAACAGCTTTATTCTCTTTTCTAATTAAGAGACAAAACTGGTATTGTCAGCTGATGAACCGACATTTGGGGGCTTTTGTTCTAATGTAAAAGGCAACACATTATGATGCTAAAACAAAAACTCAGGAATGTTAACAGAAAAGCCCATTAGACAAAATATATTTACACGTACAATTTGAATTAAGCTTCTTATAAGCCTAATAGTCAGACAATATTTTGAGTTACAGGGAAAAAATATACACTGTGGCAAAATATATTCAAAACAAAAAGTAGTGGTTCCTACCCTAACTGGCCATTAAAATTCAGAACAAAGCATTCTCATGTGCTTACCAGACAATCAAAAATCCTACGGAAAAAAAACTCTAAACCTTTTAAAGACAACCAAAATGATGTGCTGGAATATAAGTTGTCATAGAGGTACTAGTAACATTTAAATAACAGCTAATAAGAGCTAGAAGTTCTTACAGAAAAAGCCCAGAAATGAGATAAATGGCATATATTTAGGAACCAAAAAAAAAAAAAAAAAAAGAAAGCAATGATTTCCTGGTGATTATACTAGCTAATTTCCAGAGAAATGACAATTATATACAAGTACAGGACTAACAGCTTACCAGAACGTTCTCAAGCAACTGAGGAGGACAGGCCATAAAAGCTCTATTGCCATCACATTAAAAATCTAATCTAAAATCATTGCATGTCAGAAAATTAAGGATTCATCGAAATATTCCCAAAGGTAATGTGATGGAAGGAATGCATAAGAAGGAACCACACTCCTTGATTTTTTTTTTTTTTTTACATAGAAATGTATCTTAAGATCTATGTTTTAAAATAAACTAAACATAAAATCTGGCCTGCTAAATGAGATCATTGTCATGTAGTTAGCATAGTTTCTGGCACATAATAAGTGTTTGATAATATTGGGTGTTCTCATTCTTGTTATTATTATTGAGGAGTCAGATTCAGCTCATTGCTGTTCATGGTTCCCTCCCAAGGCTTAAATGAACCTAAGAAAGATTTCTTGTGGTTAAGCCACGATTCCAGCGAATGCTGTTTCCACCTGTCTTTCTGGATACTCTGGTTTGATTCTCTAGTTGCAAACTCTTGCCTTACACTTAAATTCTCCCGCTCTGCCTAAACGCTTAGGGCTGTCCTAAGCTCTGACCTGTACATCTTGCTTTTATTGTCCATTTCACCCCAACTTTTCTTCTGTATCACCCTTAGTACAGGGACTATGGGTGAAACCAGCACACATGTAGCCTATAGTCAATGCTCAAATTCCTGCTTGTTGAGAAGGAGAGCCTGGGTATGTTATAAAAATGGATGTCATTTCATCAGGCCTGCTGTCGGCATACAAGGTTGAGAGTCTACTGATTGCCTTGCCGGGAGTCCCTAAAAGAGTTAGATATTGATCCATACTTAGAGAGGCATATAGGGTTCTTGTGATCACTAGCCTAGCTGAATTTATTGAGCATCAATTCTTTAATCCTAGAAAAATCATTGAAACAAAAGAAAGCACCTAGTCTGATAAAAAACCTCCTACTGTGACAACAAAATCAACTTACTAGTTACAAATAAAATGCTGGCTCATCTGTCATTTCCCAGGATATTTTGAACAAGCAAAGAGGTGGGATATATGTGGTGATATTCAGAGCAAAGCAAAACAGAGTCTACAGTCAGTATTTGGTGACATACTGCTGCTAGGGGTGCTCCTTGCCTGCTGGTCACATACTGCTGCTGCTGGGGATGATCCTTCTATCTATAGAAAATAAAGAGGAAAATGCTGCTTTGAGGTAGAGAATATCTAGTGAGAATCATGCCTGTAGGCACAGGTAGCTGATGTTTCAGATGGGATCCTATCCACATGGGATGAGAACTGTACAGGCCCTTCTTATCCCAAGAAATTGGAACTCTTGTGGAATTTGAGGGAATTGCTTTTGTTAAACATCAATGCTGTGTGTGTGTGTGTGTGTGTGTGTGTGTGTGTGTAGAGAGAGAGAGAGAGAGAAGCAAATAAATTGTGGTGCCAGATTCTGAAAAGCAAGACAGCATAATGGCAACTGGGCTTAAGAATATATTTGATTGCATATATATTGCATGTATATGAGAGTCCTTGTACATTTTGAGTTACTAGGGGGCAGGAAAGGTAGAGTTGGCAATTCATAAACCTGTGAAACTTTCATAATCTTTTTGTTAAAATTCCACTTCATCAAGATGGTCAGACAGCATGCTAGCTTGATAATCAAACTATTTTTTCTACATTTCATATATTCATTCATTCATTCATTCATTCATTCATTCATTCAATAGCTTGGAGAATAAAGAGCTGACCAAATACAGTCTCTACTTTGAGACTTCCCTATATAACTTATTCGTAGAAATCAATAGGCATTTCTATCATCACTTTATATGCCACTGACAGGCTGATAGAGAAGAATAGGGAAGGAAATTCTTTGTAGGATTTGTGCTGTATAGATAGATAGAAATAACCTTTAAAAACATTTTCTTCCCTTTGAAAATATTTTTTATTGCTCTAAGTTAAATATGATTGTTTAAACAAATTGGGCAAAAGGCTCAAGTCAGTAAATCCTATCAGAGACAGTTCCATATTTTTTAAACAAATTATTATGCATTTTCCAACATTTTTTTCTTGCTTTCTAACTTCTATTTCTAAAAGTTTTATGTGAAAGGGAACAGAAAAACCTTTCCCCTTGAATTTGTCCCCATTATAGTAGATTTTATTCTCATTAGGAAAACCAGCCTATCTTTTCCTAGCCCTCCCGTGACTGCTTTTAAACTGCTTTATTGAAATATGATTGACACATAAATAGCTGTTTATATTTAATGTATAGAACTTGGTGTGAAGATAAGTATCTACTTCTGAAACCATCATAACAATTAATGCAATAAATTTATCCAGTATCTCCAAAAGTTTCCTTCTGCCTCCTTTTATTGCTTGCTTTGTTTTCTGTTGTTTTACCTTTTCTGGTAAAAGCACTTAACATAAAACTTATCCTCTTAGCAAAATTATAAATATATGATACAGTATTGTTAACCACAGGCCCTATGTTGCAGGGTAGATCGTTAAAACTTACCTTGCATAACTGAAACTTTGAACCCTTTGATCAACATCTTCCCATTTCCCCCTCCCTCCAGTCCCTGAAAACAACCATTATACTCTGCTTCTATGAGTCTGACTACTGTAGATTCTACATATAAGTGAGATCATGTGATATTTTTTCTTTCTTTGTCTTATTTTATTGTTTTTTTCTCCTGTGACTTTCTCCTTTAAACTTCTTTCATCGCACCTTCATTTTTCTCCCCAGTATTGCACATGCTTATTTTAGTCTATCTAACCACTAGAGCCTTCCTTTCAAGAACACTCTTATATTCCTAGTATGTTCCTAATATATTCCTAATATGTTCCTATATCATCCAGGTGATGAGCTCCACCAATCCCTCATCCTCTCACTGGAGGAAAACGCAACAGTCCATACCCAAACCAGGTCTGTGCCTGAAGGACAGCAGTCCAAAATTTCTACTTGATTTAGATGAAAAACATGAAATCAGACCTTCTGTGTCCTGTGGCACTGAGGCATTGTTTCATTTAGAAAATAAAAGTGTCTACAACTTACAAGAATTCAAAAAAAACCACGGCATGGGCCCTTCAAAAATTAAACACAGAAAATAAAGGTGGTGAAAGTTGCCAGTGACACAAATTCCAGATACTTGAGGCAGAAATATGGTTTCAATGAAGCACATCAGAGGGCAATAAAAGGATTCAGCTGATCCTGATGATTATATCTTTCACTTCTTCTAGCTTTTAAAATTAAAATTAAAATTTGAAACATTTAACAATGTTATGTTATATTTGTGAGAAAGTAAGGTTTTCCTTAGCATCTTTCCATTTCCATTTTCCATGGAAACTCTGGGCCCAGTGTGCTCATGTCATCTTCACTTCAAGTATGCTGCACCAAATGCCACCCAGGTCCACTCTATCTGTAAATGCTTCTTTCCAAAATTACTTTCCTTATTTACTCATACATTGCTCAACATCCACTCCACCTGCCCCTCACCAGAAATTTCCATTTTCTCACTGGAAATTATTTCAAACGTTTAGAGAACACCAATGTGATTGGTTCAATCTGTGCCTTAAGTACAAGTTTTAAAATGTTTGTGGATGCAAATGAATAGACAATAATATGGAAATAAAAGCATTTCTAATTATCTATGAAAAGATAATTAGATCTTTCTCCCCCCTTTTGCACATTATTTTTTGCTGGAAAATAGGATCAGAATGTGAACACTACTTCACATTCTCTGGGCCTGTTTCTTTGCTCAGCCAGTTAATCATTCCGCACTTGTCAAGGAGTGTGTCTTCCACCAACCATTCACTATAAGTAGTGGGGAGGGGAAGGAAGTTGAAAAGACAGGTATGCTCCTTTTGCAGCAGCCAGCAAAGGATCGCTAAGATGGCCCCTACAGAGCTTCACCTCCTGATATTCACACCTTGTGCAGTTTTCTTCCATGTTGAACCAGGATGGATTTGTGTGACAACTATTGTAAGGTAGAAGTGGTGGTATGTCACTTCCAAGGTTAGGTTATAAAAAACTGTGGTTTCAGTATTGGAGTCTTTCTCTCAGATCACTTGCTCAGATGAAGCAAGCTACCATGTTGAGAAGAGCTCTGTAAAAAGGCCTGCACAGTGAGCAGCAAGTCTCCGGCCCATGACCAGCAAGGAACTGAGGCCTGCTAGCAATCATGTGTGTGAGCTTGGAAGCAGATTCTTCGGCCCAAGCTGAGTTTTGAGATGGCTGCAGCCCAGCCAACATTGTGATTGCAACCTCATGAGAAACCAGTCAGAACCACCCAGCTCAGCCTTTCCCAGATTCTCGGACCTCAGAAACCATGAGATAATAAATGTTTGTTGTTTCAAGATGCTAAATTTGAGGGGCAATTTGTTACACAGCAATAGATAGCTAATATACATTTGGCATGGATGGTCCAGGGTATAAATATGGTGCACTGAGTTGTAGCCAATGTAGAAGCATAACTGAGCAAGTTGTTAAGGTATTAAGAGAAAAAACCAGTAGATTTATTATTGGAGTGGCAGGGGAAAGCTTTCCATGGAAGGTAACATCTGAGCTGTGAGTTTAAAGATGGGCAAATGTTCATTAGAAAATGAGAGGAGGAAATGATAGGCCAGACAGATGGGATGGCAGTAGTGAATGCACAGCTATGCAAACTGATAACTAGAAATGAGGAAGTAGCTCAACACTGCCAGAGTAATAGGGTGCAGTTTGGCTGGGATCGGAGTCGTGGATTGTGAAAGACGAAGCTGGAAAGAGGTGGGATGAAGCCAGGTTGTGAAGCATGTGGAACACAAGGCTGAGCAGCTAAGACTCATCCTACAGACAAAAGTGAGCAAGTGTGCATTTTTTAAAGTAGGAAAGTGCCTAACCAAAAGGCGCTAACCTTTTTTACTGCAAGGGATACAGAGGAATAGAGATGCCCATTTCTGATCAGATATTTCCTCCATTCCCCATTTCAACCACTGACAGTCTCCTGGGACTTATGTCTGAGATAAGCTTATTCCTTGGTGACCTCTCTTCAAACACTCTTTCCATGTGGCTTCCTCATTTAGATTCTACATCATTGGCTGATGCTTCTCAGTTCCCCTTTCTGTGTTCCCCACCTTTACAGTGTCTCTGAACACTGAAAAGCCTCAGAGCTCAGTTTTCAAACATCTGCTCCTCTCTGCACGTGCTCTAGAGCGTGGTGTCCAGGCTAGTTGCAACAGCTCTCAATACCATGGAATACTGGAGACACATCAGCTTGAATCTCCAGCCTGGCCCTCTCCTCTGAAATCCAGACTCCTAATCCCGCTGCCTATCCATCATCTCCACTCAGAGGTCTATTAACATCTTAAACTTCACCTATCCAAAATGAATGCTTAACTGTTCTATCAAGAATGCTTCTCTCAGTGTTCCACAACTCAACAAATGGCAGGTCACTACACCAAGCAGCTCAGGCCAAAAAACTTGATTGAACCTTGACTTCTTTCTCTCACAACCCACACGTAACATCAGCAAATCACTTTGTTCTACCCTCAAAATATTTTCCACATCCAAGTAGTGTTTCCTCTCTATCCAGATCACCATTATCCCTTTGCTGCATGATCGCAGCAGCCTTTCTCTGCTCTAATGCTTCCCCCATTAACAATGTATTTTTTACAATAGCTAAGACTTGGAAGCAACCTGAGTGCCCATCAACAGATGAATGGATATAGAATATGTGGTACATATACACAATGGAGTACTATCTAGACATTAAAAAGAATGAGATCCTGTCCTTTGCAACAACATGGATGGAACTGGAGGACATTATGTTAAGTGAAATAAGCCAGGCACAGAAAGACAAACTTCACGTGTTGTTACTTATTTGTGGGATCTAAAAATCAGAATAATTGAACTCTTGGGCACAGAGAGTAGAGGGATGGTTACTAGAGGCTGGAAGGGTAGTGGGGGTTGTGGGGGAGGATGGTTAATGGGTACAAAAAAATAGAAAGAATGAATAAGACCTACTATTTGACAGTACAATAGGGATACTATAGTTAGTAATAACTTAATTGTATATTTTAAAATAACTTGAAAGAGTGTAATTGGATTGTTTGTAACTCAAAGGATAAATACTTAAAGTGATGCTTGAGGAGATGGATAGCCCATTCTCCATGATGTGCTTATTAAACACTGCATGTCTGCATCAAAGCATCCCGTGTACCCCATAAATAGATACACCTACTATGTACCCACAAAAATAAAAATAAACAGTGTATTCTCCAGATTGATGTTCTAGTGAGCCTTTAAAAATACTTTTTTTTTCCTGTTCCTGCACCTTGCCAATCAGGCTGTAATCTTGGGGCATTTGCACCTGCAGGTTCTTGGGTCTGGAATGTGTTCTTCTAGACACCCTCGTGGCTCACTTCATTCCTGTTGCTGTTCGAATGGCACCTATTTAGAAAAGCTTCCCCTGAATCCCTGTCTGCATGCTCCTTTCACCATCCCATCACACTCTCCCCTTTACTTTCATTCCTTTTCTTTATATTTCCTCACAGATAACTGGTCTTTCTGCTTAGAGGGTATGATCTGTCTCGTCCATTAGAAGGCAAACCCCATGAGGGCACAGACTCTGACCAGGAAAGTGGGTCAGGGTAGGCATTCAGCAAATAATTGTTAAATGAATGCATGGTTGGGTTTATACACTCCTCATCCCAAATACTGTGTATGAGTGAGACAACACAGCGTAAGAGGGGCAGTAGAGTGTGGTAGTATAAATCAGGTGGTCCTGAACCATACTGCCTCACTAGCTGTGTGGTGCTGAGCAAGTTCTTTCATCTCTTTTTGCCTCAGCTTCTTCATCTATAAACTGAGAGCAATAACAATATCGACTATTGGTTGTTACCAGAATTAAATGAATTGATATTTTTAAAGTGCTTACAACAATGCCTAGAATGCCTAGTATATGATAAACCCTGTATCAGGCTTTGTTAAAATAATTAAATAAGTTAATAGATTTGCTAAGCAGTGGAATAATGCTAAAGTATAATTTATTTATATAACTCTATATTAAATAGATTTATTTTAAAAAATGTATAAGGTCACAATCAGCATTTCAACATTTCTTCCCAGTTCAAAGATGACGTCACTCAAATGTACCTACAAATGACACCTTCCCAAGCAATTGCCAGCAGGTGCTCAACAAATGTTTGGTGACAGATCCAATTAATGTCTGCCTTCATTTTTCTCTTCTATATAATATAGAAATGCACAATGATACCAAATGAAATTACTCCTAGACATTTCTCCAAAGAAGATATACAAAATAGATACATGAAAAGGCGCTCGACATCATTAGTCATTTGGGAAAG
Source organism: Hylobates moloch (assembly GCF_009828535.3). NCBI lineage: Eukaryota > Metazoa > Chordata > Mammalia > Primates > Hylobatidae > Hylobates > Hylobates moloch. The sequence continues at coordinate 35,572,820 of NW_026652284.1, read as the reverse complement.
GCAATGCAAAGCCACAATGAGATACCACTTCACATCCACTAGGATGGCTCTTATCAATAACCCAGACAATGACAAGTTTTCACAAAGATATAGAGAAATCAGAGCCTTCACACACGGGATGTAAAATGGAGTAGGCATTGTGTAAAACAGTCTGCCAGATCCTCAAAAAGTTAAACACAATAATACCAAATGACCCAGCAATTTCACTACTAGGTATACACCCAAGAGAAAAAATACATGTCCATTCAAAAACTTGCACACAAATGTTAATATCAACATTAGGCATAGTAGCCAAATGTGGAAGGAATCAAAATGTACATAAACGGATGAATGGATAAAGAAGATGTGGTATATCCACACAATAGACTATTATTCAGTCATAAAAAGGAAAGAGCTATTAATTCCTGTGACAACTTGAAAACATTATGCTAAAGGAAGAAGTCAGTTACAAAAGACCACACATTGTATCATTCCATTTATACGAAATGTCCAGAATAGGCAAATGCATGGAGAAAGAAAGTAAATTAGTGGTAACCTAGGGATGAGGGGAGGAAGGAATGAGGAGTGGCTGCCAACAGGGTTTCTTTCTGGGGTGATGAAAATGTTCTAAAATTAGATAGTAGTGATGGTTTCACAGCTTTGTAAATATACAAAAAAACTGATGAATTGTACACTTGGAAATAGTGGATTTTATGATGTGTGAATTATATCTCAATTAAGAAAAATTTAAAATGCCCCAAACAACGCAAAGCAAAACAAAATATGATAACCCCCAAAAGTATGTAGCATATAACAAGTGCTCAAGAAACATAAATTTTTCTCTTAAAAATTATGTAAACCTCAAAAATACACAATAAAATTTACTTTAAACATCACTCCTTGGATAATTCGGAGTTTCTCCGAGTATTTTTCAAGTATGTGTTACTCCATATAGCTGGGAAAACAGCTCCACCTGCTTTCAATAGTGTGAAAAGTGTAATAATAAAAGCCTCGCTTGTTACCTATAGGTCTTTTCTCTAGATATCATATTTCTTACACTTCAGTGAATCTACCTAAGGTTGTCTGCAAGATTCTCTTCAGTATGAGGCAGTGGCTAACTAAACTTGGTAGCTCTTCCCAGCCATCTCCTGGGTTTGTAGAGTTCTCTCATTCTACAGCACAATACATACAAATACATTTAGTACCAAATAAACCCTCAACCATTGCTCCCTCTGCTTTCATCCCTAAACACATATGTTTCAGCATAAAACCTTTCTTGGACTCAGTGAGAGCACTGGTGATAATACAGATGTCTGGACATAAAACCTGATATTCAGGCTGTGTCACTATATCTGTGAAAGTCCTGCAGCAATGCCCACAAGCCCACTTCTACTCTTATATCTCCATCTTCTCTCTGAGCAAAGCTTTAGAGACTTCGGTGGTGGCCATAGTGACTACAGTTAATATATAAAAACCTTTTAAAACTAGCTTTTGAAGTTTTTTTCATTTCTCCTTCCTTCCTTCCTTCCTTCCTTCCTTCCTTCCTTCCTTCCTTCCCTTCCTTCTTTCTTCCTTCTTTCCTTCCTTCCTTCCTCCCTCCCTCCCACCCTCCTTCCCTTCTTTTCTTTATTCACTTATTTATTTAGCAATAAACATTTATTTAATATAGACTACATGCCAGGTACAACACTAGAAGCTGAAGATACACTGAATGGAAAAAGAAATGCCTATAAGGAGGTAATGCTTTGCTTTAAAATGCACACCTTCCCTGTAAGCTTTCAGAAGTCCAACTTGGGCTGAAGTGCAAGTTATTTGGGTTCTGGTTTTCTAGGTGCTGGTGCTAAAAATTGTTGATTTAGGGCCAGGTGCAGTGGCTCATGCCTGTGATCCCAGCACTTTGGGAGGCTGAGGCGGGTGGATCACTTGAGCCCAGGAGTTCAAAACTAGCTTGGACAACATAGGGAGACACTGTCTCTACAAAAAAAAAAAAAAAATACGAAAATTGGCCAAGCACAGTGGTGTGCACCTGTAGTCTCAGCTACTCGGGAGGCTGAGGTGGGAGGATTGCTTGAGCCTGGGAGATGGAGGCTGCAATGAGTTATGATTGTGCCACTGCACTCCAGCCTGGGTGACGGAGCGAGACCCCATCTCAAAAAAAAAAAAAAAAAAAATATTAATTTAAAAACAAATTCTGAGATGTCTTCCATTAAGTTTAAATATCCTTCCATTTCTTTCCTAATGTTTAAATTAGTTGTATGAAATAGACAAGCATCTTTCTTTAATTTTAAAAATATTATTTGTTTGTAAATACATAGCATACATTTTGAGATCAATTCTTTAAAATCTGTATAAATATCAAACTATAAAATTATGTTTATAATGTCCCATGCAGGTTCACTGTTTAAAGGAATAATGAAGTAAATGTTTATGTAAATTCAGAAAGTACTCATAAGTGAGTTATAATTTCAATTTTATTTCTAGGGTTTACTTAAAGAGGGAAGGGGCATATTAACAACTGAATTCCCTCACAAATATATCCACGCATATAGATCCTACTTCACTGGCAGGCACCATAAGTGCCTCTTACATACTGACACTTGCAGGCACATATGAGAACTATTATCACCCAAATCATGAAAAGCACAACACATTCCTTCTTCTGTGCTGTTATTTATGAATGAAATTGGTCCACGTTGAAATATCCATTGTTTTTATAGGTTATATGCAACTTTTAACTGGCTAATAGACCAGCAAAACAATTATTCGATTCCAGTTTTCTTTTTTTTTGGACAGGGTCTCACTCTGTCACCCAGACTGGAGTGAAGTGGCATAATCTCAGCTCACCGCAACCTTCACCTCCCAGGCTCAAGTGATTCTCCTGCCTCAGCCTCCTGAGTAGCTGGAATTACAGGTGTGCACCACTACTGCCCGGCAAATTTTTGTATTTTTAGTAGAGATGGGGTTTCACCATGTGGGCCAGACTGGTCTCGAACTCCTAACCTCAAATGATCCACCTGCCTCATCCTCCCAAAGTGCTGGGATTACAGGCATGAGCCAGCACGCCCGGCCTGATTCTGGTTTCTAATTGCACCTCCACTCTTTGGAAAATGCTTCAAATAAATTACAGCTATGTAATTACTATGTTAAAATATGTGTTCTCCTTTTAAATAAGGAGAAATATGTCTTGATGTAATACTCTTTTCCTAATTTTAAAAGAATATTTCAATGCTAGACAGTCTTTAAAATAAATCAATTATTTTATGCCATCATTTCCCCATGTTTATGATCAAACATCCTATTTAAAAAGTAATGATCAGGGGGCAAGCACGGTGGCTCACGCCTGAAATCCCAGCACTTTGGGAGGCCAAGGCAGGTGGATCGCTTGAGCCCAAAGGTCGAGACCAATGCGAGCAACATAGCAAAACCCCATCTCTACAAAAAAAAAAAAAATTACAAAAATTAATCTAGCATGGTGATGCATGCCTGTGGTTCTAGCTACTCAGGAGGATGAAGTAGGAGGATCGATTGACCTTGGGAGGTTGAGGCTGCAGAAAGCCGTGATCACACCACTGCACTCCAGCCTGGGCAATAGAGTGAGACCCTGTCTCCAAAAACAAACAAACAAAAGTAATGAGCAAACCCAGATGTTGTGTATTTTTTTTGGAGGAAGGGGTGGATAGAGATACTCTTATTTGCAGCCTTCTTTGAAGCCAAGAAACTATGAGGCCTTAAAAATTTCTAATTTCTTTTTTATAGACCTGCTAAGAAAATGCTGGTTAAAACAAACATCAACAACAAAAACATATGTATTATTCTTTTTCAAATTTGATGGAATAACCAGCATTTTCAGTAGTATATATATGTTGAGCCATGGTTAAAGAAATATGTGAGAATTGTTCTATTCAAAAAATATATATAAAATAGATTATGAAATGAGAAAGCATTTTCCAAGGCAGGCTTATGCTTCTTTAGCTGGAACTACTTCTCCTGCTCACTCTGCTGTGGGATGTGGATACAAACATCCCCAGGCATTCACTTTCTGCCAGGACATTTTTGTGGCTTAAGCATGCACATAAGCAATTAGTTTTATGCCTTCCAGTAAGAAATGGAACCAAATATTTACGGCACGAAGGGACTGCACATGTGTCACTGTGTGAAATTCACCACTCCATTCCTCCTCCTGGTTTGATGAGCAATTCTGTTCTATAATGCTCTGGGATGAAACAACTCCTGAGGTAGGCTTCCCAGGGCTTGGGGAGGAGGCGGTTTAACAATGACAGTGAGGGGAGTCCTATCAATGGCTAAGGTATTACTTCAACATTATACAACATCCAGAGCTTCTACAAAGTTTCAAAAAGTCTCAATAGACATGGGCACTTATCAAAGTTGTATACTTTACCAAAATGTTTAAATTTTCTTATTTATCAACCCAAATTCAACCATTAAATAGGTAGTATAGTTTAGGGACGTTAAGCGGGCTTAGTGATCACTTATCAGCTCTTCCGAGCGCTCTAAAATAAAGGACAGGAGAAGCCAAATGGCTACCTACCTTCTCCTCTCTTAACTCTTATCCACTGTCACAGAATACAGATTGCCAGAAAAGCAGGGCTCCCACTGGCACACACAGCCAGCATATGCACATATAAACAGGCACCAACATGAACGTATGGTTGCGATGGCAACTGGGGGAGGTGGTGGTTAAAGCTGGAATGTGGATGGCCTCCAAAGTCCTTTTCAACTGTAAATGCAATAGGCTTGTTTCTACTCATCGTTGCATCCAAGTGCCTGAGACATAGTAGGTACATGAAATAACATATTCAATGCAATGACAATGGCACAAAAAATACCTCCACTTTAGTGTAGCCTGAGGAACTCACAAGTCTGCCACTAGCACCAGCTCAACAGTCATGGATCATCTGAGCACTGAGGGTGGACAGGCCCTTACTGCTCATCCAGTCCAGCCTCCCCCATCTGCAGAGGCGTTAAGTGACTGCCACAGTAAGGGGCAGGGCCAGAACAAGCCTCCTGCCTCGTAGTTCTTAAGTCAGAGCGCCTTCCCCAGTACAGACCATGCTTATCACACAGTTACTGTGAACAGTGAAAGGACCACCTTTCTGACATAGCTCAAACATGTTTTTTTCTGGAAGTTGCAGAGTATAGATATCTAAATCCTGTCTCAAAGGATTGCAGTCAGTCAGCATCAACTGAATGTCCTCTGTGGCCAAAACATTATTAGAAAAAAAACTCATAGATGAAGTGGAAAGGATCACAGAAATGAATACACATATGCTAACAATAGGTACCTACCCCAAAGAGCCACAATACTATCCACTTTCCATTGCTCTGATTCTGTTCTCACGAAGCAGCCTCTGGAAGACCAACGTACCATCAGTGTTACCTCCATGTCAATAAGGGGATACCCTGACTAGCACATATAAGCATTTATGTCTCTGAAAGGGTTCACTCCTAACTGCAAATTAACAAATAATATTATCACTCACTCATGTGTTTTTGGAGACTATGTGTACATCAGTTTACGAGAAGGTGATTGATCTGTATTCACTGACAAATTCGGACTCCAAGCTGTTGAACCAGATCCTGGTGCACAGAGACGGAGCCTGGCCTGAGAGTGCTTCCCTTGACATGCCTAGGTCAGCTATCTATCTAAGAGCAACAGAAAATGGTCATGGACATTTCTCAGTGTGTCTTAGAGAAGTGGAGAGAGAACAGAAGCTAGATCAGAACTAGCCCTCTCTAGTGGGCTGAGAGGATCACAGGTATAATTGCATAAAGGTCAGAATAAACTCATGCTTGGATTCCACAGCTTCATCTGACTTTATCACATTGAATACACCTTCAAAGACAGCAGAAGAGGGAAAAGTCTCCTGGAGTCATTTCCACACCTGTATTATAATTATCCATATTTTTTACGAGAGTAGATACTCAGATTATTTTTTCTTGCTACTGTCTACCCAGTACCAGGCACTGGACCTGGTACATTATAGATGCTCTGTAAATGTTTGAATGTATGTATGAATGAATGAGTTTCTGTAATTTTTCCAAACTGTTCTCGAGCCACATGTAACTCTTCCAGCCACATGTTCCAGTTTACTAGGGTGAAAAATGCTTTTCCATTTTCTATTTCCAGAATTTCATATTTGGAGTCAAATCACTCAAAGGTGTCTCCTCATGGACTGCAGAGGCTGGTCAGGACTAGGCTTTGCCAAGTGTCCCAGCGTTAAGACCACCTGCTTCTTTGCTCTCAGAGCAATGACCTTGTGGTCTCATTTGCAATCACTGTTCTCCAAAGGAAGTCCCATTATCTTCACTTGCAGAGCCTAGCCAGAGTATGTCATGCAGACGTGATCTGCAGGACAGAGTATTGTCATGCAGAAATTGTGCAGGTCTAGCCATGGCTATTGGGAGACAACTGAGTGTCAAGCACTTGGGATGTGTGTGCCCGTTTGTGTAAGTGTGCATGTGTGCATGCACATGTATACATTTCTATATGTGTGCATCCGTGTGTGTGCAGGTATGTATATGTGTGCACATATATGCATACAGGCATGTGTCTTTGTGTGTGTTTTGGCAAGGAGGCAGCAATGGGGCTTGACACTGAGCCTTCAGAGACCAGGCCCCCTTTTATCCAGACAGCATAGCTCAGTACCATACCTCTGCTTCACAACACTGGGCAAGTGAGATGAAACCTTGGAGATGATATTTAAATGATCCTTTCCTCTAACATTTCTAATAATAAACTGTATTGTGTATATTTAAGTTTATCTTTTACCTTTCAAAAGAAGAATAAAAATAACCATGTGCTTAAAGTTATGGGTGGACTAGGGATAGGGTGAGAAAGGACCGTAAAAATATAGATGGAATGGGTTAACAATGAACTGAGAAGGTATATATTTCAAGAGCATTCAAGAGAAATACATGATTAAATAAATGAAGAACCATGCAATATATACACACACAAATATATACGTTTGTGTGTGTGTGTAACTTGTTTGTCGGTCTCCGAAGCCCACTGACTAGTTAACTTGATCTTCCTAGCAACCAAGCCTGTGAGGGAATTAGAGAGGTAACAGTCTTCCCATTTTAAGAAGAGAAAACTGAAGTCTAAAGTGATCTGCTGAAGGCCATCTGGCTAGTAAGTAGTGACAAGATGATAACCAGGTATCTTGATTCCCAGACCAGTGTGTTTAGCTAATCTGTCCTCAATACGCGTTGAGGCTTGGAAGGCAAAATTACCATCAGCTCTATTTCAAAGGACAACTGAAAAGAAAGAAAAATAAGGCAGTGTGTTCAGTCTATTATTTTACTAAGCTCTCCAGATTCTCTACCTACTGAATATTTTATGAACATGAAGACCCCCTTTAATTGCTTCATTCCTGCCCCAAATTCATAAGAAAAGAAATAATTTAATATTGAATCTTTTGTAGTGTGAGGTGATTAGAAAATATCATCTGCAATAAACTTTTAATTACATGCTCAGGGTCAAACATTTGAAACCTTATTTTCATTAAACCAACACTGCCACCAACTCTGCTTTGTAATTTTAAATATGGCTTTTTCTATTTACCTCCACTCTATGTTCAGTACTGAAGCAAAACCTTCCAAGTCTGGCCTTGCTTCAGATAACGAAGAACAGGGGAGTTCCGCTAAAGTTGGAGCTCTGCATGAGTCTGAAAGGTGCAGAGGTAGGGTGGTAAATGAGAGTGCTATGAGGCCAGTGCAAGTCAGAATGCTGGCCTCGGGACTGCCTGTGCTAGTCCACAGTGAGAGACAGAAAGGAGAGGAAGAGCATAGAAACTCTTACAGCAATTTCACAGAATAATTTTGTCTGTTGAAGATAATAATAGAAAATTAGTTAATATTTCAAGTGCTTTTTATTTCTAGTCATTTATTTTTACTGTATTTTGCGGAAGTATTAATCCAAAAAACAATGGAAAGGAAATAAAGGAAGTGGTCTGTCTCTATGTGTAGTTTGAGAAGCACTATGCTAGGCCACTCTGAGGCAGGTTTTATTTGGGAGGAATGTAATGGTTTCCCAGAATATCAAAGCTACCTGTATCAAAATGTAGGAACAAAAGCTATACATAAATACATATCTGTAATAACCAACTGCAGTTTCGATTGCCCATTCTGTCCTGACTTCTGAGTACACGGGTAACAAGAAGTGGGCAATCCAGAAATGAACTGAATCTGACGTCAATAATGCATAAGATAAGACATTTAAGCAAAACTCAAGGGTCCTGTTGAAAACTTGAAATTCAAAAAAATTCGAACCCTTCAATTATATGCTGCTGACTAAAAATCAGCCATGCTGAGAAAGGAATGGCTGTCCCTGCCCTCCCTCTGCTTTTGGTAGCTGAGGTGAAACGAGCAGGTGGTTTCAGCTCAGTTCCTCATTTATAAACCGGCTCTGTGAAAAATACACACGCAAAGCCACTTGTTTGGCAGTCTCAGAAGAGGGTCTGAGGACTGACCGGACATGAGTCACAATTACCCTCTCACCCTGGAAGGAAGTCCCTGCAGGTTAGGGGCAATGTACATCAGTAGGTTAGGATGCAAAAACCCTGCACAGCTGCTGCCTACATTGGGCGGGGGGCTGAGGGAGAAGGAGGACATGTTCATTTCCAGATTACAAAAGCAGCCCTAAAATGGAAGTGATCAGATTATCACTAATTTATGTTACTTAATCCCTCATGTTCTTCAGATTGCTAAATCTCTGTTATTTTAAGGAAGCATTGTAAGTTTTTATCACCTTTTAAAAGTTGTGCACTTTTTAAAAAGAACAAAATAAAACATGTTGTCAAATTCCTTTTTTTTTTAAGGAAAATAATGAACCCAGTGACAGTTAATGTAATTACTATGGCAATTTGTATGCATATGATATCATGGACAGACAATGGATGTGTCATCAACACCTGAAAACAGCCTGTTTCATGTTCTCTTGGGCTTGGCATTCCTGACAATGCAGACTCCCTCTAGTGGTCAAAGTAATATATGTAAATTCTCAGGTTGGTTAACAAAAAAGGGCTATTTTGTAATCTGGCTGCTTTTAAAAGAAAAGAAAAATTTTTTGATGTGCAAAACGTTTTCAAGTACTTCAAATGATGTAATTAGATATAAATTTAAAAATTCAAAATGTAGATTCTATTCTTAAATTATCTAAATGTATATGATAAATAGAATAGTTATAATTCTTATAATTTATTGGACATTAATTCATTCCTCCGAGTTTGTAATGCTAAATGTCCAGAACAAAGAAGACCCAATAACAGATTTATTAACAGGGTCATGACTATTCTTTACCAATACAAGCACTTATCATTTAGAGGACTGGATTTCCACAGTTAGATAATTTCCAAAGCAGGTATGAGGTTATCATACAGGGTCATTATAATCTGATGCCTGCACCGAAGGCCTTATTTTTAAATGCTGACCAAGACAGACAAGATGGTACTCACTTAGACCAGATGTTTTTACATATTCGACTTATTGATTATGACAATACTTCTAGAAATCAAACATTTAGCCTTTATAATGAAACTACAGATTCCTAAAATATTGAAACAAAGTTCTGGTTAAAGGGGATAATATATGTGGAAACTATAAACTGCAAAGCAAAAAATCAGATATAAATTATTATTTTTACCACCTAATCCTCAGACTTTCTTTTGCAGATGAAAAATGAAACCCCGAGAACCAGGAAGCTCAAATGACTTGTTCATGGTCGCTAAACTAGTCAGCAGGAAAGGAAATGAGAAGCCAGCTACTCTGATCCCAGTCTTTTTGGAAGATGTATGGCTAAGGAGACATAGTGCTAGCTTTGTCAGTCTTCATCTTAGCATTGATTTGTGAATATAAAGTATTTAGACTGATTCCCATATGAAATAGTCCCATTCTTTGTGTCATATTGCTTACTTTTTTTTTCTTACATTTCATCAATTATTTAAGCACTTTCTGAAGCACTGGTTAACTGACAGAACAAGTTCCTAGGTAATTCTTTTATGAGATGAAGATGAGATGTTAAAAACTAATGATTATAAAAATACATGCAAATTTCTGGTCTGAATGCTCTCTCAGTCACTGTGGACTTAACAGCTCAATTCTGGGTTTCTTGTACATTTCTGGAATTTTGTGGAAAATAAATGATGACAAAGCAGTAAAAGAGCTGTGAAATTGTGGCAAATGCTACAAACACAAGTTCTTGTTTTAGTTAGCCAAAGTTAAATCACACAGGGGAAGAAAAGGTTTTATCTACTGCTTTAGTTTCCTGGAGGGTGAAGGAAAATAGAAACTGCCAATCTGGAGAATGAATGAAAATGGAAGAAAATCACAAATTCTCTCCACAACGTGTATTGCCTGGCAGGTTCTGTGTTAGGTGCTGGAGAATGCATTATCATTTTTCTCCTGAGAGTTCTGGCATTTGATTTGGACTAGAACTAAAATTGTGTTACAATCATAGCTGTGAACTCTTATAATTATACTCACATATAAATACAGTAATGGGTTGCCACTTCTTGGGGAAGGCCAAACACATTCTGACTTATTCAGTTTTTCATGACATGAAAATGTGTAAGCCCCCCCTCCCACAGTGTCAATCCAGACTGTAAACTCCGAGAGAACAGGACGTGTGTCTGTCTTGTCCATTTCTGTATACCCAACATCTAGGATAGTGCCAGGCACAGAGTCAGCATTCGTTTTGTGCTGGTTGAATTTGAACTCCAGGTTGGACATAATAAGAACTCACCTGGAGGGAGGAGGGCTGAAGGAATGAAGGAAGAACTAACAGAGTATGGGGCTGTTTTTGTGCCTTATCCAGGGGATACACTGCTGCTGCCAGGGAGAACAGGCTGTTGGGCTTTGCTTCACGAAAAGGCTATGTTCACCAATACCTACCCAGAGACTATGTAGCATCCCCAAACTGCGCTCTACATTCCACACTATGGATGAAAAATACATGAGATCTCAACCATTGATAGAAATGTCAGAAAAGCAGACAAGAGCTATCACCACGGACTCTTCAGAGTCAATACAAAACAAACAAACCAAAAACAAAACCAGTTTGTGCTTTTCAGTTTTCATTTTTTAAATCCTGACCAAGAGAGACAAGACAGGGCTCACATGGACCAGATATTTTCACAGACTGGACTTACTGCTTATGACAATACTTTTCAAAATCAAGAGTAGAATCACCGTAGTCCATGGGCTTGTATCAAATAGAATGTTCAACATATACAAGAGCGAAAAACATAAAATTCCACCAGTTTTCCAATGTCTCATGCTTTCGAATTTATTTTTTAAAGTCCTAACACACGATGGGTGATAGAAGCTTCTTTTTACTGTCAGAGAGATCAAAGAGAGGTTGAGAAAGAATCCATAAGCAGATGCTGCCCAGTGACAAACCTGAAAGAAGCAGACAGTGGGGCCAGATGTTGGAGTGACCTTTGGTCTGCAAAGCACGTTGGCATGGTGTTGATTTAGATAGTTGTTGGCAGAAGCTTTAGCTCCAGCAGCAGGGGGAAAAAAACTAAACTATAGAATTCTTTCCTACTCTTTCCCCTCACTAGAAAACCCAAAACCACTGGTCAGTAGTGCTGATGGCTGTCAAAGAAGTTGAATTCACCACGCGACCCTGCCAGTAGGTATCACATCAAAAGGGAGTTAGCTGAGTGAATAAGAACAACTTCAGGCTGTGCCATTTTGCATCCCACTGAACTTTCAACAGCTGTTTCTTGAGTGAATACAGACACAAAATAATTATATGAAAAGAACAACATATTCAATATGCGAGATGATATTTACAGTTATTACATAGTCATTGATAGAAGAGTTAACCAGGAAAAATGCTGGCACGTCTGAAACCTGAATGACCTGTTATAATTAGCACCCAATGAAAGTTCTCTTAAGTTGAACTCTGAACTGTACACTCCGAAGACAGCACAGGAAAGTAGGTTTTCATTAAAAGGAATGACCCAAATTAGTACTGAAGAAACAAAAAAATATATAATGGTGTGTTATAGTTTTAAAGACTCCTATCACATTATGTGATTATCCCAATCATTCACTCATTAGAAATTTAAAGGATTTTTTTCTAGTGACCCTAAGGTTCTTAATATTGCAAACACTTGTAAATAAGCCAGATGCCCTCTAATCATAGGTTCTGACGGAATTTTAAATTTCAGCCATCATACAATGCTGCAACACAGTACATAAATGGAAGCTTGCTTTATAGTATTAGAGATGATTGCAGGCCACATAGTTCTTCTGACACTTTTAGACATTTTGTCACTTTACCTGGAGAAATATACACTGCTTATTCTAAATTGCTGCTGATGTCCAGCACTTGTCAAAACCTCTATCTGTCAAGGCCTTCACAAAGAGTTGCAAAATGACAGATCAGGATGTCTGAGTTGATGGAGCCCCAGGAAAAATGGAACAGATAGAAAATTCATGACTCTAAACTACATCAAAGTGACTTCTGTCAACATCATGTCAAAAGAACTGTTCATTTTTAGAGGTTTTTTTAAAATTATATAAACACTTTTTTGAGTATGAGCTAAGTGTAATGAAAAAATTTTCTTGGTGTACAGTATGATCATCCAAATGTTCCAAAAATACACTTTAGATCATCCAGGAATAAGGAAAATTCTAATAGTAGATACTGTCTGCCAGTTAAAACCAATGACATTCAAGAGAGATGTATGAAGTTACTATCAGCTTAAAATAGGACAAACCATCTGGCTATAAAGGAACAAAAGTATATTTTTTGCATATTTTTGAACACATCAAATTTCTACAACTGGATTAATTTTTTTATTCTTCTACAATCAGTTTTGTTCCATTTTTTGCTTAGTGTGACAATTGCAAAGCACTAATTCAGTGTTATTTTCCTAAACAGGTTTCCTAAAATAGCTAGCATTATTTTAATTTTAAAAAAAATTACTGGAAAACCCTCATAATGCATAATTCCCTTAAATTATTGCTTTCAGAAGGAAGTAAAAACATAAATGGCTTATGTTATGCAGTACTGCATACACAGAACCACTCCATAATCACATTCAAGGAGTCATTCACTGAATGAAATATGAGTTGCATCAATCTGGAAATGACCACTCTCCCGTTTTAATTCCCAACACCTTTTCAGGGAGTATGGCTGGCACCTGGTGCTAGAACCCAGGCAACTTGAGTCCCACTGCTCATATGTCACTGAGATAAATAGGATAAGTGACCTTGTGAGGACAAAACTGTGGAATGTGCTGTGTGCATATACAGAGCAGACAGCGGGGACGATGCATAGAATTCACCACGTACACACATCATGCACACATGTGCAGAGTCACACACACTTAAAAAAGCAATCAAACATGAGCAACTTCCACAGTCACCATAACCGGCCCTAACACAGCAACAATGTCCATCATTTATACCATCCATTTGGCAATTTTGACATCAGTCCTTTCTAACAACCACCAGGACAGGGACCACCTATGATCCTAGTAACAGTGGCCACTAATTCAGGGCACTTGTCCAGTGGCACAAAAGGTCCATTATCTGTGACCAGAAAAGTTTGCTATAGTCCAGAATGATGTCAGATCTCAAAAATAACAAGCACTTCCAGTTTTGAGAGAAGCTTGCTTCCCATAGCATTGTGTCTAACTATGTATGGGAAGTACCATCTATTAGAACAAAAAAGTAGGACAAGATCACTATCTCTTATTACAGGCAGAACTCAATGTATCTTGTGTTCTACTTACAAAAAAGATGTTTATTACCTGTAAGTGTACAGAGGTGTGGACTTCATGGGAGTCGTGATTGGTAATAAGCCTCTTTTTCTCATTTACATTGATAGCAAGCATTAGTGAAGATATATGCATTTCATTTCATGGTTCAGAAAGAACAAAGTATATGTATATGTGATAGCAGTGGGTGGTTAATGAAATGGTCTGACAAACATAAGCTAATACATAATCATACCAGAATGTGACTGGAACACCTGTTCCTGCTTCACACACTTCCAATTCTTAAGGAAAAGTTACCATTCTGAAGAACTGAAGCCACCACTATTTAGACATCAATATGCTCCAAGGAAATTTTGGTCACTTTTTGTTGTTGTTGTTGTTGCAATCACTAAAAGGTGGCTATTTTAATGATATCAAATCTTTTTTGCTTGTGTCCTAAGAGTAATGAAAACTTCACACATGCATGAAGCTCCGGTAATTATTTTAAACTGCCTTCTGTTGTCCCCCTGAGGAACACGGTGGTATTTGTTTGATGCAGTTTAATTAGTGTCAGGGTAATTAATGCTATGCTATCTACATGAGATCAAAACCCTTTCTTTGTAACACTCTGGTAACTAAGAACTAAGAAAAGGAAGCATTTTGAAAACGTCAAGGCATGGTGTTAACCTGGGTTCACCAGTGAACCGAGTTCTCATCTCTTCCTCCACACCTCACCCAAATGGCAATTTCAGTCTCTCCCAGGACAAGAGCATGCCCATCATGCACTGGAACCACACTGCCAGGCAGAACACCCAGTGGCTGCTATGGAATTAAACTCCTTCTTTATAATCAAATTAACTAAAACATTCACGGTCACCAGGCACCTTTTGCTATAGTTTAATCCTTTAATAATGAAATAGTAAACTTTTGCACTGACAGAGAACTAGAGGCCCTTGTAAGCTGTAAGCAGGGTGTGATAGTACCATGTGCTGATATATTTTTTCAAATAAAAGAATCATTTGGTTTAATGAATGAATGTGATTCTGCTTAAATGCCTGAATAAAATTTGCATTTAATTGTAGGTATAGATAGTCTCTCTATTTGACGATAATGTTAAGAGACGAAAAAACAGAGATAGGCAAGTTAAATACACAAAAATTCCAGGCACTACCATAAATCCTTTCTAACTGTTTCTTTGGTAATAAGCAACAGCAGTATAAATCTCCCAACACACAAACTCAAGCTGATCCCAGGCTTAAGGAAATAACTCCAGTTATCTTGACTGGATAAAGTATTATATCCTAGAGGTTATTCCAGTTTCTAATAAAGCACTGTAGCTAACAAACAAAAATAAAAAGACCAACCATTCTCTTTATTTTATAACAGATGAAATTACAGGCTGCATGGGATCAACACAATGGCATTGAATTTGTTTTTACTCTAAAAAATGCACCATGCAATGTTCATTTTGGAACACGACTGGTGCTTTAACACAATGAGAAGAACCAGCATTAGACTGATAATATTTTTTATGGGAAGGGGAGGCTTTAATGGCACATATCTAACAAATAAACATGACTGGTTTTAAGTCAAACCAAATGGATTTAGCCCATTATATAAGTATACTAAGCATGAAAATAACCTCTGCACTGCACAAGAAATGAACAAAGAAAAACACTTCTAGAGGGTAAAAATGTTAACTCCATAGTAGTTATGAAATTGTGTCAGTATCCATCAGCAGCTGAAATTAAGGTTAATGTTATAAAATGAGATTTCACTAGCTTAGGCTGGCAGCATAACACAACCTGAAAGGGTCTGTGCTGAATGCATCTTCTTGAGGTCATTCATTACTGAAAACCTACTGGGATCAGCTGACTAGCAAAATATGTTTTTTCACATCTTCAGTTCTGCTTCCTGTGACTTCGTTGTTTATCAATTAAAGTGATAAATACAAGTGATTTTGATAACACCAGAAACACATTATGTAGTAAAGTAACCTCCAGGAACCCTGCAATAAGAACTGCATGCAAAGTTCAACAACTGTGAAGGAACTATTAAAGAGGACACACAAACAAGTGACCTTGACTGACAAGCGCACTTCATTCCAGCAATAAACAGCGGTGGTGCTGATAACTGTTCATTGGCGCAGAGAGTAATTACCTATCTGTCAGCGTTGCTGGTGTGTGCGAAATAGTATAAATGAAACATACATAATGTACGGCAATAATATCGGGCATGCAGAACCTAATGTATTATCATCATTCTCAGGACACAGGTTTATGTGGCTGCCACCACTGAGTAAATGCCTTCTAGCCATGATAATTTCATTCTAATCTCTGTTCCATATTATAATTTTCATAGCTAAAAGATACTAAGGAGCAATACGTTTCAATCAAGGGCTAAATAGAACACAACCTGTAACTGGGCATTTTATACATCTATATATTTTTTTCTTTCAAAAAATTTAGTCAATTTATGAAGAGACTGGAATAAGCTGTAAATTTATGGGTGACAAACCCTGTCTGTACCAATGTCACCATGCCTAGAGATGGGCTGAAAGGGCCTTATGAACGGGTTGTCAGCTTTGTCTCACATTTCTTTCAACAATATAAAATTCTATCTTTTAAATGCTTCTATTCTGTTCCAAAACAGAAGGTAAAGATGCATTTTTAAACAAAATAAAAGACAGCTCCTATTCAAAAGGAAAAAAACAATCATCTAGTTGCTAAGATAAATTATCTTGATTTGCTTGAATTGCTTAATTATACATAAAACAGAAGCACAGCATAACCCCTTACGCCATGATATTCTACTCTTCTTATAAAACTGTCTGGCTCTTACATGCTTGGTTTTTTCCTTTAATGCAAATACAATTTGATGAAACCTCTAAATCATATTTAATACCATACAAAAGAAGCCAGGAAAATATAGGTAGCAGCTAGGCCATCAGGACCAGTTCCTTGTCTGAAGGATGAAACATTAGAAATCCTCACATTAATAGGGTGAACAAACGAAAGAAGCATATTCCAAACTACATAATAGAAACAGCTGTTGGTCAACTGGCTCTGTCATTCAGAAAGGGAGGAGAATATATGAATATTTAGAAAACAAACTGACACCTGCAATTGTTTTAATCTGGTTCTCTCTTTGTAGCAAGACAAAATATTTTGGAAACTTTTAGATAGCATGAAATAATAATCAATGCAACGGTCTATCTTTTAAAAAAGAGCATTTAAATTGATTGTCCAATGTCACATTTCAAAGATCACAGACATGAGCGATTTGAACTATAGAAGGACTTCATCTTCATCCTTTGGCTTTTTCTTTGCTAGTTTCTCAAAGTGGTTTTCTCAAGTGAATATTGTGGGTAATAAATGATGTCCTGACAGGAGATTAGACAAAGCAGAGAAACAGCTCAAGTTTTTCTTCAGGGTTATCCTTTTGTTTGCTGCACTTTTCTTTCTATATGCCTAGTCAGGAGAGAAAGCAATCAAAACCTAACTCATGATAAGTTGTTAGAAGTATGATGTGTTAACTCTCAAAGAAGCATTTCTATTTTTAAAAAGAGGAAAGGCAGAGATAATCCATGGCAGGAAGAAATAAAAACTTTTTTTTAAATTTCCTCAGATCATGACATTAAGTAGTTTGTCTATTCTACCCATGTGTCAGCTGACTTCATTGTATGGCTAGCCCAGTACAGAAAAGATTTTTACCCAATTTCAAGTCATTCAATCAAACCTGGCATTTCATTCCAGGATACTCTTTCTAAAGAGGCAATATCTGGTAGGTGAATAATGTCTATAAATTCCACAGATATATCTTAATCATCTCAGTGGGTTCCCCAGTTGATTCATATAATATGACTTTCCTAAGTAACGTCTCAATGTGTAGCATTATATGTGTTTTGCATGCAGGTTTAAAAATATAATATGTATCAGAACATACAAAATTGTCAGGAAAAGGTATAACCTTATTTCATTGGTTCTAAGAACAGTAGCACATTTTTTTTTTACATCTTTGCCTCTTGGAAATAGCTTCTTATAGTCTCTGAAAGCCAGGTGGTAAGATCAAGACTGCTCTAACATCAAAGCAGAAAAGTCTTAGACATACGTCTTGACTTTTGCATTCAGGGATATACAACATTTCATGCTGTTCTGGCTTTGAGAAATATCTGTGACACATTTATCTTAAAATGGTATTGATCACAACAATCACATCTTAAAAAATATCCAACAAAATGATATATTTATTTTATGTTGACATCTAGAGTATGTCTGTGTGGCATGAAAATATCTAGTTAATTAAATCAACAACCAGTTGACTTATTGGGGGAACAAATCAACTACACTTACTTAGTTCCATTGACTCTATTAGGATGTTAAGGACCTTGCATTAGATGTGTTTAGACATTATCTCTGTGGCCTACTCAGTAATTACCTACGATCCCATTTACTGATAATTCTCAACCTAGGAATGGGCAGACAGCCAAGGAACTCTTTCAGTCATTCCCAGCTCTGGCAAAGGGATAAGTCACCTACTCCTTTTATCTGAGAAGCACCTCCCGGGGGCCAAGTGTATCAGGTGGGTTGTGTCTTATCACTGTGGTATGTTAGGGTGGTAAAAAGAGCAAGAACCAGTGGAGAATATAATTTGCATAATTCAAAAAGGGGGAGGGGAACACCACCTTTTCATAATTTTCTCAACTATCCCCAAGGATATTTATCTACGGCCGTGATTAGAATTTAAGTTGTTTATTGTCTCATGTCAGAAAATTGCTATTGCATTTCAGTCATTATTCTCATTGTCTAAAACATCACTTTTTTCAACATAGATGTGTTAAATAAATGAATGACTGAATCAATGAGTGAATGAATGATATTCTCCAATTCAGATTAGTTATTTTATGAAATCATATATCCTAATTTGATGTTGCAAAGTCCATGCCAAAAAAAAAAAATCTCAAAACATTAAGCACAAAGCACTCTCTTTATCATGTCCTTTGGTTTTTATAAGATTTTTGGGGGTGAGGGGAGTAATAGGATTACTTAGAATTGATAGTTTTGCAGTTAAAGTACACTTTTAAATCAGAAATTAACTTTTAATATATGGCTTGGTGATGATAATACTGAAGTATGTAAAGTGTAGTTGCCTTCTTATAGGCAATATACTTGATTAATTTTGAACAATTTAATGGTGAAAGATTAATTAAAAATTTCATCCAGTAGAGGCCATCTTTCTTTTCCAATTACATTCCTTTAGAGCCACCATAACTGTTTCAATAATTGCACTGAAAATGCTAGAAAGTATCAGGATAATACAGTGATTCAGTGAGAACAATAAAATTCAGAAAGATGGCACTTTGTTATTTAGAGCATTTAACATTGTGGTGTATAAGCCCTCCGAACTCCAACAGGTTATTTTAACCAAGAAGGTCTAAACTGAGCCTTAATTTTTTTATTTACATAAGAACTACTGTTATGAAGCGTCTATTTAAAGTACTTTGCTGGAAAAAGGAAACAGCATTAAGAGCCCCTCTAATTATCTGGCATAAGATTTCAGGCTTATGATAACATTTCTCTCTGAAAACATAGTTGGTAGAATTGACTTTGAGATAAAAGTATACCTCTAACCTTGATCCTAATGCAAGGAAATTTTAGAGTAGAAAGGTGAAGCTGAGGTTAGAATACATGGTAAAACTGACTACTAAGTCCTGAGTAAAGTGTGCCAATAATTAGTATAAGGGAAAACATTTAAAATGTAGGCGTTCTTTTATACTCTTAAACTAGGAGGATGGTTGTTCCTGAAACAATCATTCTTTCCATAGACTACCTAACAAAGTGTTCATCATTTAAGCACATACTTTCTCATCTCTCTTCATTAATCAGGATCTTACTTCTAATGAAATAGAAATACCTGTCAAAAGCTTCACAATTATAAAAGTTCTCTATATTTCTCTCATTTTTTATATGAAAGTTGCAGCAAGAAATCCTGGTTGCATCAGGAAAGTAGAAAGAAGTTCTTGTCCTAAGTAAGGGCTCTTGTCTTATCTATTGGATTTGATTAGGTCCATTTCATCCCTTATTAAAAAAGTAAACTAATCACAATAATAGAAGAGGATGTTGCTTGATAAAGAGGCTGTCCTGAATCACCACCGAGAGCAGGAAGACCTGAGTTGGACCTTGCTGAGCTGCTTACATCAAGCACATGTTTTTCCTCTTTGAATTTCATCTCCAATGTGGTACAATAATAGTGGCATCTTATTGGCACATACTAAGCCCTCAGTAAGCAGGAGAAAAGATTATCATCAGCTTAAAAAAATACTTTCTTAAAAGGAGGTATCCAATATCAGAAAGGGAAACAGGATTGCCAAGCAGTCATAACAATTGAGCAATTCATCCACTTAATACCATCCAGTAGAACACAAAATCAGAATTTATATTAGGAACCTTGAATGATTCAGCTTTAAACAATAATAAATTTATATGCATTTAGAATTTATACTTCAACAACTCAAAAATCCATATGTTGTGCAACATATGCGTATGCAAAACAAGCCTTCCAGAGAGAAAATGGAAGTCTGAGAGTTCTACTAAGGCAATACTTCCACCCTTAATTGAGTTCACTTAGTTTGAAGGTACCTAGAGGCCAAGAAAATGAATATTGGAGACAATGTTATTTTCCAAATTCCAGAGTCTAATATCTATTTCAACATATCTGTGTAATTCAAGGCCATATCCCCTGATAAGTGGCCAGGCAACCAGCTCTCTAATTTGTGACATCATCTCCAGGTAGAAGTTCTTTCATAGTCATAGTATAGGCCAAGCTTATCTAGGGGGTTTTTTGGCACCAAAGAGGTTATAGTAGGCACTTCCTTTCTTTTGAGTGAACAGACTTCACAAACACAATCAGACTACAGCAGTTTAAAAATTCAATAGACCACTACAAACATGACATGTAATCAAAAGCTAACCACTGAAAATGGTATTCACCTGTCATTTGAAATGAAAAGTTTCCCTCCCCAATTACTAACATGGCAGGCTATCTTGGGTAGGCAGTTATCACCAAATTAGACTAGTAAACCATTTCATCCAAACATTTACATTTTATTCACTTAGTTTTTTTTTTTCACTTTTCTTGCACTCCAATTTGTTTTTCTAAAGACTTAAAATCCAAAATCAAACAAAATTCTCCCGCTATGACCAATCACAAACTCTGGATTTCTAAAGATTTTATTGGAAATCATACATAGGAAATAAGATGTGTTTTTTAAAATAATTCACTATCAAAGTATACTCTCTGGAAATAGAGACATATACACTGGCATATGATGGGCAGTACTGGGGAGGGAGGAAGATAGAGAACTACCCTGAGAATTAAAAGTGCTAATTATATAATTCGAATCCCCTCAGGCTTGCTGTTGTATCTTTTGCAATATCAGAATATGCACGATGCCCTTGGGAGCATGGATGATCAGCAGAAAGAGGCAAAGGATATTATGTTCTTTTCTTCCTTGCCTGGTGTTAGGTAAGTTTGCTTCAATGCCAAGTCATCTGTATTGAGTAATTGATGTCGGATAACAGATTATTGGATTTAAGTGTGAATCTGACTTAATCTAAATATTTTGCTTAAAACTATAAAAGATTCAAAAGAAATTTTAGGATGGTTTCAATGAAAATCACTGAAATTTACTGAGTTTGGAAGTTCAATCACATCCTCTTCTGCTCTCTACTCTGTCCTCACTGAGGCCACCAGTTCACCTACTCAACAAGTCTTTATCACATTTTCACAATCAGCCAATATGTCACCACTTTTCTTGATACTTTGCAAAACTTAATAATCACTATTTTGTTGTACACAAAATCCTTAAGGAAAGAAGTCATCCAAGAACATCCACAAAGATATGAGTACAATTTTTTTAAAATATAATGTCAATATCAGGATTATGCTAGCAAACCTAGGCATTTCAGTTTGTTGCTTTACGTGCTATGATATTAGCTCCAATAGAATTTCAGAAATAATTCCATGTTTTCACATTTAATATTGTCATGAGGACTTTTAAACTAAATGTATTGCTTTTCTGAATTAATGTTTTGTTGGAAATTCATAATTTTTTGAAATATGGCTTAGATATCTGCATTCTTGAGTGTATATAATACATGCATTTGATTATCTCCAATGTTCAACACTGAAAGTACTAGTTATTAAAATCAGTTACATACAGCAAAATCATAGTCAGAAATATTTACACAGGCTTGAAGACATTTGTGTGTGTGTGTTCGTATGTGCATGTTAGAGGGGAACCTCCTTTCCGCTGGTTTTGTATATCTAGATGAAAGCACTTCCCATAGATAACACCATTAGTTCTCCCTCAACCTCATGCTCACCTCCTCCTTTGCCTCCCCACAAAGAAGAAATGTTAACTTATCTAACTGTGGGCAACAGTGATCTGACAGGCACTGAGTTGTGTTACTCCAATTGGTGGACTAATCTTGAGAAAGGGGCAGCAGTGCAGGATTCTCTTCTTCTCTATCAGCTCTGCACCAGAGGCAACACTGATCCTCCTGGGAAGGGGTGTGTGCTCTGAAGACACAATCATTTTCTTGGGTGGATCATCACTTCCTTGTATAGCGAGGAAGAACCAAAATATAATCAAGCCTGTTTAGCTGCAAATGCCAAGTTTCATTTTCCAAAAAGCTTGATCGACAATAAATTTGATCTTTTGATTTCTATCTTTCTTTCTCATATCTTATTTATGAGCTATTTCTGAATATGAAGTGTAGAGGGAGAAGAAAAGAGTGTTATGCATTTAATTCTCCACACTGCATAAAAACTTTAATGATATGGATATTTGTGTATTTGTGTGTTAAGAGGAATTAAATATGTATGTATATATAGTCATTCAAGTAGTGCTTTCATTACTAAGAACATATGTAAATGTATTAGTCAATGGTGAAAATTATGAAAAAGTCAGAATCCTGGGATTTATAAGAATGTTCATAAAAATCTGGACTGTTTTCTATTATCATTATTTTAATTGTATATTTTACAAAGAAAGAAACAGTTCTCAAAGGTAGTGAAAGTGAAATACCTTGGGGCTAATCTGGATGGAATCATAATTTGTGTTACAAGCGCAAGAAAAAGGATAAATGGCATACACAATGTATAGCCTTTTCAAAGAAGAAAAAGAAAAAGAAAACATCAACTTACAAAGTACTCTCCCAGAAACACTTAAGATTGTTGAAAGCTAAGAACAATAGATTGCAGAGGATTTGATTTCTGTGTTAATTTTTACTACGTTGATTTTTTTTTTTTTCCTCATGAGCTACTTCACCTCACACTTTACTGTTTGAGAGCAATTTTTTGTAGTCTGATTTCATGACTGATTTTGTCCTGCCACAGTATTTGGTTGACATTTTCTACAGGCCATATCAAGAACAGTTCTATCAGATAACAACAATGGCACTCGGCTCATTTTTCTGAGGGTATTGTTCAAGCAGTAGAGAGTCACAGCAGATTCAGGCTCGCTGATTCCATTAGTCTCAGTACCAGCCCCTGTGGTTCTGGAATCTATCCATCCCTCCTAGCCTACCAGTTGTAAAGCACAGATCTGACCAGGTCACCCCATCCTCTCTGAAACTCTCAACGGCTTCCTATGATACAAATAAAATTCAAATTCTTTAGAGTTTGATGCCCTCTATTTTTAAAACACCCATCCCTGCTCCAGTTAGACTGAATTGCTCTCCATTTCCTAACTTTGCCTTGAATTTTCTGTCTTCCTTTGTTCACATGGTTGCCTTTGGTCTGGCATTGCCAACCTACTCACTTTGCAAGGCCAAAGGATACTTCTCTTTCATTTGTTCCTTCATCATTCATTCATGGAGTAAATACTGTTTAAGTAGCTCCTATATACACCAGGCACCATATTCGACACCTTCTCTCTTAGACTTTTCTTACATCCCCAATTCCTCCAACCTTGGAAATAATCTTTCTGTTCTCTGAATTCTGCTAATACCTCAATTAGGATACTTGCCTTTTAGATTCAGAAACCTCCTTCGTATATCACTGTAGGCCAACAGTACCCAGAACATGGTAGTACATCAATAAATTTCATGAATGGATAAATCCATGGTTGAGTAACACATGAATACAAAACACCTTCTAAAATATAAATCATATAAAAGGTACATATAAATATATTTTATTTATATTTATTTATATTCTTATATATAACATATAAACATAAAGCACCTCATAAAAATAGATAAAATACCTTTCAAATTAAGCTTCATATTTGAAAATACATGAAATATTCAAGCAGCCCAATTTTAAAAGGAGATACCTACTTTGTAGTAGTTTAAAATAGGAAAACTCCTGCAAGATCTTAAAGAATAAAACCACACATACTTTTCACCTTAAGAATACTTTATCTACCATTATAACAAACTGCACGTATAGAAATAAGCACATTGCAGTTTGCCCATTTCTGTTCTATATTTTTAGAAGGGGGAAGAGAGATGTGGGCATGAGGGGGAGGGAGGGAGTAAAAGGTTTTCAAATCTCTCAAAGTTTAATACACCAGAAGAAGACAAGAGTAGAGGCACTAGGAGCCCTTAACTCTTATGATAGTGGTCATATCTGCTGTCAGCTCAGCACAGAGAGATCTGTTGCTACAACTTCTAGACTAGCAGAATCACAGCAAACCAGTTCTTGATTTGTATACAACTCACAGCTGAGTGGAAATGATTTCACAGCTGCACGGTAAACCTCCTGGCGTCTCTCCTGCTTGGCGGCCCCACTGCCTGGGACCAGTCACTGAAGAGAAGCCCACTACCGCTGCTTCCTGGGAAGGGACAAATGGTGGTTCTACTAAGAGGGTGAGGTGCCAAGAGAAGGCCATCTGCCCAGTGTTGGTTTTGTCATCTGTCACTCTCTGAAATGAGTCCCTGCCTTAAAGAAGGAAGTCAAGGTTTACAGAAAAGAATTCCCTATGTGCATCTACATTGACCCTTCTAATCTGTGTCTGACTCAACTTTTAGGTAGTTCTTCAGAAAGCTAGTTAAGTGGGGAATTTGCCCTTCAGCAAGCCATAATACTGAGGAGGCACCCTTGTGGGGGTTATTTTAAATTCTGAATATTCTTATAATACACCTTCCTTCTATAAAACAATATAGAATTTGAATTGAATTTTCCAAATAAGGCTTGCTCAGAAAGCTATCCACTCAAGTCATCAAATAAACAATGCTAATTGCAATTTACAATGTGCAGTGTAGCATGTGCTAATAGTCTTATTATAGCACTTTCAATATAGTAGATTAAAAATTATTTCTGTCTTGGTGACTATGTCTCATTTTTCATAAATACTTTAAAAATGATTTTATGGCCAATCCTTTCTCTTCTGCGCTATTATTATCCTTCACCTCACACAGTTCTTTCAAGGATTAAAAGAGATAAAGTAAGCAAAGAACAGAGTGGCTAACACAGCACTGGCACGTGTTGACAATTAAGAAAATCAGAGCTACAGTAGCAGAGGCAGGAACAACAATAGTAGTAACATTTGTAGTTGTAGCTCATAGCCTGACTTTTCTTTTGCAATTAAGAATCTTCTTGAAAATCATACTCTAAAATCCTAAAAAAGAAAGCCAATTTGTAGCTACAAAAATAGCACCTTCGCAGACAAAATTATAGATACATCAGCAATCCTTTTTTTAAAACAAAACACTTTACTGGAACTGGCCATCAGCAGCAGCAGCACTTGCATTCTGGATCTCAGAACAGAAAACAGGCTGCCCTGCCTAGCGGCAACTTTCTACCATTAACTCAATGCTAGAATCATCATGTCACTTAAAAGTGGGAAGATAAACACAGAGTCATCATTTTATAAGACATCATATATTATCACCACTTGATTCTGCATTTTAAATTTGCATGTCGAAAGGATTTTGTTTTTTTGTTTTTTCATGGTTGTAGCTCCAGTTGTGGAACTGGCACATTATAGTCAACCAACATATATTTGTTAAATACACTCTTGAATTTTTATAAACGTGGATATATTTTTCTCCTCATTTATATATATCATTATATATATATGTATATATGCACATATATCATTATATATGTATATATGCATATATATATTTTCTCCTCATTTTATATGTATACATATATACATTTTCTCATTTTATATGTATATGTCTCATTATATATGTGTGTGTTATGTGTATGTATATTTTATATATTATATATATAGTCTTACAGTGCAGAAATTTGCATAATTAATTTTCTTAAAACACAGTGAGGCCGAAAGAGAGAAGAAAATGTTGTATGATTATACTTTGGTTGAACATCCATATATACATATGGTAAAAGTAAGATATCGATAGATGCTACAGCACTTTGCATATAATCCTATTAGTACATAATTACTGCCTGATAATGCTTTACACCTAAATGATCTTCCTGAACTGTAAGCTCCTTGAGGATTCTTATTTATCTTCATTGTATTATATAAGAGAAATTGAATAAAACATTATTTGGATGAATGGATAGAGAGCTGATTGATAAGTTAATAAGTAGCATCATCAAACAAAAATTGTTAGTATATGTGTAGTCTATGAGACTTGTCAAATGATCTGTTTCCTGGCCCGCCCTTAAATGCAAATTTCCAATAAATCAACCTGATATCAAAAACCTTAACTGCATGCTAGAACAAAGCCCAACACAAAGAATATGACAAAATCCAGCATCCCAGACCATAAAATTCTCAATGTCCAGGATGCAATAAAAAGTTATCAGGCAAGCAAAGAAGCAGGAAAATTTAGAGGAAAAAAGTCAATCTATCAATAAAAGCAAGCTCCCAAAATGAGAGAAAATGGAATTTGCAGACAGGGAAGTTAAAATATCATGTGATTAAATGTTCTCCATTTGTTCAAGAATAGAGAAAAAAACATGAACTTGAAAAGAAAGAAATGGAAGATACAAAAAATGAAAACGTTAAGAGATGAAAAATGAAATGTCTGTAACAAAAAAATTATGTAAAATTGACAGTAGATTAGATTAGATACTGTAGAAGAAGAGATAAGTCAACTTGAAGAAATAGCAATAGAAACTATCTGAAAGAAAGAAAAAAAGATAAAACTCTAAAGAAATTAAAAAGTAGTAATGACCAGTAGGGTAATATAAAGCAATGCAAGTAATTGGAATCCCAGAAGGAAAGAGAAAGGGAGTCAAAAAAATCTTCAAGAGATAAGGGCCCAAATTTTCCCGAATTTGATCAAAATTATAAACTCATGGGTCTTCTCTTTTTACATTATGCTATCTCTTAGTGACTGCATTTTAAATATATTAAGAATCAGTGACAGAATCTAACAAGTGTAAACATCTATCTTATGTCAAGTGCTGCTTTAAATGCTTTGCAGGTAACTCATATAATGCCAACACACAAGATTATAAGATCTCCTCTATCACTATTTTATAGATCAGGGCACTGACTCCCAGAAAGATTAGGTGTTGGCATGCTCAATGTCGCCCAGCTTTTTTGAGTGGAGCAAAGACTCAAACCTGTGTTTCTGGCTTCAGCATTCATGCTCTTAACCATGCTATATGGCTTCTGTACCATCTATGCAATGGACAAACATTAACACTTTAAGACTCAGACTTCAGCCAGATGTGTCCATTTTTATGCTAAACACTGCTAAATCTTAAAACAATTCAGTTGTGGTTTTTATAAAGAATATTAATTTATTCTTATTGATACATTGATATTTACCCTTTATCTTCCAGGATCCAGAATAATATCAATAAATGTGTGCAAATGCATGAACAAACTGGCAAAAAGATGAAGAACATGTTAGCATTCAAACCATTGGGACCTGCCATTTAACTGTGGACTAAATCAGCAGGAAAATTGTGTATCTGGAGGAATGTGTACTTGTGATTTTCTGAAGCCATATTTTAAAAGAAAACTAAGAACATCCAGATACTACAGTTGTCAGCAACTTGACTCCTTCTAGTTGGAATCAGAGGGTTCTTGCTGACACATGTAGCCCTGCTTGTCCTTTGTCACATATGTGCTTCCCCTGCAAACTGTCAGTGACTTGTCAGAATTGATCAGGAAGTCTCAGGTCAATCCTCAGTGATGGACAGGTCTGGACACGACAACATCCCATTTCTGGTTCTGTGTCATGTAACGTATGAAAACTGATGCCCCCATCATTCTACTCTCAGGATGAATGACTGCACACAATGATGGTGAGAATTTTTTTTTAAAGGTAAAGAAAATCAACAGGATAAACTCAACACTTATTTTTTTAAACAAATATTTAATCTAATGTTGCAGAGAGACAGAATGTCTTATAAAAAGATGTATACTCCTTTCTCCCAATGTATGAATAAAACTGCCCATGTTCCTTATTTGGGAATTTAAACCAACATCCAACAACCAAACCAACCAAATCTAGGAATAAGGAAACAGGGCAGGCAGGGCACTTCTGTAAATGGCCTTGAGACCCTGAAGGCTCCCAAGGCACCCAACCCATGAATTACAGGCCAGAAATTTGGAAGTATCTTTGTTGCTTTCCAAGGTATCTACTTTGAAATTTGATAGAAATTAAGATTTCTGTTACACTTCAAAGACCGTTACTTTTTTGTTGTTGTTGTTAAAGTGGGCATCTTACTACGTAAATTGCCCTTTCTAGAAAAGAAAAATGCTGGAAATTTTTAAATAATTTTTTAAAATATCTGACACCACTGAAATATATTAAGAGACTGTAAAAAAATAAATCTTTTGGAGGAAGAGGTGGAAAATCACTGTGAACAGGGGTCTAAAGTATGCACAGTATTGCTTAGAATGGAAAGGGATATAAAAGGGCCTCCACTGAACAGTTTATATAAATTAGCACCCAACACTTTTGGGCCTCTGTTCACTTGGCTCCTCATTTCCTCACTGTCCTGACTTCTCTCATTGTTATCCTTGCTAGTCACTTTATTCCTCCTTATAGATTTTACTACAAAATATAGAGAAGAGGAAAGAACATCCCATTTTGCTACACTTACAAGATCTTACCTCAATTTTTTTTCCATTCCTCACGCCCCTACAAAAATCCTCATAACATTACTTTGATTTTAGCAAAATCACTGGCAACAGAGGAGGGAAAATGGGAAAATGTGAGAGGAGAACTCACTGCCTAACTCCCACTGCTTCTTTCTACGCCAAAAGAGGAAAATGTAGAGAAAGGGGAAAGACCTCTACAGCATAGTAACATGAACATAAATTTAAGCATCTGAATCTTTTAGTTCTTAACACGGACACAGCCTGTAATTACAGTTGCAGGGGAAACCACTAAGTTGCCTGTGATTTGTTCCCCAACTGAAGAAAAGGGAGAAACACTGGGAGTTCAGGCTACCAGTAATATTCAACAATTGATACCTATTTCATTTTTTTCTATTTTTTTAAATGAACAAATATTTTATTCTTTCAACTTAATTTCAGTATAGGTTATGCCTGTTTTTTATCTTCTGTAAGTGAAAACATAAAACATGTATTTTAAATCTTTTCTTATGTTCTAACAGAAGCATTTAAAGCTGTATGTTTTACGTTAAGCACTGTTTTTAGCTATCTCTCAAATTATTTTCTAATCTTCTTTTGTGAATTCTCTTACTTAAAATTATAGTATTTAGAAGCAGTTGCTTAAGTCCTAAACATGTAAGAACTTCTTTGTGATATATTTTTTCATTTGCTTTGAATTTAATTCCATGTTAGTCAGATAACATGTTTTTTTAATATCTCTGTTTTAAAAGATCTTTCATTTCTCTCAGCAATGTTTCGTAGTTTTTATCCAATAAGTTATCATATATTTTGTTAAATTTATCCCTAAACATTTATGAGAAATACTATATCAGACATAATATCCCACTTCAGAGCCGGGAGCGGTGGCTCACACCTGTAATCTCAGCACTTTGGGAGGCTGAGGCGGGTGGATCACCTGAGGTCAGGCAGTCGAGACCAGCCTGGCGAACATGGTGAAACCCCATCTCTACTAAAAATACAAAAATTAGCCAGGTGTGGTGGTGGGCACCTGTAATCACAGCTACTCAGGAGGCTGGGGCCTGAGACTCGCTTGAACCCAGGAGGTGGAGGTTGCAGTGAGCCAAGATCACACCACTGCACTCCAGCTAGGGCAACAGAGCGAGACTCCATTTTAAAAGAAAAATAAAATAAAAAAAAAATACCCTGTAATATTCCAATTCTTTAAAATTTATTAAACCTTGTTTTATGACCCAGTGTATGGCTCAGGTGTTGGATGTAGTGTTCTGTTAATGTCAGTTAGACTAAGTTGGTTGATAGTATGGTCCAAATCAACATGCTTACTATTGTTTGTCTTTTATACTTCAAACAATTACTGAGGGAGGAGTGCTACGCTATCCAACCGCAATTATAGGTTTATCTGTTTTTCTATTACTTTTGCCAGTTGTTGCTTCATTTATTTTAAAGTTCTATCATAAAGTGTGTACACTTTTAGCATGGTTATATCTTCTTAATGTACTAACTGTTTTATCAAAATAAAATGTCTCTTTAGTGCTGGTAATATGCCTTGTTCTGAAGTGGGATACTATGTCTGATATTAACATAGCCTTTTCCAGCTTTTTATGATTAATGTTTACATAGTACATCTTTTTCTTCCATTCTTTTACTTTTTTTTTTTTATACTTTAAGTTCTAGGGTACATGTGCACAACGTGCAGGTTTGTTACATTCTATTTTTTAACTGTAGAGGGAATGGAGATAAAACACTATCAAAGAAATTCCATGTTGTCACTGCTAATTTTCCAATCATTTTGGTTGAACATTTCAGAATGTTGTGAAAATTGTACAACTGTTTATTGACTTGCTAGCTCTTTACCATTCATGAGTGCCATTCAGATATAATTGTTTAATGAAACAAAATGGTGTAATTCCCCTAAATCATGTATCTATTCTACCTTTTAGGTAGTCTGAAAGTATAAAATAACATATTTGGAGCCATAACAGGCCACCATGTCCATTCTGATGCACATCTCTAAGAGTTATTTTTTTGGCCTAGTGTGGTGGCTCACACCTTTAATCCCAGCACTTTGGGAGGCCAGCACAGGAGGATTGCTTGAGCCCAGGAGTTTGAGATCAACCTCAGCAACATGTTGTAACTCCGTCTCTGCAAAAATTACAAAAATTAGCAGGGCGTGGTAGTACACGCCTCCAGCTACTCAGGAGCCTGAGGTGGGAAGATCACTTGAGCCCAGAAAGTGGAGGGTACGATAAGGTGAGATTGCACCACTGCACTCTAGCCTGGGCAACAGAACCAGACCCTGCCTCCAAAAAACAATAGTTTTTTTCTTTTTTTTTTTTTGGAAAAAGAATTTAAATAACATTTTTCTAGCAAATCATTGTAACATTGTAATGTAAGACTATTATATCTAGCAAATCATTATAATTATAATATAGACATGAAACAATTAAAATTAAATTACTATTTTTATTACTACAAATTGCTATACAGTCACAAGTTCATATATTCCATCCTTAATGATCATGGTTGTATAAGAGCATTAAAGGTACAACTCAAGCTATTTATGTAATATATGTTGGTATATCTAGTATATGGCATTTCAAAGGCCTAAATAAAGTATAAATCACTGACTTCAGCTAGTTGCATCCCTACTGAATATTCAAAGTGAGAGTTACTAACTACCTCTTCGTTCATCATTAGCCCAAGAGTCAATGGTGTTAACAACACATTCCAGGGTTGCTCAGTAGTATAAAATAACATATTTGGAGCCATAACAAGCCACCATGTCTATTCTGATGCACATCTCTAAGAGTTGATTTTTTGGCCAAGTGTGGTGGCTCACACCTGTAATCCCAGTACTGCTCGTCAGGACTAAGCACCAGGGTTTCTGCCCTGAATCTTCCTAGGCTTACACCTCTCTCCAAAGGCAAGGAATCCAGCACCCAAGGGGACATGCTGCCCTAGCCCTTCCATCTTTGTGCTCATGGTCCAGCTGCTCAGAAATTGGGATTCCCTGTTTAACAGTAAGAAGTCCCCTCTGGGGCATACATGGTCTTCCTTCTTGGGTCTATCCCTGAAAAGCCAAACATGCAGCCATTATGTTCACCTCCAGGTCTGAGGTTAGCCAATGGCTGTTGTTTGGGGTGGAAGTTTGATGGAACTTCCTGTGGGTAGAGTGGTCCATTCCAGGCAGACAAGGTCCCTGTAGAATGGCAGGTGCAAGATATGGGCTAGGGGTCACATATGCATCTGTGTCCCACAATTGTCAGAGGTGGATTTTCCTTAGGGTAACTGGAAGGTAAATATACAGTAGATTCCCGGAAGTCCCAACATTCCAGTGGCAAGGCAATTATGGGCAGGGTTACCCCCTCAACATCATCAAGGCTCCATCTGTTCTACTACAACAATCATGATTGAAATCATGGGATGTAGTGGCTTCTAACATATAGTTGTGAGGTCACTGGAAAAGATTTTTAAGGAACTTCAGCTCATAACACACAGTTTTGGTAAATTTTAAGACAACAGTGGATACACAACTGACCATATCCATTGCCAAGAAATTAGATTAAACGGCATTTAGAATAATAAAAACTTGAAGAAAGCACATAAAGATCATTTCGATGAGCAACCTACATTTATGACAATTGAGTTCATTCCATGACTAAAACCATAAGGTCTCTTTCTCCCCTCCACACACTCAGATATCAACCACTTAAAATATATTAAATTTATATTTCTAAAATTTACATCATTAAGATACCCACAAAGCAAAGCATACATGACCTCCTTAAACTACACTTTCATGATAAATCAGTAGTGAGTGCAGTGATTCATATATTATTAAGTTAATTGTCTGTCAAGATATTAACAATGTTGACTTCTGAAAGGAAGTCTAAAATTTTAAAAGCGAAACTGAGTTTATCAGCTAGGACAGATTGCTGCTTATCTAAGTGACTTAGCTTGTGTGACAGAGCTACACGCTGCCTTTGGGTTCACAAGTCCTTCAAAACCAAAAATCCATGCTAATGGAAACCTTTTCAGCATAAAGCATCCAACAATCAGAGTTAAGGTTTTATTTATTGGCTTTGACCATCTACTTCTGTTATCAACCATAAGGGCCCATACACTTCATCAACCCCTAACAATAGCCGCAAGCTTGGACAATCTGTCTTGCGTCTTCATTGGGTAAGACTTCAATGGAACAGCCTCGATTAAAGAACAGCCCACGCATAAAATGAAAACTCATTAAAATAAACTTTCTCAAAGGGTAGAAACTTCAGTTCCAATTGAACTGAACTGTTTTTATTTCAAAGATGAAAGGCACATTACCCAGCCATACATTCATGTGCTCTGGGCCTAGTGCTTTCTATCTGATGACTTTAACTCTGGGTCCCTTCCCATGTCTTTTTGGAGGCTTTAGAAACAGAATAGGAATTCAACCCTTATTAAGCCTGATTGGAACATAGTATCTGTGAACCTCTTAATAATACTTCAGACCTTTATGGTTTAATTTGCAATGGTGTCCCTTTTGTCTGCCTTACTAGCCTTTAATCTAAGGCACAATGCACCCACTTTACATTTATTTGCAAAAAAAAACACTGAATAGCTAAGGATTTTTTAATGTGCCCATTACAAATAGAGATTTTTTAGAGACACACAGGTATGGTCGTTTACATAACAGAATGCAAAGCTGAATGAATAAAAAGATGATGTCGAAGATGGTTGTTGCCAATTGTTTACATGAAAACTGACTTATAACTTTGAAGTTGAAAACTTCACCTTGAACTTATGAGGGCAATATCAATGAAAGAAACAACACAATAAAATGAAAAAGTCAAGAGACTGGGAAAATCTGTTATGCGAAAATATCAGCTGACCTATAAAAGAGTAATATAACTGGTATTAGCTGAAGCAAATAATAATACTCTGAGCTTTAATTTTATATGAATGACCATTAAGTGAAATGAACCACAATCATGGTTACTTAGACACACAGAATATTCAGAGAAATTGTTAATACTCAAAGCAATTCAAAAACATTCACTAATGGTTGTATACGCATGCCATTAAGAGGAAATTAAGCTCTTTAAGGTTGGCTATATGTCATTATATAACTTTAATTCATACATCTTTGTCTGAGACCTAAATGTATATACCATGTGCATACTTTAAAAGACACATTAGTTCAAGAAATATAAATTTCTTGTGTCAAAAATGTTCCCTTAAATTATGTAATTGTGAAACTATATGTAGATGCATTTTAAATTTTATCAAAATTAATAACTAGCATAATGGTCTCTGGGTAATGAAAATGCTATATACTTTTTCAGCAGGGGTTGCCAAAAGCTTCTCAATTATCTTTTTGATTTAATCTATTTGTATATTACTAACAAAGGCTTTTTTTCTTTATGCAAAAACCTATCAGAAATTGAATATATAAATATTTATAAACAAAAGTCTATTATTTAAAACCAAAACAAAAGATCAAAATAAAAAATGTTACAAAATCAAACATCACCACAAATGACAAAGTATAGAAAACTGATTCTTACCTGTTTTGTTTTTTACCTATAAAGTCAATCTAAACTTTCTTGCTATTTTTTGCTTTGTTTTTGCTTTAAAGGTGAATGTATTAAATATTTGAAATTAATCTTAATCAAAAAGCAAACAGAAAAACAACATCTATCTTTGTTGAAATTACAAACAATTCTGTCATTCACCAACTTATACTAGCTCCAGCACAAAATAAACATCTGCCCTGACTGTTAGAGAGCGTTGAGTGAATTCCTGGCTTCGCTCAAACAGGATCATATAGATATCACTTTTTCCCACTAATTTTAAAAAAATCATAGTTTCTGTATTTTATTTGGTATTATTTTGGTCTTACCATGTCTATTCATCATTTAGGGGTCTAAATATATCAATCTGTAAAAAGCCAAATTAAAATAACCAACAATCTCTCAGGGAAAACTAAAATAGGTCTGTTGCACTTTAAGCAAAACCAATGTATAAATGTAGGTGAAGGATGATTAAAAGATTAATATTTGTGATGCATAGTATTAGCAATAGGACTTTTTCGCAACAGCAAGCTCTCCTCTTGAAATTTACAGTCTTAAAAATGTGTATGACTTACAGCTGTCCTGGACTCTATCTAATATATGCAGAATAATACTTTGTATAGATGAAAATATTTGCATGTATATATTTCATATCTATGAAAACATTTGCAGTAAATAACACTATATCTTTATGATAGATAGCAAGATACATATCCTATATGACACATATGATATAGATAACATTATCTACTGTAAATGTTTCATTTATTGAATTATTCAAATAAGTCAAAAGAATCTGTATTATTCCACCAAGAATGTCTGCTTATAGAAATTTGATTATTATTAATCAGGGGCTGTTCTTGCCTAAAAATTTAACTTATAAACCTCGAATTAACTATAAACAATTTACAATTTTAAAAATTAGCATAACAGGAGCACATAATGCTTTTCTTGTTATCAGGAGGTTGAGCCATGGAAGTTCAGAAACTATAATTAATTTCTTGTTTAATGAAATTGGCCAAAGCTGCCATACATCATGCTATAAGTTGCTTCCTGAAAGTGAAGTTCTTTTTGCATCTTAAGCAGCAAAACTAGTGTATAATTACAATGGAAAACTCCATGTTGGAAGGCCCTGGCCTCTCTACACTGTACTTGCAAATGGAAAACAGAGCAGCCTAAGCTGTCCAGTATGTGCTTCCCAGACCTTATGTGGCCCATCAGAGAAGTTCCCCAAAACAAACTCAGTGTTGAAAATGTGGCTATGAATATTAGCCATAAAATTCATGTTTTAATTCAAACAAATTCATTTTAATGTAAAGAAATCATACAAACATGAAATAATTTCAACAAAGCATTAAATGATAAATATCTTTCTAAGTTTGGACATAAGGACATTAGCTACTAGAAAAAATCTAACATAATTTTAATGCTTTTACTTTTGCATTGAAATTAGTGTGTGTCAAAAAATGAGATAACACAGTAGTTTTTCGCTTACATGGACACATGTTAATAGTTCTGTGGGATATTTGCAATTTTCACTTTTATGTTTTCAACTCCTGAAACTTACCTAGGAAAACTGGGATCTCGTAGTATAAAATTTAAGAAAAGCAAACAAATGACTTAAAGGGTGTATAGAGTGATTTTTTTTTTGGGGGGGGGGAGGAGGTTTTTTTTTTATTATTTTTTTTTGCCTTAATCCTCTCATTTGGTTTAGAAACATAAGGCCCTGTTCACTTCATTTAAGCCTCACAATGACTGGAAGCCCGATCAATCTGTCTTGTGTCTTCTTAGGGTGAAACTGCAATTGAGCGGAAGCAACAGATGAACAAAGCCCACATTCAAATCTGTAGCTCATTAAAATAACGTTAAAACAGAGTAAAATCTCCATTGTAAGTGAATTGTAGCCAGCTTTTTTTTCTGCTAAATACATTTGATTAATAAACTATACAATCATTAGCCCT
Organism: Hylobates moloch; assembly: GCF_009828535.3. Classification (NCBI taxonomy): domain Eukaryota; kingdom Metazoa; phylum Chordata; class Mammalia; order Primates; family Hylobatidae; genus Hylobates; species Hylobates moloch. The sequence goes on along the minus strand of NW_026652284.1, from coordinate 35,536,549 downwards.
GAATCAGTGGTCTTTAAAGTAAATTTAAATAAATGTCTACTTCTTTCTAAAAACTTGAACATTTTGAAAACCATTTTGGAAATAGGCTTTCAACAAAGCACTACATGAGATAACTCTGCAGCATGCTCCAATGACACATTCCATCAAGACATGATTCACAGTAATTCTACAGTTTACGGTGCTTTCTACAGTATATGGAGGAACCATACACAAGACAAAATCAGTAGCAGTCAATGTAACGCTTCCCTCTCTAAATTCCTATCATTCTATAATGACACAACATTAAGTTTCTATCAATAAATGCCAAAATGGATGTGCTATGCAACAATTTTTTATCCAAATGCCCAATAAGTAAAATTTTTAGAACTTTTGTGAATTTTAAGTAACCCAGAAGTTCAGCAGGGAAATTCACAAGTAAGCATACTACCATTTCAGTCTGTACCTAATCCAGGGTTGAAATCTTTATTAACACATTTGACTAAGACAGTCAAGATTTGTAAAAGTCAGATTTTAGTTGGGAACACATGCCCATAGTTATGTCTGATGGATTTTTGTTATAAAGCATAATCATGTTCTAGAAACTGCTTAGGCAATCTAAAGATATCTGTTAAAATAAGATAGGCAAATATTTTTCAACCCTAAAACCTCACCTTTAAGAAACCAATCTCACAGAAATAAAAGCACCAATGTAATATCATATATAATCAAAGATATTTGCTGTAGAATTGTTTCTTGGGGCTAAAAAAGAAAAAAAACAAAAACAAAGTAGAAAAACTGTGGACCATTCATACTATGGAATATTATAGAACGTTAAAACAGTCTGTTAAAGCTACACCAGTTGACCAGGACAATTTTTCATGATATACTCTTAAATAAAATATAAGATGCAGAGAACACATCTTTAAAAAACTAACTGGCAAAATCCCTCCACGTACATGTGTGTATAAACAAAGTTCTGATTGGATCATATGCCCACAGAGAAAGGTCTGAAAGGCTATGTACAGGTTATTGATAAAAGCATAGAAAGGAATGGGGTTGGGGGAGGTAGGGGATGGGGGTGGAGGGTTGGCTGGTAACCAAGAGAATAATTTTTTTTTTTTTGAGACGGAGTCTTGATCTGTCACCCAGGCTGGATGGAGTGCAGTGGCTCAATCTCGATACACTGCAACCTCTGCCTCCTGGGTTCAAGAGATTCTCCTGACTTCTGCCTTAGCCTCCCAAGTAGCTGGGACTACAGGCATGTGCCACCATGCCCGGCTAATTTTTGTATTTTTAGTACAGACAGGGTTTCACCATGTTGGCCAGGCTTGTCTCTAACTCTTGGCCTCGTGTGATCACCCGCCTCAGCCTCCCAAAGTGCTGGGATTACAGGTGTAAACCACCACGCCCAGCCAAAAGAATGATTTTTTTTCAAAAGTCCTCAATGACAACAGTATATTATTCTGATATATCTGATTTTTACATGAGCCTGTAAAAGTTAAATAATCAGATTAAAACAATAAAGTCATTTTCACAAATAAAGAAGAGATGTCTGAGAAGCAAGTCTGGCTGGAAGCTTTTCAGGTAATGGGCAGCTTTGCAGGTTAATTCCTAGTTTCTTCATTTGCTTGTGTTGGGGCTCTGAAAATGATACTCCAAAGTATGATGCTTTGGTGTGCTGAGTACTTTGAACTAAAAGATGTCGGGCTCAGAAGCAGCCTCAGAACGAAGATCTCTCTGCCCTCCTGCCCTCCTGTTTCTCTTCCCTGGCTCTCTCTTAAGGTGAGTCAGAAAAAATAGAATTCCTCTTCCCCAAGGCAGTTCCCCTTTTCCCCAAAGACAAAAATAAAACCTAGAAATATTACTCCAACCTTCCCCTGTCTTTCTATCAGCTGGCCATAAAGAAATTCTCTGACCTAACCTTGTCTGATAGTATGTCATAAGACCCTCATTCCAGAGGGTTCCTGCCCCATTCCAGGGAGAAGAAATAATACAAAAGAGAAGCCAAGAAGAATCTGAACAGATGGGAGGCCCTGTTGGGTTTCCCCATCAATCTGTAACCATTAGATCACACCCTTTGGTCCAATCACATTTCTACACAGCTGTCCATTTTTCACCAAACCTACACATAAAAATAGGCAGTGTTCTCTGAGTTTTTGGGTCTTCATTGTGAAGGCTCCCAAGTCACATAAAATGCTGATTATTTAAATAAAGATGCTATGCTTTTCTCTTGTTAAGCTGTGTTTTGTTATAAAAGTATCAGCCATGATCTTTATTATGAGAAAGAAAGTTGTCACACCCTATCCACTTCTACACTTGCTTTATAGTTTTGGAGAATCACTGAATGTCTCTCTCCACCTTCCCCCTGTGTCAACTGAGGTAATGTTAAAGTGAGCATTATGTGAAATCATGCATTTAAAACACCTAGAAGCAGGAATGACTACTCTAAGCCCTCAATACATTGTGATTCTTAAATCCTTCTCCCTGACTCTTGCCCTAGGGTTTCAGAAGGTGGCTTCCTTGCTGACAGGGGGAGCTGGATTCAGGCTGAAGTAGCTACTAAAAGGCTCTCATATACACACATAACTGCAAGGCTTGGGCCTGTCAGATCACAGAAGGGAATGCAGAGAGTGGAAGAGGAAGGTAGGTTAGGAGGAGGAGCAAGGAGGGAAGATTGACACACTTCTTAGATATCTTTTGGTGATGAAAACAGAAAATATGACTATGAATCCATTAGTATCACACAGTGATAGAGAAGAACATCTCTGACTGTTGATAATCTACATTCTGATCAGCTGCCTAGTATCTCTTCTCCTTCATTATGCCCTGACCTCGCTCATTGGTCCACCAAAAGCCCACCCTTCTCAGTGGATGTCCACAAGCTCTGCCCACCACAACCATCCGCTGTCGTGTGGCTGCAGGGCCAGAGATTTCTGAGTAATCGCAAAGGAAGCAGACTGTCTGTTTCATGGATATCTTGTCCTCCTGTGAGGATCTGACTGACATTTTTTAATTAAACTGGCCCACTGGAGTTTAATTAAGGTGTTGTCTTCTTGAGATGAAACTAAAGAAATATAGATCCCTTTTATGGAACAAACTTCTAGGATAAGAAACCTTCTTTTACCCCTCTGATCTTTAAAAAAAAAAATGCCCTTCATTGTTTCTTTTATTCCCAAACCTTTTCTTCTTGTTATTAACAAAGTTGTTTCAGAGGTGACTTAAAATGACCCATAGGCTATCCCCATAAATCTACAAGTATCTGAGAAATTGCAGAGACTGAATATGTACGTTGAGGGATAAGAAAGTCTGCCTTTTAAATTCAATTTAATAGAAATCAGCTTAGAAAATATGCATTGACTAATAGCCCAGTAATGAACCCAGTTACAAAAAGTAGTTTGAATCTCACAGGGAAACTAACCAGATTAAAAAAGTACAGAATAAAAGCAACTTCCTATTTTGGAATGGGCACTGGATTGGAGTCAGGGTTGCTGGGTGTGGCTTTAGCCCTTCCATTTTTTGGCGCTGCATCTTTAAGCAAGTTACCTAGCCTCTCTGAACAGTAGCTGCCTGATTTGCAAGATTGAGTGTTCTACCTCGCTGAGATAAGGCAAAGATTAAATGGGATAATAAATGTGAGAAGCTTGTGTGGCCTGTACAAATACAGATAACCATCATTATTATTTGGGAGAATTTCTTTTGGAAATGACTCTGAAGTTAACTTAGGATCATCTGTATAGCAGACAACATTGAATCTCCTTCCCATTCCTTCTTGCCGCTTTTGCATGCACCCCACCCCGATTCTGTGATCTGGTGCTTTCAGTCCCCCACCCCCAACTCCTGAAGCTCTTTGGAGGACAACTCTCAGGCTGATGGAGCCACTTTGTGACAAGGGCAGAAAGTGGGAAGTGCCTGAGGGCCTATGATCCTTTGCACACCCTGAGACTATCATCCAGTGAATATGGGATGAAGGAGTGTGAACCTGCAACACAAATAGGTCTAATTCATACTCCAGAGTGCTATAGGGTTAGATTGAATGAAGTCACCCTCTGGGAGATTCTGTCCAAGCTAAGTCAAACCCTTCCTCCACTTTCTCCCTTCCCTGCTGTGCTTTCCCTGTCCGCTTAAGGATTTCCCCTGGGAGTTCTGCTTCTGAGGAACCCAATCTGAGACGATACAGTATTATAAAGGCTCTCAATTCATTTTCCTTCATTTGAGAGCCTAAATTTTTATACTTCTTATTTCTTTTAAGCAAAAAGTATAATAATTCACCATTTCTCTTTGCTGACTAGGTTTCCAAATGACATAATTCCCTAGCATTTGTTGCTTTCATTCAATTATTTTTTCTCACAAATTACTTTTTGTTCACTTGAGATCTTTTAATGTATATATAGTCAATGAACCAATTTTCATGATAATTCTCATGAATTAGGTATTCACACAATATGTACATTGATCATAATAGTAAATGACACAAAGGACCTAAGTTTTTGAAAAGAAGAATTATCATGAAGATTCCCACATCAAAGCCACTGAATCTGTTCCAGTACTGCATTCTTCTAAACTGAAAAGGACTACAGGGAACAGTTGACCAAGTAGAAATCTTTAGGCAAAGATTATGCTAACGCACATGCCCACAGAGTCAGGGAAAGTCAGTCTTCAAAGCCCAATGAGAACAATCTAAAGTTTTTTTAGACTGGCAGACTTAAAACCAATACTCAAGGTTCACAGCCAGGGCAATGTGCTTGGACAATTCTAACACAGAATTCCAATGGTGTCTTCTATTTAAAAACACAGGAAATTAAGCAAAAAAAAAAATCCACACTTGGATTCCAGCCTTTTAAGAAGCATGGTTAATTTGAAATATATCTGAATATTCAACCAAAGTATGGAGCAAGAACATTTAAATTAACCTCTTTCATTAACATCATTATCTCTTCATCCTCTCATTCACCACCACAATGGAGAAGTTATGCTTGCCACTCATGTGGACAATAGGGTCATAAGTCTTGGGTTTAGCATGCAGTACCTGCTGTGGTACACATTCTTCTGTTAATGAGCATGCATAACTCTTCATCCCTAAGGAACTGTCTCTGCACATAAAAGGATACATAATTTTTATAATGCCAGAAAGAAGTAAATACAGCTCATTGAGTTTTCTATGGGAGGATTTGGAGAGTTTAATTATCATGCACTGCCAGTATCTCTGGGCACTTACTAGACTGGTTCTTTTTCCATGTATCATACAACCAAGTTACCAAGTATATTGTTACCAAATACAAGGTAAAAGCACATTTTAGATCCTTGTGCTGGTTTCAGTGGTCAGATGTTACAGCTCCTCTCTAGAGAGCAAGTCTCAGGCCACTAAAGCCACTTGGTCACATGCGGTGAGCAAAAGTGCAGAGATCAGCAAAAGATCCTTCCCCACACTGTTAGCCTCTTATCTCAGATGTGAAAAACTCTTAAGGTGTCAGTTACATCAACCATAATTGATGTGTAAAAGACTTCTCCTGCCAGATGTATTCAAATTTTAAGTTATTATAATTGTTGAGTAAAAGAAAAGCATTGCATTTCCTCATAATATATATTAAATGTTCTGCAAAGAAGCTGACACAAACTAAATCTTCAGTAAATGTTGGCTGCTATTATTGTGCTTATTAGAATTATTATTATCATTAAGAAAAACTCAAGAGAATTATCAAACACTTCTAGAAAAATTCAGGAAAACAACTGAAATTCAATTTCAAAATGTTCAAGAAATTTCTGCCATTTCTTAAATTGTTTATCATGCAATGACTGAAAAAAGACTGTTAAGAGAGAATATCCCACCCAAGAAATTCTACCTTAGACCAGGTTCAGTGGCTCACACCTATAATCCCAGCACTTTTGGAGGCCATGGCAGGTGAATCCATTGAGTCCAGGAGTTCGAGAACAGCCTGAGCAACACGGCAAAACCCCATCTCTATAAAAAATAGAAAAATTAGCTGGGCCTGGTGATGTACTCCTGTAGTCCCAGCTATTAGTGAGGCTGAGGTCTAAGGATCACTTGAGCCTGGGAAGTTGAGGCTGCAGACAACTGTGAGAGTGCCACTGCACTCCAGCCTGGGCAACAGATCGACATCCTGTCTCAGAAAAACTAAGAAAATCAGAGAAGCCCTAAGATAACAGCTAATGTAAATATGTATTTCAGATGGTCTTATGATACTTGACACATCAAAATGAAGTGAAAAATATTAATCCAGGACTTTCTATCCTTCATTACTTGATCAGAACATACACAAACATATTCATGCATGCACACATACACACATACACTCATGCACACACAATCTTACAGAGACACATTCAGACACACACAAAGGCAGTCCTTGACTTGCAAGATGGTGCAGAGCCATAAACATGACCATTTATGCTGAACTGTGCAAAGCAGTCTTAATAACAAATGCGAAAATTTATGATTGTGCTTTGACCTTTAAAATTGTTTGTTGAGGCGTTAAAAACTCTTGTTAGTTATAAATATTAAAGAAATAAAAAATTAATAAAACTAATATTTATTCAGCATAGTGTAATTTAAAACACCAGAAGACATTTTAAGTGAGATTTTTTTCCCTTCATAAAAATTTTAACCAAGAATAGCTTGAATTTCTCATCATGAAACTTACAACAAGAAATGGGGTAAGCATCTTGCCTATGTCCTGATGAATCATCACATTCCTCTCTAAATTTGGATCCGATTCTAACATTTTATCCTGTGTGCTCTGAATGTTATGAAATATTTTGGAGCATTCTTTTAATGTAAAGTTTCTTGTCAGTGTCACTTCCTCTGGGACATCTTTGTCCTTTTTGTCACAAATAGTTTTCTCATTTATGTTGGTAAATTGTTCACCTTCACTAAATTCCTCTGGTTGTGAATCTAGTCTTTTGAATGGCTATGCTGTCAACATTCCTAGTCAGCTATGTCTTCTATATATGTTTGATTCTAATTTCACCTACAGTTTTATCACTTTTTCTTTCTTTGCTGCATTTTCTTTTATTGATTGATTGATTGATTGAGACAGAGTCTCGCTCTGTCACCCAGGCTGGAATGCAGTGGTACCATCTCAGCTCACTGCAACCTCCACCTCCTGGGTTCAAGCAGTTCTCCTGCCTCAGCCTCCTGAGTAGATGGGACTACAGGCACATGCCACCATATCCAGCTAATTTTTTTTTTTTTTTTTTTGTATTTTTAGTGGAGATGGGGTTTCACCATGTTGGCCAGGCTGGTCTCAAACTCCTGACCTCAAGTGATCCACCCTCTTCGGGCTCCCAGAGTGCTAGGATTACAGGCATGAGCCACCATGCCCAGTCATCTTTGTTGGCCAATTCCCTCTTTTAAGCTTCAATTTTTGTAAAATATCCCATAAGTTTATGACTGAGAGACAAGGAGGCAACAAAAGTACATGCTTTGTGATCTGTGCATGAACTGAATAGCAGATGTGCAGTGACCCATCATGACAGACTTTGAAGAAAGTGACATGACTGGTCATTGATTGAGATGAGTACCTGTTATCTACCTAATGATTTGTGAGCTAAAGATCTGGCAGTCAAATGTATATGTTATGCAATTACTCAGTTAACACAATGTGGTAACTAAAATTTGAACTGTGTGGTTGGAGTACTGGTATTATATAACTAAACCATGGTTACTGAAATTCAGGGAAATTGGAACCCTGTGAAGCAAGGACTGTCTGCGCGCATGCGCGCGCACACACACACACACACACACACACTGTATATATGAAATGGTCTGGCTCTGTTTCCCCACCCAAATTTCATCATGAATTGTAATCTCCATGTACTGGGGGAGGGATCTTGTGGGAGATGATTAGATCATGGAAGTGGTCCCCTCATGCTGGTCTCATGATAGTGAGTGAGTTCTCACAAGATCTGATGGTTTTATAAGGGGCTTTTTCCCTCCTCACTCTGCACTTCTCCTTCCTGCTGCCCTGTGAAGAACAATGTGTCTGCTGCCCCTTCTGCCATCATAGTGTTTTCTGAGGTCTCTCCAGCCATTCTGAACTGTGAGTTAATTAAACCTCTTTTCCTTATAAATCACCCAGTCTCTGGTATGTCTTTATTAGCAGCGTGAGAATGGAGTAATACAGTAAACTGGTACCACGAGTGGGGTGATGCTGCAGACACCCAAAAATGTGGAAGCAACTTTGGAACTGGGTAACAGGCAGAAGTTGAAACAATTTGGAGGGTTCAGAAGAGACAGAAAGTTGTGGGAAAGTTTGGAACTTCCTGGTCTCAGATGGAGAACTTGTCGGGAAGTGTATGGAGGTCTCAGATGGAGAAACTTGTTGGGAACTGTAATAAAGGTGATTCTTGCTATGCTTTAGCAAAGAGACTGGCAGCATTTTGCCCCTGCCCTCAAGATCTGTGGAAATTTGAATTTGAGAGAGATGATTTAGGGTATCTGGCAGAAGAAATTTCTAAGCAGCAAAGCGTTCAAGAGGAAGCAGGGCATAAAAGTTTGGAAACTCTGCAGCCTAATGATGAGATATAAAATAAAAACCTATTTCTTAGGGAGAAGTTCAAGCCTGCTGCAGAAATTTGCGTAAGTACCAAGGAGCTGAATGTTAATGTTAATCACAAAGACAGTGGGGAAAATGTCTCCAGGGCATGTCAGAGATCTTCACAGCAGCCCCTCCCATCATAGGCCCAGAGGCCTAGGAGGAAAAAATGGTTTCATTCACCATGTCTTTAGACTTGGTGACATGGTGTCCTTGTGACATAGTGTCCTGTGTCCCAGATGCTTCAGCTCCAGCTGCTAAAAGGAGCCAAGTTACAGCTCAGGCCATGAATTCAGAGGGTGTAAGCCCCAAGCCTTGGTGGATTCCATGTGGTGTTTGGCCTGTGGTGTACCAAAGTCAAGAACTGAGGTTGGGGAACCTCCACCTAGATTTCAGAGGATGTGTGGAAACACCTGGATGTCCAGGCAGAAGTGTGCTACAGAGGCGGAGCCCTCACGGAGAACCTCTGCTAGGGCAGTGCAGAAGGGAAATGTGGAGTAGGCGCCCACACACAGAGTTTCCACTGGGGCACTGCCTAGTGGAGCTGTGAGAAGAGGGTCACCGTCCTTGAGAACCTAGCATTGTAGATCCACTTACAGCTTGCACTGTGCACCTGGAAAAGCCACACCCAGTCAAGGCAAGCCTGTGAAAGCAGCTGGGAGGGGAGTTGTACCCTGCAAAGCCACAGAGGCAGAGCTGCCCAAAGCCATGGAAGCCCACCTCTTGCATCAGTGTGACCTGGATGTGAGACAAGAAGTCCAAGGAGATCATTTTGGAACTTTAAGGTTTAATGGCTGCTTTATTGGAGGAAGTAACTAACTTGCTTTTGACTTCACAGGCTCATAGGCAGAAGGGATTTGTCTTGTTTCAGATGAGACCACGGACTTGCACTTTTGGGTTAATGCTGAAATAAGTTATGACATTGGGGAACTGTTAGGATAGCATACTGTGTTTTGAAATGTGAGAAAGATGAGATTTGGGAGGGGCCAGGGACAGAATGATATTGTCTGGCTCTGCGTCCCCAATCCAAATCTCATCTTGATTTGTAATCCCAACGAGTTGTGGAAGGAAACTTGTGGGAGGTGATTAGATCATGGGGGCAGTCCCTTCATGCTGTTCTAATAATAGTGAGTGAGTTCTCAGGAGATCTAATGGCTTTTTAAGGGGCTTTTCTCATCTTTGCTCTGCACTTCTCCTTCCTGCTGACCTGTGAAGAAGGATGTGTTTGCTTCCCCTTCCACCATGATTGTTAAGTTTTCTGAGGCCTCCCCAGTCATGCTAAACTGTGAGTCAATTAAATCTCTTTGGAAGGGCAAAAAGGGAAACCAGGCCTACCTGGTTCTCCAGCCCTTTCATAAGGCATTAATCCATTCATGATGGCATGTTCTTTCCATATCTGTATAAGAATCATATTTTTATCATAAACTACCCAGTCTCAGGTATGTCTTTATTAGCAGCATGAGAATGCACTAATACAATATGTATGCACACACACACACACACATAGAGAACTCTGATGAGTTTTTTCAGGGGCACAGTAACCATGTGCTAAAAAGAAAATGTAAGTGAAATCTGACCACTTTAAGAGATGGGTCCCCCTACCTTATTGAAGGATGAACAATGATCTGGTGTGCTAGAGACTAAAGACAGCTTGGAATTCCTCAAGACTACATTCTAGGCCTCCCCGCTCCAGTGGATACACAGTGGCTTTTGATGCCAACACAGGTAAAATAGGATGAGATAACATTTCTCACCCACCATCTGAGGACTAACTAGTGTTTTACGGGCATTATCTCCCCACAACTGCCCAACAGTAGCGAGCAGTATTTACAAAGAAGAATCTGATTGCCAATCAGTTCCACATGCACAGGACAGCTCTTCTCTACCATACGCTACTACTGCTTGCCAAGTCACACCTAGAAAGCCAGCCTTTGTGTGATGGCTGACACAGGCTTGGCATTTTTGGAAGGTACTTGGAAATTTCTACTCAGCTTTGAGGTCTTAAGTTAAAAATCACTTCTGCCATGTGCTATGACCCATGCTTGCAATCCCACCTGCCTGGGAGGCTGAGGCAGGGGGATCACTTGAGGCCAGAAGTTGGAGACCAGCCTGGGAAACCTAGGGAGACTCCATCTCTACATTTTTTTTTTTAATTAGCCAGGTATTGTGGTGCATGCCTATAGTCCCAGCTATTTGGGAGGCTAAGGAAGGAGGATTGGTTGAGCCCAGGAGTTTGAGGCTGCAGTGAGCTATGATTGTGCCCCTGCACTTCAGTGTAGGCAACAGAGCCAGACCCCATCTCAAAAAATAAATTAAAATTAAAATTAAAAAATAAAAATAAAAGTCACTTCCTCAGGGAAACTCAGGCTAGGTGAACACCATCCCACTATACATTCTGTTCACATTCATTACTTTTGCTTTATAGTGTATATGTATTTATGTGCTTACTTTGTGCTCAGGTATTGTAGTAAGTGCTTTACAAATAATAACACATTCAATTCTTATAACTAATAACCACAAACTTATGAGTATGATAAACAAATTAGACTGTGTGCCCCACGAGGACAGAGATCACATCTGCCTTTTTTACCACTGGATCCTTAGTCCACTAGTGCTGCTCTAACAAAATACCTGAGACTGGGTAATTTATAAAGTACAGAAATTAATTTTCTCACAGTTCTAGAAGCTGGAAAGTCCAAAATCAAGGCACCAGCAGGTTCAGTGTCTGGTATCTCTGCTTCTAAAATGCACCTTGAATACTGTGTCTTCACATGGTAGAAAAGATGGAAGGGCAAAAAGGGAAACCAGGCCTACCTGGTTCTCAAGCCCTTTCATAAGGCATTAATCCATTCATGATGGCATAACCTTCATGACTTAATCACCTCCCAATGGCCACACCACTTAATGCTGTTGCATTGGTGATTATAAGTTTCAATATGAATTTTGAAGGGGACATAAACATTCAAACCATAGCAGATTCCTAGTGCCTAGTCCTAGTATCTAAAACCTACTAGGTCAACAAATGTTTATTTGTAGTCCTAGATATCATGTGAAGATTGTTCTAAGCATCTCTAGATTGTTCCACTGGGTAAAGATACCGCTTCATTTGCTAACATAACTTTTAACTACAGAAAGCATAAACACTCTTCTTTACAAACTTTTTTTTTTTAACAAAAGCATAAGTATACTGATTGCCTGAAAATTAGGTTGGTCACTATTATAACTCATTTGGTTTTTACCAAGAAAAAGGAATGAGGAAAATATTTTAGTACAATAGGCTCCCTAGACCAGCATCCCCAAACTTTTTGGCACTGGGGATTGGTCACTCCTATGAGAATCTAATGCTGCCACTGACCTGGAGGAGGTGAAGCTAAGGAGGTGGACCATGGACCAGTATTGGGTCTATGGCCTGGGGACTGAGGACCCCTGCTCTAGACCACTGCTGTCTAAACTTGTCTCAGTGAGTTCCTGATCTATAAAAAGTGCATGTTCCCTCAATATCTATATATTTATTTAAAAATGGATACACAATATTTTTTCTAAAATGGATATACTATACTAGAAAAAATATGCACTGTAAAATATGCTCCTTTGGCATAAGAATTATTTTGAGCTGATTTTGAGAAATCACAGACACAGGAGAGGGTCAAAAACAGAGTAGAAGTTACCCTTTTGTAAGAAAAATTTATATCTATAAAGGACATCTCCATTTCTAAGGGTGTCTCCACTCTCTGTACCAGGAAGAGAAGGATGACTAATCACAAGAGAAGGTGCCTATTTATATCTGGATAACAAAACTTACCCTTGTTAGGTGTGCTTTTCCTGGTCACCTTTCCATAACCTTTCCAAAATGTTTCTTTGTTTCAGCTGAAGGTGATATTTAAACCTGGACTCAAAACCCCTTCCTTGAGATTTATTCTCATGTATACATGAGGTACACATGTTAATAAGCCTCTATTTGTTTTTATCTTATTAATCTGTCCTTTGTTATGGGGGGGACGGGGTCCCAGCAAATAACTCACAAAAAGTAGAGAGAAAATTATAATTCCTCCCCTATAATTCTGGCAATGAGAATGGGATCTGTGGGACATCCCATTTGCTCTGGAGCCTGCAGATGGGATCCTGGGAAAACTGGAAAAGGGTAAGAATTCTCACAGAGGGACTCTAGTGTATCTGCCTCCACAGTGCCTGATCGAGAGAGAAAGGTAAAATTATGTTTCTTCCAGTACAATACTAATAGAAGTTGTAAAGCATGCTTAAAAGAAGAAATTTTTAAAGGCATAATTAAAGAATAAAAATAAATTTTTAATCTTTTCACCCATGCCCTAAGTATTATATACTTCCTGGAGAGTAAATGCCTTTTTTCTTCTGACAATATCAAACAATAATTATCACTACAGAATCAAGATATCTAGAAAAATAAATTAATTTGTCAGGAAGTCTTTGTGTTTACATCCCTATTATGGAAATAAACACACACCTTGAATGTGTCACTAAAAATATAGATCTTGATTTTGCCATTTCCACGAGAAAAACACCCATATAAATCCCAAATCAGTGACTTCTTCAACTTCTTCTACCAATATTAGATTCAAATCATTGCAATCATCTGACACATGCTTCTCTTCCCTTAGTGCTCCACCCATCTCTTATGGAATGTTCTGATGACACACAAATGGATCAAATGGAAAAACAAGGCTGGGCAAGAGAAACAAAAAATGCAAGAAAATACAAACAAATATCTTTGCTTTAGTCAAAAACTAACCCAACCTGAATTTTTATTTATTTTATTTTATTTTATTTTATTTTATTTTATTTTATTTTATTTTATTTTTTATTTTATTTTATTTTATTTTATTTTATTTTATTTTATTTTATTTGAGACAGAGTTTTGCTCTGTTGCCCAGGCTGGAGTACAGTGGCGTGATCTTGGCTCACTGCAACCTCCGCCTCCCAGGTTCAAGCAATTCTCCTGCCTTAGCCTCCCAAGTAGCTGGGACTACAGGTGCCTGCCACCACACCCAGATAATTTTTGTATTTTTAGTAGAGAGGGGGTTTCACCATGTTGGCCAGGCTGGTCTCGAACTCCTGACCTCGTGATCCTCCCGCCTCAGCCTCCCAAAGTGCTGGGATTACAGGTGTGAGCCACAACACCTGGCCTGAATTTATTTTTTAATTCCTGGGAGTTTCAAAAATTTTATTTGCTTGCTTTCTTTAATTTTAGTCACTTTTCATTTTACCAAATCCGTATCTCATATCTAATCCAATTCTGTCTACTGTCTATAACAGGTATGTTATTTTAAATTTTTACCTAGTAATACTTGAGGCTGAACTGTAAAATCTCTAAGGACAGAGGCAATGTCTATCTTTCCTACCTTTACATTCTTGGCACAATACCTGACTCTCATTAAGTGCGTTTTAACAAATAAATTAATGAGACAGAAAACATGTTCTAGAGCTCTCTGTGTACAGTGATTATATAGTGAATGAAAAATATCCTAAATCAGTCCATTTTTAAAGATCTGTTTTTGTGTGTGTGATATTGTCTCACTTTGTCACCCAGGCTAGACAGAGTGCAATGATGTGATCATAGCTCACTGCAACCTTGAACTCCTGGACTCAAGCAATCCTCTGGTCTCAGCCTCCTGAGTAGTTGGAACTACAGGCATGGGCCACCATGCCTGGCTCCATTTAAAGATTATCCCTCAATATAAAGGAAAAATGTACATAATTCTTGTTCTGTTTTTCTTTTTAATGAAAAAAGAGAACAAAAGAAACAGCTACATTGGCAAGTCTGTTAGATTTGGGCCACTTTGGCCATTTAAAATCTCAAATAGCAAAACTAAAAGTGATAAAGTGCACTAGCTCAAATCCAGTACTCTCAGCTTGGCATTAAAATCTGTAAAGCATAATCCAGCTTTTTCATCCTGCTAGTTCCCTCATTAAAGAGTTAAATAAATGTTAATGTATGTTCTTTCCATATTTGTATAAGAATCATATTTTTAACTTTTCAAAAATTATGCCTTGTAAGTACCAAGATGCCTGAGAAGTCAATTAAACTGCATTGCCTGAAAATATACCTCCTAGGTTCCTCTTCTCAGTCCATCTTTTCTTGGATCCTGGAATGAAAGGATTCCAGGAGGCAACAGAGTTTCAGGTTCGCTGACTAAATTTTTCTATTTTTTTTCTTCTGACTTGTGTTTTTGTTTGTTTGGTTTTTGTTCTTGGCCAATGTTGTTCTTATTCTTGCTTGTGCATAGCCAACAGGTTATTCCTGATTGGTGGCAGCAGTAACTGGGAATTTGGTTTTATGTTCTACTTATTTGGTGATCTCTTTTGTGCAGAGACAGGAATTACTCTTTTTCAGATGATAGAAAACAGAGATATTGGTTTGTTAGTCTTTTTGCTTTCCTATCTGTGTGTGCAAATGTATGTCTTACCTTCCATTGAAAAGGAGACTGTCTTTCAGATATGAATTTTTATATTCTAGGTTCATTCTGACCTGGAGCTGAATATGTAAAACTAAAGCTGTAAGTTCTCTGAGTATCTGCATACCTCTACTGAGAAAAGAATTTACTTCTCATGTGTAATTGTAAAAATGCTTTTCTAACTCTGGAGTAATTAAAAATTTATATTGTGAAGTCTCTAGAAATAAAAAGATTGTGATTGGTTTATAGATACCGATAAGCACTCCATATATTTAGCATTCTTAAAAATCCCAGAAAAGTTTTTTCAAAAACTGAATTTCTAACACTTTAAATGTGCTAGTCTATTAAGAAAGAAAAAAAAATCTTCTCAAAGAAACTACTAACTCAGAAGCATTTTCCTATAAGAAGCTATGTTCACAGAATCATTGGCAAATCAGATCATTGTTCTCTTTTCAGTGTTTGATCACTGATTTAAAAGAAACTGTTTTCTCCCTAATTTTATCAGGATAGAATATAATACAAGAAAACACACACACACACACACATACACATACACACACACACACACACACACACACACACACACAAACGCATATAAAACATAATTTGGGTTCCTTTTCTAATCAAGATACTAACTAGACTTCTGGTTTCAGCTCCAATATGTAAAGAGCTGGGAAGTCATCATTTATGTCTGTACAAAAGGAAAAGCTAAATGAACTAAAAATCAACAATTTTTCTTGGAAGCTTCAGAGAACTGAGCTTGCAGGGCAAACTGCCACCCCAAAATCTGGAGAACCAGGCTAATCCAAACAGTCGACAGCCAAGATCAGTTTACCTGAAACAGAAGCCACTGGAGCCATAAACTGGTAGAAAACACTTAAATGGTAATTTTGACAAATTCCTGGGGGGTGAGTGTGGACTAGTGTTAACAGTGAGAAATTCCTGGGAGCCACGGTCTTGGGCCCCCAACACTTTTGTGGGTTTTACCTCCAGGAACCCTGCCATGTTCTCATAGAGAAGAGCTAAAACAGATTCCCTTCTGTCTCTGGCAGGCAGAGGGAAAGAGTATTTGTGAAATATTCACAGAGCATTTTCTATAACAAAGGCTTAGTTTCCAGGAGAAAGATTTTACCAGATCCTTACCCCCACCCCAGGCACAGGGCATTTCTCCTGCTGGACTTTCTCTAGCTTTTCTGTCTCACCTAAGGGAATTCAGAGAAGCTAAGAAACATTGGTGAAGGTCACAGCCCAGGAATACAGGCTCCCTAAAACACTGAGATTTAATCATAAGATTATGGAATGCTTTTCCTCTCCCATGTCTTACCATCATATTAGCAGGACTCTGGTATAATGATAGTTTACTGGGAAGAGTAGAAAACACATAGACTCTATTTAAGGAAGAATTCCTAGGGAAGCTCAAGGACAAAAGTGGAGATAAAAACGAGAACACTAGAGGAAGTTGAGGACCCTGGCACCTACCACTACATCAAACATTAAACACAGCCCAACACCTAGCAAGACTTCCATAAATTCTCTAACTGAAATGTCTGTTTACCTCAAGGAATAAAGAAAACAGGATAGGCCATGAAAGAATTGTGGGACGATTTCAAAATGTGTAACAGATGTATCATTAGAATACTAGAAGAAAAGAGAGATCAAAATGGAAGAAATACTTAATGTAATAATGCCTTAGAATTTTCCAAATTAAAGACGGACATGAAATTACATACACAGAAAATTCAAAGAGCACCAAGTGGTTCTCTTGAATATTCACATCTCAACATACCATATTCAAACTAAAAAACAAATAGATTAAGAGAAAATCTTGAAAGAAACCAGAAGAGGATAAGAATTATGGTAGACTTCTTTTCATGCAAGAAAGAAGAGTGGATTGAAATATTTAAAGTGTTGAAAGGAAAAAAAATCAACTTAAAATTTGATATCCACCAAAATTATCCTTCAAAAGTGAAAGAGATATATAAAGACTTTTTTCAGACAAAAACAGGGAATTCATCACCAGACAACCTACCCTGCAAGAAATGTTAAAAGAACTTCTTTAGGGAGAAGAAAAATGATATAGGTTAAACAAAACAAAACATGGATCTATATAAAGAGAGGAAGAACACTGGAGAAGAAACACCAGTAAAATAAACATTCCTCTCAAGCTTTCACAGAACACTTAACAAGACAGACCACATCCTGGGCTGTAAGACACACCTTAACAAATTTAAAAGAGATTATACAAAGTGTTTTCTCAGACCACAGTCAAATTAAGCTAGAAATCAAAAACAGAATAAAAGCTGAAAAATCACCATGTATTTGGGAATTAAACAACAAATTCCTAAATAAAACATGGGTCAAGGAAGAAGTACATTGGTCAATAATATATATATTTATAAATTATGTTTATGATATAAATGCATAAATTATAAAAGAAGATCTATAATCAATAATTTAGCATTCAACTCAAGAAATGATAGAAACAAGAGCAACTTAGGCATAAAGCAAGCAGAAGAATGAAATAGTGTACCTTATAGGAGACAAATAAAATTACAATTCGGAAAACAATAGAGAAAATCAACAAAACCAAAGCTGATTGTTTGAAAACATCAATAAATTTGATAAGTCTGTAGCCAGGCTAACAAGAAAAAATAAAAACGGATAAGATATAACTTGCTAATATTAGAAATGAAAGAGGGGTAATCACTATAGATCCAATGAACATTAAAAGATTAATTTAGGAATATTATGAAAAACTCTATGCCCACAAATTTGACAACTTAGTTGAAATGGACCAATTCCTTAAAAGACATAAACTACCAAAACTCATAAAAGGAGGAGTATATCATTTGAATAGGCCTATATCTATCAAAAGAAATCCAGTCCCTAACTAATAATCTCCCAAAAAGAAAGCACCAGGCCCAGATGATATAATTGGCAAATGTTTTCAATCATTTAAGGACAAAATAATACCAATTCTATATTATTTCTTCCAGAACACTTCCTAACTCATTGCATGAGGCCAGCATCACTCTAATAGCAAAACCAGATAAAGCCATTACAAGAGAGTAACAGACCAATGTGGTTTTTATTGAGGATGCAAACATCCTTTAACATAATGTTTAATAGTGAAAAACTGGATGCTCTTTCCCTAAGTTAGAGAATAAGGAAAGAATGTCCCCTTCACTATTCCCTTATTGAAAATTCTAGCTAGCTTTATTAAATAAAGAAAAACCAGAAAATAAAATAAAAGTTGTACAGACTGGAATATACAGTGAAGAAGGAAGAAATAAAATTTTGTTTGTGCATAACATGATTTTTCTATGTAGAAATCACAGAGATTTGAATAATTTTTTTTTTGAGACAGAGTTTTGCTCTTGTTGCCCAAGTTGGAGTGTAATGGTGCGATCTTGGCTCACTGCAACCTTCGCCTCCTGAATTCAAGCGATTCTCCTGCCTCAGCCTCCCGAGTAGCTGGGATTACAGGCATGCACCACCACACCCAGCTAATTTTGCATTTTTAGTAGAGACGAGGTTTCTCCATGTTGGTCAGGCTGGTCTCGAACTCCTGACCTCAGGTGATCCCCCCGCCTTGGCCTCCCAAAGTGCTGGGATTACAGGCATGAGCCACAGTGCCCAGCCCCCAAAAATTCTTAAACAAATAATCAATTACAGCAAGGTTATAGGATACAAGGTTAATATATGACAGGAAATTACTCTCATATATACCAGCAATAAAATTGGAGTTTGAATTGAAAAGCACAATACCATTTACAATAGCACCAAAATGAATGAAATGCTTGTTATAAGCTTAACAAAATGTGTACAGGATATATATGCAGAAAACTACAAAACTCTAATAAAAGAAATTAAAGATATAAATATATGGTAGAGATAAACTATGTTCATGAATTGGAAGGCTCAATATTTTTTTTTTTTTTTTTTTGAGACGGGGTCTCGCACTGTCGCCCAGGCTGGAGTGCAGTGGCGCAATCTCGGCTCACTGCAAGCTCCGCCTCCCGGGTTCACGCCATTCTCCTGCCTCAGCCTCTCTGAGTAGCTCGGACTACAGGCGCCCGCCACCACGCCTGGCTAATTTTTTTGTATTTTTTAGTAGAGACAGGGTTTCACTGTGATCTCGATCTCCTGACCTCGTGATCCGCCCGCCTCGGCCTCCCAAAGTGGTGGGATTACAAGCGTGAGCCACCGCGCCCAGCCTAGGAAGGCTCAATATTGTTAAGATGTCAATTCTTTCCAACATGATCTGTAAATTTAACAGAATCCCAATCAAATCCCAGCAAGCTTTTTTGTAGATATCAACAGAGGCTAGTTAGTATAAACTTCCAAAACTTCTTATACTGATTTACTGATCAGATAGGTTAACAGTATTCTCATATAAAATCTATGATTATGAAAAATAGAAAATTATGTATCTGTGCAACCAAACTGAATTATAATTCTGACAAATATTTCATAACCACAGAAATTATGATCTGTACTGTCAATGTAAATATAATTTTTAAGATCTTTAGTTAATGTAAATACTGAAAAAATATTACACTGAGTTGATTAGTAGATAATCTTTGAATATTGTACATTTCCAAGTGTAATAGAATGCTGAGCCATTAGTCCCAAACATTGTTTTAATGTATGCATTTTGGCCTCCTATTTTTATATTTGTGGAGTAGCTTTAAGAGAGTAGAAGCAGTAGTGGTAGAGAAATAGGTTGTCTATGCAAGGTAAAGAGATATGTGTTGTTTATAAAAAGAAAAAAGTGGTTTTGTCCTCAAGTAAAGTACCTGGCTATTTTAAGATATAAAAGAAGATAATAAAGGCATAATTTGAATGCATGTAAAAATTGTAGGAGTTTTGTAAAAAGTCAGCTTCATTGCCCTGGTTTCTAATGACTGCAAATAATAAGACTAAATAAAAGCACTGAAATGTGTTAAAATTTTGCAAAACTTTCTGTTTTGATGGATTTATTAATAAGAAAAAAAGACCATGAATGCTTTATTGTAAAATGTTATATTAGAATTTTATATTCTCTGTTAAAATGTCAAATTGGTCTTGGAGAATTTAGTCTATACTTTATCAGAGGTGCAAAAAGTTTTTTTCTTTGTAACCCTCCATATGTCATCAGAATAATTTCCTACTTTATCATGTCTTTGTTATAAAAATGCATACTTTATCATGTCTTTGTTATAAAAAGTTTTTCATTTCTAAATGCTAGGGTTCATTATAATTTCATTTCCTTCTTCTATGTTTATTTACAAATTTTGTATTGCTACTTCGACTAACAGGCAGCCAAGCCAACACCAATCTTTCTTCCAAGGCACCTATGATACCTTCTTAATGAAATGATCAAATTTTCACTGACAATTCTAGATTTTGCCTTCCTAAGATCAGAAGTCAGATTAGCCAAAAAACAAACAAACAAACAAAAAACATTTTCCATTTTTTAAATATTTAAACTATCTCTGGGGTTTCCCAGAGGGCTCCTGGGCATTCACAAAGATCTGTTCATTCACCTTATTAAAAAAAAAAAGGGGGGGATGCTAGAAATAATTAGGCTTACTTAGTAGGCTCTATATCTGTTAATTGATTCAACACTAGTTGTGAGCTGCAAGAAAAGGCTTACCAAATCAAGAAAAGCAAAGTAAATTACAACATGGCCTTAGCATACCATATTAATTTGTTAGGGCTGCCATAACAAAACACTACACTCTGGGTGGCTTAAACAAAAATTTATTTTCTTGCAGTCCTGGAAGCTAAAAGTCCAAGATCAAGGTGTCCACTGGGTTAGTCCAAGATCAAGGTGTCAACAGGGTTGACTTCTTCCAAGACCTGGCTCCTTGGCTTGTCTTCTCACTGAGTCCTCACCTGACCTTTCCTCCACAGGCACGCATCCCTTGTGTTTCTGTGTGTACCTCCTTTTATTATGACACCAGTCTGATTGGATTAGGGCCCATGAGTATGACCTCATTTAACTTCAATTACTTCTTTAAAGACCCTATCTCCAAATACGGTCACATTCTGAGCTACTCATATTTGGGGTTCAATATATCAATTTTTGGGGGACAACATACAGCCCCTAATACATACTAATATATTTTTAATGTATTTGTTTGGAACAGAATATTGTTTCTTTCCATATAAAGAAATTTAACATCCCCATGAGCACACAGTAGAATCCAGTAATAAATGAAGTGTTATGAGCATTCTTAATTATTCTTTGTTGGCTCACATGTCATTGTGGCACCTCAGGTCATCATTCAAAATATCACTTACTAAAACTGTAGTTATTTCTAAAGATAAGCATGAGAATTTTGGCCAAATGTTTATTCATTCTAGGAAAATAACCCGGAAATTACTTCTTGAAATAAATCCTTTGTATTGGCTTTTTTAGAAATTATGATTGGCTAAAACACCAAAAGCAATGGCAACAAAAGCCAAAATTGACAAATGAGATCTAATTAAACTAAAGAGCTTCTGCACAGCAAAAGAAACTACCATCAGAGTCAACAGGCAACCTACAAAATGGGAGAAAATTTTTGCAACCTACTCATCTGACAAAGGGCTAATATCCAGAATCTACAATGAACTCAAACAAATTTATAAGAAAAAAACAAACAACCCCATCAAAAAGTGGGCAAAGGACATGAACAGACACTTATCAAAAGAAGACATTTATGCAGCCAAAAAACACATGAAAAAATGCTCATCATCACTGGCCATCAGAGAAATGCAAATCAAAACCACAATGAGATACCATCTCACACCAGTTAGAATGGCCATCATTAAAAAGTCAGGAAACAACACGTGCTGGAGAGGATGTGGAGAAATAGGAACACTTTTACACTGCTGGTGGGATTGTAAACTAGTTCAACCATTGTGGAAGTCAGTGTGGCGATTCCTCAGGGATCTAGAACTAGAAATACCATTTCACCCAGCCATCCCATTACTGGGTATATACCCAAAGGACTATGTATCATGCTGCTGTAAAGACACATGCACACGTATGTTTATTGCAGCACTACTCACAATAGCAAAGACTTGGAACCAACTCAAATGTCCAACAATGATAGACTGGATTAAGAATATACACCATGGAATACTATGCAGCCATAAAAAATGGTGAGTTCATGTCCTTTGTAGGGACATGGATGAAACTGGAAACCATCATTCTCAGTAAACTATTGCAAGGACAAAAAACCAAACACCGCATGTTCTCACTCATAGGTGGGAATTGAACAATGAGAACACATGGACACAGGAAGGGGAACATCACACTCCGGGGACTGTTGTGGGGTTGGGGGAGGGGGGAGGGACAGCATTAGGAGATATACCTAATGCTAAATGACGAGTTAATGGGTGCAGCACACCAACATAGCACATGGATACATATGTAACAAACCTGCACATTGTGCACATGTACCCTAAAACTTGAAGTATAATAATAATAATAATAAAAGAAAAAATAAAATAAAGTAAATAAAAAGAAAAAGATAAAAAAAGAAATTATGATTGGATTTATTCTCCTAAAAGGAGAGGGAAAATACAGTCAACTGAGTGTTAGAAGAATGAAATATTGTCTGTTTATTAATTTTCTGCATGAAATATTTAATGACTTTGAAATGATGGAGTTATTTTATAGATATATCATAGCCATTCCATGAGATATCAAATCATCCTCATCTACCAGTTAATTAAAGAAAAAAATCAAGAGATTTAATGAAAAGGAATCTCTTTTTTTTCTTTTCTGATTACATAGGCCTGCCAACCTAGTGATGGACAGAATTTGCCACGGTAGAATGCTCCATCAGCTCAACCCCATGCCACAATCCCAGTAACACCAAGACAACTGAACATATTCAAGTAAAGGAGGGTAGGCTACTAATTAAAGTGTTGCTCAGAAATAATTATTTAAGCAATGGAAATTGTAGATAACTAAGATACGATTTTTTTTCTTTCATTTTCTTAAGAAACACTCAAAGTCTTATCCTGGCCCCTTACTTTTGACAATGAAAGTTAACTGGCACATATGATGCTGACCCTTCTTTGATACGTACTCCGCAAACCTATGAATTGTCTTAATTTTGCCCTGTTATAATACTTCTGGTTTTCACTGCAATATACAGCAAGATTTGATCCACAACCAAATATCTCTATTTGTGGGAATTTTCTTTGTTCTATACTGGACCTCAGAGGACTTTCAAAAGTCAATAAACTATAGATGCATGTATTCCTTAGCAAATAACCCGTTTAAACCACATTTTTACTAGGGCTTTATAGTGTAATGACAGTGAGTTGAGGTATAGTAATACCATGACTAAAACTAAATGTATGCATGTGTTATAACTGGCTGATCATACAAATAATTATTAAATATAAACACATATGCTTTTGTAGATTTGTTGGAGGGATTCGTTAATTGCTTAATGAAAGATGTCTTTCAGATACTAATTCCTTCATTTAGTTCAACAGATTAAATTTTATATGAGAAGATATTAGCATGCATGCAATGAAGTGACAAGGACAACCAAAAAGCTTAAATGTTAATGGGTAAGATACAGCATTCCGGTTATTTAAAGAATGTAGCAGTGTAATGTTCATTTTGTATGCTTCCATTTGCTCTCTGCATAGACAAAAATGTCCTTTTTAATATTTATGCAAATATTGCAATATGAAGATTGTTTCCACATATTTCTGAGTTGTAAATAAATTATAAAACTTTAAACAGTCTATGAATAATTCCAGATAAGATACGATTGTGCATTTTCTAATTGGGAGAGCTAGTCAGGACTTAACATTTAAAACCAAAGCCAATGACTTTTTGTGCTATAGTTTTAAGTCATTATCTAATCTTATGGAGATTCTACATTTATAGTGTGCAGAAAGCTTTAATATAAAAATAGCTTTGCCACCAGAATTAATTTTTTCATGAAGGAAAATTACCACTAATACTAACAGACCTGTGTCTTCATTCCCCCCAGTCCTCTTAAACTGCAGTTCAATCGGGTATAATCATTTTTCCTCCCCCAGTAGGGTGCAGAGAGCCCTCTAGCTTCCAAGCCTGTTTCCTACTGAGGTACATATTGGCCAGCATACAGCTGCTCAGAACAACTATTTGCATCTACAATGGGGTCATCCCACCACAATCTTTTCAGATCAATATGATTGGTACAAACAATAGTTTGATTTTGATTGCTCTATAGTACGCTTGGGTAGAGCCTCTGAATGCAAGTGAATTGCTTAGAAACAATGGGCTGGTTCATCATCTAAAGCGTCCCTTTGCAAACAGCTGCCTCTGCCACACTCACCCTGACAACGTCCAGAAAAACAGATGGTTTCAGCATTCATGGCCAGTTTAGTGAAAGCCCCTGAGTCAACCATTCAACGCATGCTTTTTAATCTATTTGATATTAAAGGATAATTTTCTCCACTAAAAATTTTAAATATATTTAAACTCTCTAGCTGGATCTAAGTTGAATTAAAAAGAAAAAAGTAGGTATTTTCAGAGGTGAGAAAAAAAAATCCCTTTCTTAAGTCAATATAGCCAGGTCTTTTGTTAAAACTGTATAGACTTTCATGTATGGTATGGGTAGTAATTCTGCAATACTAAACGGTAAAAATAATAATACAGCTTAAGTCCCCAAGCATTGATCTCCCAAGCTTCTGTTGTCTATTTAAAGGCAAGCCTTAAGGTTACTTTAAAAGGAAAGCATTTTTCTCCTGGTTTTGTTTTACTGCAAGAAAAATCAGTCCAGGGAATTGCAATGAGAATAACACAAGAGGCACTGTCATTCCTGCATGCTATCATCACTCATTTACAGAATATATTAAAATATATTTTGCATTCAGTTGGTTGCAATGACTGTGAAGACTCAAGTATTGATCCAAATGCATTTGTATTTTGGTGATTTAAAAGAAGTAGTAACTGTTATATGTGGCTATGATCCCAATACTATTTTACTTTGCATTTTTATAGTAAGCATTGAGAGCAAGACAATTGTTACCTGTTAGCCCAGAGAAATATTTTAATTTCAAAAACAAATTATTAGAAACAGGAAAGTAAACGTGTTGTAATTGTTATAATTGACTTTTTTGTTACTATTATTTACAATGTAAAATTTTGGAAGATAACCAAACCCAATGTTACATATTTTTCTGAATACCCCTCATTTATATCATAACTCACTAAAGATACAAAGGAGATTAAAAGAACATTTGACATACTCTTATTAGTAACTACATTCTGTGGAATGTATTTAACCCCAATCTGCATTTATAAATCCACAAAATTGTATATACCCTCACTTTATAGAATATTTTATTCCTAAAATCTAAATACAAAGTATGATTATAAAAATAAATTCTGTTATTGACTTTATTGTAAGTTACTATTATAGAGCAATATAAGCTATGTCAATATGAATTTGAATTGATAAATTAACATAACTTATAAATTCATTGTGAATTACAAATTATTTATTTTAAATATATTTATGTTATTTATAGATCTATACTTACATATAAACATGCATAAGTATATATTGTATATTACATAAGCATTATATTTATACATACTATATATTTATATATAAACATAATACTTAATATAGTATTAAAGCAATATAGTATAAGTCATATAGTATATTATATTTGTATATTATATTAATATACTATATTCATAATATATAAAGTGTATAGTTGACCTTTGAACAAGGTAGAGTTTGGGGCACTGATCTCCACCCCTGCACAGTCAGAAATTCACATACAACTTTTAACTCCCCAAAAACTTAACTAATAGCATACTGTTGACCAAAAGCCTTACCAATAACATAAAAAGTTAATTAACACACATTTGTATGTTACATGTGTTATATGCTATATTCCTACAATAAAGTAAGCTAGAGAAAAGCAAATGCTTTTGAAAAAATCATAAGGAGGAGGACGAGGAAGAGGAGGGGTTGATCTTGTTTCAGGAGTGGCAGAAGTAGAAGAAAATCCATGTATAAGTGCAACTGTGCAGTTCAAATCCACGTTGTTCAAGGGCAAATTATATATATATTATTTTTATATATAAATATAATATTTATTCAACTAATTTTACCAATATGTAAAATGGGGATAATTTTATGTATTTCCTTGGGCTCTTGGCTGGAATAAATTAGATTATACACATAAAAGCACTTAACCCAGCACCTGGCTATTCATTATTATTATTATCATCATTGTCATATCATTTCTAGAGAAAGTATAAAGACAACAAAGAGCAGAAGAAAGTATGAAGTCATCCAGTGGGTAAGGCTAAAAACTTGCAGGGGAAGAACTAAGGTCATGGCCTAGCCCATGACCCATTGCAGCACCTGGAAGCCATACTTCACAACTTCAGGATCTGTTGCTGTCCTTCCCACTCAAACTCCTCTTCTGGGACCACGAGAAGATTTTTGAGCTTGCCATTCATGGCCAGCGTTGAAGCAGTGATGATGTCTGATGAAAGACATCATCAGATTTGAATTCTAGAAAGATCAGTTCATCCACTATTCAGTCATATTTGCCCAGGACTGAAGCACCTGCTGAGGAGCTCTGATGTTGGGTGAGCAGCAAAGCAGAAGGTGGAGCTCTTCACCCTTGGTGTGTCTACCATCTTTAAACACACAGAGACACACACTCCCCCGTCTATTCTCCTTCTTTTTCCTTCTAAGAGTGGTCTATTTTCACCATTTCTCCTTCCTCTCCTACAATCCCTCCCTGGTCTTCTGCCCCAAACACTCTACTGCAACTGTAATTCAAATCCAATAAATACTTCTCAGTCCTTTTGGTATTTGACTTTGCTGCAGAATTTGAATCTGCTGATCATTCATTCTCCTATTCATTTACCTGCCCCTGTGCTGGGTCTTGGAGATCCAAGGAAACACTATTCTCTGCTGCTTAGCATGCCTCTCACACTCTCCCCTAGCTTTCCTCTGACTTTCACAATCACTCTCACAGATTTACCTTCCCCTACCATCCAGTGAAAGGTTAGTATTCTTCAGGGTTCTGTTGACTATCCCTGTTCTCAGTCTGCACACCCTCATTTTCTATCCATTCATACAAGAAAACCTTTACTGAACATCTCCTACATCCAAATTTTATCTGCACCCATGACTTCAACTAAATATGACCTCCAAACTCACATCCTTCATTCACTCAACAAATAGTGTTGAGCATGGTGCCAGGCAGAGTGCTAGGCTCATTCATGTGCTGATTAATAAACTACACTCTCCATCTTCATAGAGCTGTAGTCTACAGCTAGAGAAAGATAACTATGCAGATGATTACAACACTGAATGACTCCAGAGATGAATGCACAAGGTTAACCTAATATGCAGAAAGGATTTAGATTTCATTCTACATGTATAAAAGCAGGGGAGAGACATCATCAGATTTGGTTTTCTTTTTTTTCCTTTTTTCTCTTTTTTTTTTTTTTTGAGACAGAGTCTTACTCTGTCTCCCAAGCTGGAGTGCAGTGGTGTGATCTTGGCTCACTGCAACCTCTGCCTCCTGGATTCAAGAAATTCTCCTGCCTCAGCCTCCCGAGTAGCTGGGATTACAGGTGCACACCGCCACACCTGGCTGATTTTTGTATTTTTAGTAGAGACGGGGTTTCACCATGTTGGCCAGGCTGGTCTCGAACTTGTGACCACTCGCCTCGGCTTTCCAAAGTGCTGGGATTACAGGTGTGAGCCACCAAGCCCAGCCCAGATTTGTATTTTAGAAAGATCAGTCTGACTAAATGTAGAAAATAGATTAGAAGGGGGTAGAGAGAAAAGATACCATAGTAATCCAGGCAAATGATGATGGCAAGCTGGACTGAGGGAGAGGAGTGGGGACAGAAAGAAACAGTGGATTTTAGAGCTATCTAAAAGTAGATTTGAAGACTTATTGAATCCTAAAGCTAGATTTGTAAGAAACTCTGGGAAACAGGATAGGATACATGGGGTCAGTTATGTTCATGTGGCTGTATTTCTATGGTCCAAAGAATATCACCTTGTTACAGTTCTTATAACGGCACTTTGTAATTCTCTGTATATGAGTTTGTCTCCTGCACCAGAGCAGTGGTTTTCAGTACTTTTCTACCTCCATACTATCCATATATTTAATCAACTTCCATTGAAATATTTCTTATTAAAAACAGGGTGGGTGGAAGGGGGAGGAGAAGAGAAAGAAAGCTCAATATCTCTAGGGGAAAATATGATAAGGGAGTTGGAAATCCTCCACTAACTACATAAAAAGTTTCCTGACAGCAGGTGAGGCATCTTTTCATTGTGTTCACCTGAAATCTAGCACAGTGTCTGGCACAAAACCAGGTGTACACTGTTTCTTGAATGAATAAGTAAATGAATAAATGCATGCTAAAATGCTCCTAGACATTTAGCCATACAGTCTGTAAGGATGCTCCAGGAAAAAAGAACAAGCTCTCCCCTCTAACTTTCTGTGACTGATTTTCCTTTCGAGGCTTTTTAATTTGCAGGTTAGGGGTGGGTAGATGAGACAGAGGATATGAACATGAAAATAAGAGTAAAGTTTCAGGTCCAGAGTCATGAACTTTCAGGGATGAAATGATTCTCCACCGTTATCTCACTTTAAAGAGTATGGAACTGAGACCTCAGTTTCCCAGTGAGGCATGGCAACCAACAGGATCCAGATCTACTGACCCAAATCCATTGGTCTTTTTCTCTCCAAAACTTTACAACCCAAATCTTTCACAGGCTTAAAACATTTAGATGTTGCAAAGGATCTCAATTTAAGGGCATGTTTGAAATCAAAGGAATGAATTTAATCAACTTTGCTTCCTAGGGAAAAATTAAGTTGCAAAGAAGATATTGGTTCCATCTGTTGGTTTATTTTTCATTTGTCTGTTTCCCAACTTGATCCAAGTACATAAATAGCCCTAAGCAACCTTTAAGTACAGTAGATATTGTGCTTTGACTATCTGCAAACAAATGATTCTCCAAATCCTTAGTGTGGTAGCAGGAGAGGGAACCAAGCTTTTCTGGAGTGTTATCAAGGGGAAATGTGAAGAGTCCCTGGGACTGCTGTTCAATAACTTAATACTGAGTTGAACTTGCTTCTCCCTCTACCCTGGGTTTAAACCACTTCCCAGCACCAGTCTTAATTCTTGTGTTTTGTTCTCTTTAGGTTCTCCCAATTTCTCTAGAACAAAGGTGATTCCTATACTAAGACTACTCTCCAGGCACCACGGCTGGGTACCCTGCCCTCCAGGCATCACTGATGCTACCTGTCCTGCTGTACGCTTCTTGACCTTCCCTTTACATCATGCCAGGACACCATTCTCACGCCAACTGCTGGATCTTCTTGCTGTTTAACATCAACTTCCCATGAATTTCCTGCTGCAGGGACAGTTCCCTGTCCAGTTCCATTTTCAGTAGATGTCCCTTTATACTGGGTCCCTGGTTGCTTCCTGTGACAATATTCTAAATTATTTTCTTAAAATGTAAACTATTTTAAATTTTAAAAGTAATGTGCTTTCATTGTAGACAATTTATAAAATAGAGATGAGGAAAGGAAGAAAATAAATGTGACCTGTCATCATATCTCTCAAAGATAACCACTGCTGGTATTTAGGTATATGTCCCTTATAAATCCACATAATTCACATACACACATAGAGAGTCTTATCCACAAAATGACATCACATGGAATTCTAAACCTGTTTTTCTCTTTATTTAATAATATGATATAAACATTTTCATGCCATTAAGTACTCCTATACAATGTATTTTTAATATATGAATATAATTCCATTTTAGGGATATAACATAATCTATATTAACCACCCTTTGTTATTGGTTGCTATTTAGATAATTTATTTTTACTATTATAATAAATGCTATAATATATAGCATACATATAAGGATGCAATAAGTACATATATTAATCATCTTCAAGCACCTCTATGATTATTTCCCAGGGACAAATTACTAGAATTACAATTGCTTAGTCAAACGGTATGCATGCGTTTAAGCCTTTTGATGCATATGGGAAAATTGTCTTTCAGAAAAACTGAAGCAATATACTATGCAACTGACAGTATATGGGAGTGCTCATCCTTGTCTGAATAGCCTTTTCTTTTCTGCCTCAGAAACTAGGACATCCTAACTATTTACCAAGGATCATAAGATCAGATTTTGCTTTGAATACTGCCTTCAACAGCCCGTAAACCTGGGCATGGTTCCTAACCTCTCTGACCTTTTAATCTCTCTAATAGTATGTGAAAGAACATAGCACCACATAGGCACCCAATAATTCACAATAAAAGTTTATTTTTCTTCCTTTCTTATGTCACACACCAGCCAACATGTAAATTATCATTGCCACTCAATTTTGTTATTTATATTCTTATGAATGTTTGTTCTAGAAAAGCAACACCATGATCCACTTTCCAGGGATGTACTGTGATGAAACGCCAGGCCACCTATAGAATTAGAAAGCAATATCACTCATTGCCAGCAGATGCCACTACCTGATCCATGATGTATGTACTCCAGAAAAAAAAAAAAATCTTAAAAGTACTGTATAAGGTTCCAGGTGCTGTAAGCAAGTCAGTGATCTAGCTAGATCATGAGTGATACACACCTGAAATTATGTAAAAAACTATATAAAGAAGTTTACTTACAAACAGGGCTACATATTTTGGAATATATTTTCATAATGAAATGTCCAACTTTCTGTTAAATAAATTGTGTGTGTGTATGTGCGTGTGCGTGTGTGTGTGTGTGTATGTATAAATCAAGTTAAACTCCAAAGTTCCTCTGAGAGGTTTATATTAATTATGAGCTGCTCTCCGATGTATCTCTGCCACCCACGGAGTTCTAATCACTTTAAAATATGCTAGTAATGAGGAAAGACATATGGGATATTATGTAGAGCTGAGGTAGGTGGTAAGAGATACAGAATGGGACTCAAGGAGAGAATATCTTTTTCTAATGTTCTCTGTGTGAAATTACACACTACAGTATTTGAAGAGAAACTGCAACATCTTATGTCCTTTTCTACATATGTAAGTCTATATATGTATGCCTGAAACCTTGATCCTATGTACAAATATAGGGTCAAATTGTATATATATGAAATGTCTATTAGAATTTCTCTTGCAATTCATAAGAAAGTGCAATCTGAGAAACTTCTGCACTTTAATGGCAGCCATCAATGTCTTGTCTCTGAATATCCTGGCTTAGGTTTTCCACTTAGAGATGATGAAAGCTTTGGTAATTTACTATGCATATACTACTTCTGCTACATATTAAAGAGATCAGAAGAAAGTTGAGAGAACACACATATAGCATACACACACACACACAATTAACAATCTGAAAAAGTTTAAAGAGTGTGCAAAAATTAAAGGTCAAATATGAAGATTTTCCTGTGTTTGAAATGTTATTTTCCACTGAAGATTTAAAGAGAAGACTTTTATTTATAAAGTATGAGAATACAATGGTTCTCTCTAAATGGTTAACACTCTTTTAAGAATGAAACAATAGACTTATATTTGGAAAGACTGAAAAGAATTCCTCATTAAAAATATTAATAGCATTTTTTTCAAAGCCAAAAACAAATGCCAAATACCTACTACCTGGGTTTGTTCTGACTTCCAATTTATTGATAGCATCTAAAATGTCTGTCATCTTTGTAGAGATCTGAAGCTTTATGTTAACATTTAGCATCACATCAGCTGTCCTTGCTTTGCAAACCAACTTGGCTTCTTCTATATACTAACGAAGTATACGTAGACTTTCTTCGAAATCCAAGCATGTAACCTTGTCACACCAAGGACTAATGTCCAGTGTGAGGAAAAGCAAACCACTCTGCAGAGAATGAGTCAGACCACTGGGATTGAGGTATGCCCGTTCACACCAAAGGAAGGGATACATGACAGGACAACTCGGGGGCCAGGGCAGTGGTGAAATAGACAAGACTCCCGCCCTCATGAGGCCTACATTGCAGTCACTGGGAACAGACAGGAACCAGTACACAAATACATTAAGCCAGTAAGTTTCAAACCAGATAAATCTATAAAGAAATGAAATGAAATCATTTCACAGGGTGAGAGGACTGCTTTAGAAAGGATGGCGAGGAGAGGCCTCTCTGAGGAGGTGACACTTGAGCTGCACTTTGGGTGACAATCTTGACCCCACTGTAAGAATGTGAGGACTGAGCTCCAGTCAGAAGAGGAAGCGGGCATAGCAGAGCCAGCTCACCATGTCCGTGCAACAAAGAGGCCAGTGTGGTTGGTGCTTGTACACAACCATGTTCATGCAACAAAGAGGCCAGTGTGGTTGGTCCCCATACACAACCATATCCATGCAACAAAGAGGCCAGTGTGATTCGTGCCCGTACACAGAGGGGACAGAGAGTGTGAGGAGGCTTCTGTGTGGGCCCTGTGGCTCTAGATAGGATGCTCGTTCTATTCTCAGAGGAATGGGAAGTCGGGAAGAGTCTGAAACAGGAGATTGGTACGCATGGTATGATTACGTCACAAAAGGCCTGCCCAAAAAATGCAGGGTATCTTGAAAATATTTTTAGTATTGAAATATTTGTGGCCAACTTGGTGCATTACATTAATAAATTTAGTTTTTAAGATCTGCAGGAGGTCTCAGGGCTTAGGAATGTTTTATCATTGGAACTGTGTTTGCCCTAACAGTAAGTTGAAGTGCTCACAAAGATAATCTATTAAATTTAAAACAATCTTTAAATGTTTAAGATAATTTAACAAGTAGGGGTCAAGTCAGAGACTAGAAGGACTAGAGGAAGTAAGTCCAGCAAAGGTGAGCAGAGAGACAGTGCAGGCAAGCAGTAGGGAGGGATGGAGGCCTGCAGTTAGGGGATTCAAGCCCTTGAGCAAGGCTAGGCCATGGGAAGAAGGCAAAGTGAGTTGTGACTGTTAGGATCCTGGGGATGGAGGTGCAGCTACAAAGGCCTTGACAGTAGTCTGAACTTTGCCATGGTGATGAAAAGCCCCTGCAGAGTTTTTAAGCAGAGGAGTGATATGTTGAGATTCAAGGAGGAGTAATATCTTTGAGGGAAAGTGTGAAGAAAGGAAAGCAGAGAGCTGAGGATTAAGCCTTGGGTAAGGCCTATATTTCTGTAGGGAATTTCAGATCAAGAAATGAGTCAGTGAAAGATCTTGAAGCATCTTGAGAGCAGCATGGTGGGAACCAGAGGTGAAGTTTTCAAGGAGACCAAGAAGTGGAAAACACACTGGCTTTAACGATTGCAAGTTCCACCAGCAACTTTGGGGAATGGAGAGTCATTGAGACCTATGGTGAGGCCAGAGGGGAAATAAATTGGCAAATCATAGTAAGTTCATGGCAGACCTGAGATTTGTGCTTAGGGTCACGTTTGCCTCACCGCAGGCTGACTGCCAGATATGTGCATATGTGTGTGTGTGTGCATGTGTGTGTTTTAACATGGGTGATAAACTTTTGCAGAGGTCAGGGGAAACCAGCCAGTCCTCAAAGATTCCATGTAAGTGCTTCATATGATTAGTGAAAGGACATTCTGCTTCTTCCATTTTATTTGTAACAGCACTTCACTTTCCTCAGTCTCTCCCATAGCACTGTTATCCCATCCATTGTCTGTCTGGTTTCTTTTCCTGTTAACCAGAGACCAGCAAATTTTTTAATTTTTTATTTATTTATTTTTTGAGATGGAATCTTGCCCTGATCCCCAGGCTGGAGGGCAATGGCACGATCTCGGCTCACTGCAACCTCCACCTCCCAGTGATTCTCCTGCCTCAGCCTCCAGAGTAGCTGGGATTACAGGTGCCCACCACCATGCCTGGCTAATTTTTATATTTTTAGTAGAGACGGGGTTTCAAAATGTTGGTCAGGCTGGAGACTGGCAAATTTTTTTCTGTACAAAGCTGGATAGTAAATGTTTTAAACTTGTGGACCAAGAGGCAAAATCAATTATACTATGTAGGTATTTATACAAGAGGGGGACAAAATTTCCACATATTTCTCATTGATGAAATTTAAAATATAAGAATAATTTAGTACAATTTTTTGGTAATACAGGTCTACTAATGGAAAGAATGAAATTATTTTAGGGGAGTCAACATTTCACTTAATTGGAATTCTAAGTTAGTGTTCTCAATCATCAAATCAGTTGCAAATATTTACCTGTAAAAATCATTCCTAGCTTGTACACCATAGAAAAAGAGGTACACGTGGTGGGCTGGCTTTGACCTGCAGGCCGTAGTCTGCTGAGCCCTATTCTAAGCAGTTACATCATTCGCCCACCTGTGTGCTTTATACCAGGAGGTTTTGCAGCAGGTAACCAGAGAAAGAAGTGTCTAGCTTCCATGGTAGTGCCCAATGTCTGTAATTCGACTTCATGTCCAACTTTTAACTCTTTTCCCTCATTTCCCCCCATCCAGTCCTTAATGGAATGAACTCTTTCTTGGTCTTCAACGTGGAGGCAGTTTGGGTTTTATGTCCAATGAGATGATTTTGGAGTTTCAGAAGAGCCCTGTCCTTCAAAAATGAAGTTGACTGACTAATGAAATGTCTTTAATGGGGTACATATTTTAACTTCACAGTTAGACAAGCATGTCAACATGCAAATACATCCAGAAAGAGAATATGTTGACAAGATCCTTTACATTAAGGTAGAAATAAACATCCAAACATTTTCTAAGCTCGGGATTTGTTTTGGAAGCGGAATTTCTAGGTGCCAGGATAGGAAGAACTATCAAAGAGTAGAGGAAAGGAACCAGAATGGGGGCTTGCCAGCTTTCCACAGTGCTGTCATGTGGCAAACCACAGAAAGAACAAGGCACGGCGAGAAGATTCTGCTAAATGCTGAGAAAACAGAAATGTTGAAACCATGCCCCTGCCCGCTAGCATCTCACAATCTGCTTCAGTGTAGCCTCTGCGTCATAAAATTTAGCTTGGAAGGGACCTTAGAGATCATAAAATCCGTATCTTTATTTCATAAATGAGAAAACTGAGACTCAGAGAAGTTGACACTAATTTTCTTTGTAACTTTGGACATGCTGTTTAATCTTTATGTTTCTGATCGCCAGAGAAAATGTGACCTTCAAGCACTTACGGAAAATAACAGTGCATTTTCTAAGAACTTTCCACTTCAGTTTGTGCTTACCCAGACGGTTTAAAGATTTATGGGCTTAGAAACACATCTCTGAGTCAGACGTACAGTGGGGATTTCCAGCACTTATTGTGGAGACCAGCCAGGTCTCCAGTTGACTCACTTGGAGAATGTTGACAAGCCTGAGTCCCAAAAGTGAGTTCATTTTGTAGAGTCCTAGGGTGAGAGCTCAAGCATTGGCCAAACAAGAGGAAGCCCTTCTGGTTTTGCCAGTCAACCAACCAGCAGAGTGAAAGAATATGGGCTCAGGAATCAGCTGCAGGCATGTTTGAGTTTCAGCTCAATTGCTCTGTAGTAGTTGTCTCAGGCAATTCAGTTTGGCTTCCTACACTCAGTTTCCTCTGTGCAAGGCAGAGGACTAGTACCAACTACAGTCATGTGGCTAGGATTGAATGAGATCATGAACTTGGAGTCTATCACAGAGACTGGCACATAATAGGTATTCCATAAAATAGGATTATTAATGCCCAACATGCTTATGCTTTTATACGTTGATATTGTATGCCCAAATTTCTCATAGAAAAAGGATAGTGAGAGGGAAAGTTTAGAAATTAGTTAAGTCTGAAGGCATTAGTATTTCCCTAGCATGTGTACAGCCTTTATAAGGTTCATGGAGACTCCCAGGCCTACAGTAGCTACAGAGATCAACAATGGTCAGTGTCCTATGTGGCACCACTCCAAGATCATCTCAGGCCCAGTTCTTACATCAGCCACCATTGCACTAACCAAGTTCAGCACAGGCTTTTACCAGCTTCACTCAGGTGCAACTTGGCAGTACCTCACCTCTGATCTGCATTGCCGGCTTCTTGCTTTCTGCCTCTGGGCTTCTTTGATATTACTATTGGAGTGTGGGACACTCCAATAAAACCCTGAATACTCACACATGTGACTCTGGATAGTGTGGAGGAGTTAACACCCACAGAACTGTCTTTATCCAATATGGGATGGGAGCCTGTGCATGCATGCTTCTTGCCCCTTTGATCCTCCCATGGGGACAGTTCTCAGACACATTCCATGAAGCTTCTCAGAAAGTCACACCAGATACTAAGTACAAGTAGGGGCCACCTCCATAACACACCTTTGGACTGGTTTCTTTCCATCCTTCCCCATCCTTTGCTCCTGCTCCCTAGGGTCGCATTCCCAATTAAACTACCTATGCACAAGCCTCTGCTTCAGGCTCAGGCTCTGCTTTCAGGGGAATGCAGGCTAAGATACCACCTAGTCCTATGGTTACCTAGAACAAAGGGCTTGCAGAGAATACAGGGCCAGTAGAGAGTCCACTGCCCCTTTATGGAGGAAAAATAAATGGCTGGAGTGCTGTCTCCTCTCCTCGCTCCTGTAACAAATGTCACTGGCTGAATGAGATGCTCTTTTCCAGCAAGCCCAGACACAGCCTCAGAACCCTTCTCTCCACTGCTGCAGACAATCTCCATCAACTGACTAAAGTTAATCCTTAAGATAAAATTCATTTGCTACCTTGGGTCCAAGAGATCGGGTTCAAGTCTCAAATAGTTATCAGCTATGTGGCTTTGAAACATCTTTCCTAACTTTTCTGAGCTTCGGTTTTCTCATCTATCAAACAGAGATAATAATTTGTTTCACATTGTTATTAAGAATATTTAATATTCTTTAAATTTATTTAATATTTAATAACACAATATACTAAAGCACCTAGCCAGCTCTTTGGCATATAGGAAATAATAAATGTAATTTTACTCTCCCTTTTTTATTTTAAAATGCAAAGAGCAGGCAAAGAACAGACACAGTAACTCACTGCATAAACTTGGCAGGTTAACCTCTATCTTAAGATGTTACATCTGCAAAAAGGATATAATTCATACCTCGCATTCTTCACTGTGGTAAGGATCAGATGGAATAATGCATGAACCAGAGTACTGTTTCAATAGTAATACTAGGATTATTGTTGTATTTCAAATGAAAAATTCTAAGGACTACTGAGGCTACAAGATCAGTATTGCCCAGCTAAAAAAGGCCAAATCCTTAGTCCCTGCTCCTTCTGTCAGACTGCTTCCCATCTGGGACATTCAGACAATTTTAACCACCATCTACAGCATGACAAACTCGAAGTGATTGTGTT
Organism: Hylobates moloch; assembly: GCF_009828535.3. Taxonomy (NCBI): domain Eukaryota; kingdom Metazoa; phylum Chordata; class Mammalia; order Primates; family Hylobatidae; genus Hylobates; species Hylobates moloch. Next base: position 35,499,317 of record NW_026652284.1, on the reverse strand, counting down.
GATGACCAAGAAGCTCACCAAACACCATGGAGTCCTGCTGTACTGTGAGAAAAGGAAGGAGGAAGAAGGTAAATAACTCTCAAGATGGGCTTCCTACTCTGGTCAGCTCTAAATCAATGATTGAGGAACTAGCTATAGAAATCTGAATCTGCCATAGCTCGCCAGGATGAAAGATGTATTCTTAAACGTGGCAAACTAGTGATTACATCAGAGTAGAAACATTACGGCTGATGGCAGAGCTACAAGGGGGCATACAGAACAAAATGCAAGAGGTCATCAATCTGCTAATTTCTGAGTTAATAAATCCTCCCTCTACACCAAAGTCTAGTCCCTGAAACAATTCTGTCATCACTTTTCTCACTTTTAGTGGATAGACTTGCTGATGTTTATGATTACTTAAATCTCTAAATATCTATACTTCTCATACTATTTTGCAATAATAAATTCCCATGTGTTCCCCTCTGTTGACTGCACAAGAAATGAACCAAAAATCAAAAGAATGGTCAGCAAGAAAGAAGAGCAATATGTCAAATTACAAGAACATGCAAAGAAAGAGCCTGATAAATTATTTTTTTAAATATGGAGAATGATCAAACTATGATATGAATATGAACTGTTAGACTTTTATGAAAATGAAAATTCAGACCTAGAATGGGTCATTGAGATCATGGAATACAAAATTCTTTATTTTACAGATAAGAACACTGAAGCTCAGAGTGGTTAAGCCATTTACATGAAGATCAGGCAGCTAATTAGTGAGAAAGATATTGCTGCTTGAAAGTCCAGAGATTTGAACCCAGCTCTCCAAATTTATTTTAAAATATTCTTTCCACTCAATCATAGCTGCACATCATGGGTAACATGGATTGTTTTAGAAGAAAAATTAAAAGTTAAAACAGAAGTTCACCATTTTATTTTCAGTTTTTTAAGCCCAAGAGAGGATCAATATTTCAGAGAAAATGTTATATAATTTTTATAATTAAAATGTAGATACAAGATTTTTGAAGTAATAATTCATAATCAAAATTGCTTTAACATAAAAATAGAATCATGGGCCAATAGAATAAAAACCCAAGAAGTAAACTCATGCATATATGATCAGCTAATCTTCAACAATATTGCCAAGGAAAGGATGGTCTCTTCAACAAACGGTGTTGGTAAACCTGCATATCTCTGTGCAAAAGAAATTAAAGCCTTATCTTACACCATACACAAAAATCAACTCAAAATAGATTAAAGACTCAAACATAAGGCCTGAAAAGCTCCTTGACATTGGTCTCAGCAATGATTTTTTGGTTATGACACCAAAAGCATAGGCAACAAAAGCAAAAATAAAAAAGTGAGACTACATCAAACTAAAAAGCTTCTGCACAACAAAGGAACTATAACAAAATAAAAGGACCATTGAATGGAAGAAAATATTTGCAAAACATATTTGATAAAAGGTTAATATCTAAAATATATAAGGAATTCATACCACCCAATAGCAAAATTAAAATAACCCAATTAAAAATTGGGCAAAGGACTTTAACAGACATTTATATCAAAGACACAAAAATGGCCACCAGGTACATGAAAAGGTGGTTGACATCACCAATCATCTGAGAAATGCAAATCAAAACCATAATGAGATATCACCTCACACCTGATAGGATGGCTATTATCAAAATATAAGAAATAACAAGTATTGATGAGGGTGTGAAGAAGAGGGAATTCTTGTACACTGTTGGTGAGAATGTAAATTGGTATAACCATTATGTAAAACAGTATGGAGATTCCTAAAAAAATAAAAAATAGAGCTACCATATGATCCAGCCATCCCACTACTGTGTATATATCCAAAGGAAATAATAATAGTATCTTCAAAAGATATCTGCACTCCAATGTTCATTGTAGCATTATTCACAACAGACAAGATATGGAAATAACCTAAGTGTCTGTCAATGGATGAACAGATAAAGAAATTACAATAGAACATTATTCAGCCTTTAAAAAGAAGAAAATATTGTCATTTTGGACAATATTTTTATTCATTTTGCACATGAATGAACTTGGAGGACATTATGCTAAATTAAATAAGCCAGACACAATAAAGCAAGCATTAGATGATATCACTTATATGTGGAATCTAAAAAGGTTGAACCTAGAGAAACAGAGAGTAGAATGGTAGTTGCTAAGGATTAGAAGGTGAGGGAAACGGGTAGATGTTAGTCAAAGGGTACAAATACTCAGTTGTAAGGTGACTAAGTTTTAGAGATCAAATGTACAGCTTGGTAGCTGTAATTAATAATAATGTATTGTATATTTGAAATTCACTAAATGACTAGATAAATGCACTCACTGCAAAAAATTGTTAACGTGAACTGATGTACATGTTAATTAGCTTGGTTGTGAGAATAATTACATAAGATATACTCATATAAAACACCATGTTAAACACCTCAAATATATATAATTTTTATTTACCAATTATGTGTCAATAAAGCTTGGGGGGAGGGGAATGCCTTAAAATGAACACTCATTTCCTCAAAGGGATTAATAATATTTTTAAAATGTATATATATGTAAGTACAGATTTGTCACTAGGGAAGAAATGACTGGAAATTATCCAACTAGAAATGAGTCTAATCAGTTCGCAGAGTGCCGGACACATTCTTTCGGTAAAAAATATGCCTGCTCTCTGCTGACCACCTAAAGCCCTACTTAGTGGCATGTGTTTTACACCAGAATGCACATAAACCAGAATATATTTAGGAGTTGGTCTATTTCTAGTCACACAAGTTTTGTTTCCTAAATAAGACTTCAGATTACCATTTGGGTTTGTTCCCCAAAATTTCAGCACTCCATATGGTTGAAGATGTAGTCCCATATTCTTAACAAGACCTTGTGTGAACTGTGTACAGTACTGTCTTCAAACCGTTCGCTCCTATGCATATTCCATGGTGAGTAGAAATGCAAGGTTTATGAGAGAAGCAGGAAACGAAAAAGACAGGCATGTTCCAAAGTTGAAGTTCTGAACTGCTTTCCAAATTTTCAAATGTAAAAATGTCTTTAGTTTGCTAAAACTGTTATAAATGATAGCACAGAGCATACACACTCAGCTTATGGAAAGTCACAGAATATAGTAATTATCCTAATTAGAGCCCAAAAACCTACTATAGTAGCTTTTTTTAGTGCACTAATAATAATATTATAGCTGTAATTTTATGTTAGGTAAAATGATCATTTGTAAAGCTACATAAGTCTTATCTAAAATGATTATCTGTAAAGCTACATAAGTTTAATATTGAGGATGTATTACAATTATTTTTATATCAGGATAAAACTACTGTTCATGAATGATCGTATTGATTTTCTCTTCTGACTTGTCTCCAGTTACAGGTGTAATCGCCAATATTACTTGTATTAACAACTAGCACCCATTTTAAAATTTCTGTAGTGCTGATAATTTATATGCAAGGAAATTAAGACAATGAGTTATCAATACTTGGGTTGAATCAGTTTGAGAAACTAAAATGCAAATAGGTAAAAAAAAAATAGGTTACTTCACTAAGTTTTCATAATGCATTTGAAAATGTGGTTTAATCATGCAATGACCTGGGGCTACCAACCCTTTGTAATAGCACAAATCTAAACAGTATTATGGGCATATATTTCAATAGCTCACATCCTTCTTGAAAGAAAATCATTTTTCATGGCCATTGTTTACATAAAAGTTCAAATCCCTCCAATCAGCTTTTACATAACACTTCTATGGATTTATCTTAGGAACAAAATTAACCAAAAGACCCCGTAGTAGTTTTCCTTCTAGCATATCTTCTCTACCTATTTTATTATTCATTGTAAAACTACTGGGTGAATAGTATATGTTTTTTCAGATGTTTCTAATCAGTAGATAAATAGGCACACATAGTACACAAAAATCTAAGGCAGAGAAGGTGAATAAAAAAGTGTTATTTAGGGGTAACCCCCTTTTGGGTCCCCTCCCACTGTATGGGAGCTCTGTTTTCACGCTATTAAATCTTGCGACTGCACACTCTCCTGCTCCGTGTTTGTCACCTCTCGAGCTGAGCTTTCACTGGCTGTCCACCACTGCTGTTTGCCACTGTTGCAGACCCGCCACTGACTTCCACCCCTCTGGATCCAGCAGGGTGTCCACTGCGCTCCTGATCCAGCGAGGTGCCCATTGCTGCTCCTGATTGGGCTAAAGGCTCGCCATTGTTCCTGCACAGCTAAGTGCCCAGGTTCGTCCTAATCAAGCTGAACACTAGCTGCTGGGTTCCACAGTTCTCTTCTGTGACCCACAGCTTCTAATAGAGCTATAACACTCACCGCATGGCCTAAGTTCCATTCCTTGGAATCCATGAGGCCAAGAACCCCAGGTCAGAGAACAAAAGGTATGCCACCATCTTGGGAGCAGCCTGCCACCATCTTGGGAGCTCTAACAACAAAGACCCGCCGGTAACATTTGGTGGCCTCATACAGGGATTCTCTAAAGCGGTGAGTAATATCTGACCACTTTCGCTTGCTATTCTGTCCTATCCTTCCTTAGAATTGGAGGAAAATACTGGGCACCTGTCCGCCAGTTAAAAACAATTAGCATGGCTGCCGGACTTAAGACTTAGGTGTGAGGCTGCCTGGGGAAGGGCTTTCTAACAACCCCCAAGCCTTGTGGGTTGGGAGCACCTGTCTGCCTGGAACCAAATTCCACTTTCAGTTTTCCTGGGGAAGCCGAGGCCGACTACAGGCAGAAAGCTGTCATCCCGAACTCCCAGCATTAGCCAGCTGAGATCATGGCATAGCCAGAAGTCTCTACTCAACAGTCGCCCATGCGTGCGCCCCTACCTTTCCTTCTAACCATACCTCCTGGATCCCTACCACGACTTTCTTGAAAGTGTAGCCCCAAAATTCTCCTTACCTCTGAATCTACTTCCTCCGATCCCTGCCTCCTAGGTACTAATGGTTCAGACTTTCATTTCCTCTAGCAAGTTGTATCTCCAAAGGGATCTAAGGAAGCTCTACACTGTGTCCTGAGGCATCTAGGCTATGAAGCCAGGGAGTCCTGTCCCTGCTGTCCCTCCCAATTTATGTATACAGCTCTCGACATGGGCATTTACGTGCGACCCGTTCCCTACCACTCTTGCCGGGGCCCCAAGTTTGTAAATGGCTAGGAAGATTGCTCTCCCATTGTGTAAAATGCTCTCCTCCCCGAATTTCTACCCAGCTTCCCCGCCGCGACCCCCCACCCGCATCCCCCACCCCCTGCAATACAATCTCCAAGCCTTCGCTCCTTGGTCAGGGCCTTAGAACTGATAACCCAGTACTTTAACAACTGGAACTGGGTCTACAACAACATAATAGATCAGGATAAAAGTGAATTGAGTAAGTCAGAGGCACAGAGAGAGAGAGAAGGGAAAGAGAGGCAGAGAGAAAGACAGAAAGGAAGAGAAGGATAGAAGTAGTAAACAAAAAAGTGTGCCCTATTCCTTTAAAAGCCAGGGTAAACTTAAAACCTATAATTGATAATTGAAGGTCTTCTCTGTGACCCTATAACACTCCAATACTACCTTGTTGTCAGTGTAAACAAGGGCGTAGCCTGAAAACACGGAGACCATTGACAACCCCTAGCCTTCCTATCAAAAATTCTTAACCCAAATGCATTCCATTTGGGCCACGGATGGCCCAAATGCATTGAAACTGTAGCGGCAACTGCTTTGCTAACAGAAGAAAGTAGAAAAATAACCTTTAGAGGAAAACTCATTGTGAGCGTACCTCACCAGTTCAGAACTATCCTAAGTCAAAAAGCAAAAAGGTAGCTTACTAACTCAAAAATCTAAAAGTATAGTGCTATTCTGTTAGAAAAAGTTGATTTAACATTAACCACTGAAAATTCCCTTAACCCAGCAGATTTCCTAACAGGGGATTTAAATCTTAATTACCACACAAAGGTCCAACCAGACCTAGGAGGAACTCCCTTCAGGACAGGACAATAGATGGTTCCTCCCAGGTGATTGAGGGAAAAAAAAACACAATGGGTATTCAGTAATTGATAGGGAAACTCTTTGTAGAAGCAGAGTTAGGAAAATTGCCTAATAATTGGTCTGCTGAAACCTGCAAGCTGTTTGCACTCAGCCAAGCCTTAAAGTATTTGCAGAATCAAAAAAAAAAAAAAAAAAAATCTATACCAATTCTAAGTTAATTTGGACTAAACAAGGTCTTATTAATAGCAAAGGATAATTGAAATCCCAAATCTACAAGGTTTTCAACAAAAGTAAAGTTTGCTAAAAGTTAACAGTGTAACCTGTATTATCCTAATCTTGCGGCCTTAGACAGTCTAGTCCACAGACATAAAGGAAGTTCACATTGGAAAAAATGGTTATTATCTTTAAAAATCTCTATCTCAAACCTGGCTCGAAAGGTTGCTTACACCCTCTATGAAATGAATTTGCATAACAACTGTTGTTTATGGGAATGCATCTTGATGGGACAACTGGGCTGTTATGAAATACTTACGAACCCAGCCCAGCTCTAGGACTCACCCCTGAGCACAAAGGCAATGTTGGGCACACTGGTAAAGGACCGTTAGAATCCAGCAGCCCGGACCCCTTTTTTGTGGTCAAGAAAGGCGAGAAAAGGGGTGCAGGACTGCTACATCAGTGAGCGTTAACTAATCCGATAAGCAGAGGTCCATGGGTGGTTACGCACCCTGGAAAGGAGTAAGCTTTAGGACCATAGAAGACGCTCTTGGACTAATGCTCGTCAGAAAATGACTAGGGGTGCTGGCATCCCCTATGTTCTTTTTCCAGATGGGAAACGTTCTCCCCAAGGCAAAAATGCCCCTAAGATGTATTCTGGAGAATTCGGCCCAGAGTGCATGTACCTTTTTCCATCTTAGACTTGAAGCAAATTAAAATAGACCTAGGTAAATTCTCAGATAACCCTGATGGCTATATTGATGTTTTACAGGGGTTAGGACAATCCTTTTATCTGACTTGGAGACATATATTGTTACTGCTAGATTAGACACTAGCTCCAAATGAGAGAAGTGCCGCCATAACTGCAGCCTGAGAGTTTGGCGATTTCTGGTATCTCAGATGACAACAGAGGAAAACGAACAATTCCCCACAGGCCAGCAAGCAGTTCCCAGTGTAGACCCTCATTGGGACGCAGAATCAGAACATGGAGATTGGTGCCGCAGACATTTGCTAACTTGCGTGCTAGAAGGACTAAGGAAAACTAGGAAGAAGCCTATAAATTATTCAACGATGTCCACTATAACACAGGGAAAGGAAGAAAATCCTACTGCCTTTCTGGAGAGACAAAGGGAGGCATTTAGGAAGCATACCTCTCTGTCACCTGATTCTATTGAAGGCCAACTAATCTTAAAGGGTAAGTTTATCACTCAGTCAGCTGCTGACATTAGAAAAAACTTTAAAAGTCTGCCTTAGGCCCAGAGCAAAACTTAGAAACCCTAATGAACTTGGCAACCTTGGTTTTTTATAATAGAGATCAGGAGGAGCAGGCAGCAGAATGGGACAAACGGGATTTAAAAAAAAAAAAAAAAAGGCCACTGCTTTAGTCATGGCCCTCAGGCAAGTGGATTTTGGAGGCTCTGGAACAGGGAAAGGCTGGGCAACTCAAATGCCTAATAGGGCTTGCTTCCAGTGCGGTCTACAAGGACGCTTTAAAAAAGATTGTCCGAATAGAAATAAGCCGCCCCCTCATCCATGCCCCTTCTGCCAAGGGAATCACTGGAAGGCCCACTGCCCCAGGGGATGAAGGTCCTCTGAGTCAGAAGCCACTAACCAGATGATCCAGCAGCAGGACTGAGGGTGCCCAGGGCAAGTGCCAGCCCATGCCATCACCTTCACGGAACCCCGGGTATGCTTGACCATTGAGGGTCAGGAGGTAAACTGTCTCCTGGACACTGGTATGGCCTTCTCAGTCTTACTCTCCTGTCCCAGATAACTGTCCTCCAGATCTGTCACTATCCGAGGGGTCCTAGGACAGGCAGTCACTAGATACTTCTCCCACCCACTAAGTTGTGACTGGGGAACTTTACTCTTTTCACATGCCTAATTATGCCTGAAAGCCTCACTCCTTTGTTAGGGAGAGACATCCTAGCAAAAGCAGAGGCCGTTACACACTAGAATTAGGAGAAGGAAAACGGGTAAATATATATACAGACTCTAAGTATGCTTACCTAGTCCTCCATGCCCACGCAGCAATATGAAGAGAAAGGGAATTCCTAACTTCCAAGGGAACACCTGTCAAACATCAGGAAGCCATTAGGAGATTATTATTGGCTGTACAGAAACCTAAAGAGGTGGCAGTCTTACACTGCCAGGGTCATCAGAAAGGAAAGGAAAGGGAAATAGAAGGGAACCGCCAAGCAGATATTGAAGCCAAAAGAGCCGCAACGCGGGACCTTCCATTAGAAATGCTTATAGAAGGACCCCTAGTATGGGGTAATCCCCTCCAGGAAACCAAGCCCCAGTACTCAGCAGAAGAAAAGAATGGGGAACCTCATGAGGACATAGTTTCCTCCCCTCAGGAGGGCTAGCCACCGAAGAAGGAAAAATACTTTTGCCTGCAGCTAACCAATGGAAATTACTTAAAACCCTTCACCAAACCTTTCACTTAGGCATTGATAGCACCCATCAGATGGCCAAATCATTATGTACTGGACCAGGCCTTTTCAAAACAATCAAGCAGATAGTCAGTGCCTGTGAAGTATGCCAAAGAAATAATCCCCTGCACTTCAGGACACACATTTCAATCCCTGTATCTTTAACCTCCTTGTTAAGTTTGTCTCTTCCAGAATCAAAGCTGTAAAACTACAAATCATTATTCAAATGGAACCCTAGATGCAGTCCATGACTAAGATCTACCACAGACCCCTGGACCAGCCTGCTAGCCCATGCTCCAATGTTGATGACATCTAAGGCACCCCTCCCGAGGAAATCTCAACTGCACAACCCCTACTACGCCCCAGTTCAGCAGGAAGCAGTTAAGAGCAGTCGTCGGCCAACCTCCCCAACAGCACTTGGGTTTTCCTGTTGAGAGGGGGGACTGAGAGATGGGACTAGCTGGATTTCCTAGGTCGACTAAGAATTCCTAAGCCTAGCTGGGGAAGGTGACTGCATCTACCTTTAAACACGGGGCTTGTAACTCAGCTCATACCGGACCAATCAGGTAGTAAAGAGAGCTCACTAAAATACAAATTAGGCTAAAGCAGGAGGTAAAGAAATATTCAAATCATATATCACCTGAGAGCACAGGGGGAGGCATAATGATCGGGATATAAACCCAGGCATTCGAGCAGGGAGGGGCAACCCCCTTTGGGTCCCCTCCCATGGTATGGGAGCTCTGTTTTCACTCTATTAAATTGTGCAACCGCCAAAAAAAAAAAAAAAAAAAGTGTTATTTACACTTCAGAGAGCAATTCTTTAGTAATTTGCTCTTCTGATGCATTTTCAATATTTAGTTTGTTAAAAAAATTGATGTTTTAAGCCTTTTCCTGTAATATGTTCTGAGAGGTTGCTTTTTAAAGTCACATTTGACTTAATAATTGATAAACAATCATCGAGTTATTCACATATAACGAGAGAGAGAGAGACCGTTCACTTAGGGCTCTCTGTGCACATGAAACTCTACTAAGCACTTAACATCTTCTGTCTCATTTATTCCTCATGTCAAACTATGAGATAAGTCTTATTGTGTCCAATTTACTTATGTGGCCCATAGCAGCAAAGTAGCTTATCTAAGATTATATGGTTGTAGATGGCTAAGCTTTAATTCAAAGGTTTTCCCAATTTTAGGCAACAAACAAATGTCTGACTTCACCATTAAAAAAACTAAGCCAAACCACAGCAAACTAAAATAAAACAAAGCCCTCAATAAAAGAATCACCTACCTTTGAGTGGATCTAACTTCCTGGTGGGCTTTCCAACATAAACTGCAAATTCTATGAGTTTGTTGCACAGGATTCTTATCTACACATCAGTTTTTTATGGATCACCCACTCCATCATACATTTTTGCAGCAAATATTATGCATATTTTAAAATATTGTTTTTAATGCTCACGACATCACACTCTTAAAAATGTTCTTCTGAGACAAATTATTGTTAAATTATCACAATCATTAGTTGCAAACAATTGAGCAAAACAAAATAAATTCATTACACATTTTGATATATTACTATGAAACCTAAAAAGCAAAATTTATAGGAATTTAATCTCATAATGAGATCCATGGAAGGGGATGGCACCATGCCTTGATGAAAACATCATAACAAACACAAATATTTGAATCTCTACTTTTTTCTCCCCAGCCAAGAGATTTTTATACCTTGAGACAATAGCAAGATTCAATGAGAGTTGGAATATTGTGAAAGACGAAGTGGGAAAGACTCCTTGGCATGCAAGCATGTTTTTGGGCTATCAATGTTAGAAAAAATAAAGTCTAAAAGTTGAGAGCCCAAAACCTGATTACCTTCACCCTATCTTCTGTGTATGCTCCCAGGGAACCATAAACCCAATTTTGTTGATCATTTAGTTCAAAGATTAATTTGCAGCATCTAAAAATTTGAAGCTGTCACTTAAGAACTTAGTTGACAGGGTTTAGAACTATAGTTCTAAACATATGGGGAGTTTTGAAAACAACTTCCTCAATCTTCACTAATTGAATCAGAATCTCAAGAGTGGGATATGGGCATCTTTTTTTTTTTTAAGACAGAATCTTGCTCTGTCGCCAGGCTGGAGTGCAGTGGCATGATCTCAGCTCACTGCAACCTCCGCCTCCTGGGTTCAAGTGATTCTCCTGCCTCAGCCTCCCAAGTAGCTGGGACTACAGGTGCATGCCACCATGTCCAGCTAATCTTTTGTATTTTTAGTAGAGACAGGGTTTCACCATGTTAGCCAGGATGGTCTTGATCTCCTGACCTCATGATCCGCCCACCTCGGCCTCTCAAAGTGCTGGGATTACAGTCGTGAGCCACCATGCCCGGCCTCATTCTTTTTAAAAATGTGCATGCTTTAATAATACTTCTGATACACTGTGAACACTGAGTTGCTTGGAGTCTACATGTTTTGTCACTTAGGTTCTCACTTCTTTTTTTCTTTATATTTTCTGCCAAACTGATAGAATTCTTCAGCTTCAAATAACAGAAACTCAACCTACACTAATTTACGCACAAAGAAGAATGTGCTTACATAACTAATGTCAGGAGTAAAACTAAAACTGGCCTCAGGTGCAGGGGTCGATGCCTTCAGGGGTCTTTTGATCCCTCCACCTATTCTGAGTCCCCCTCCCATGTGGTGTAGTCTCTTGCTTGTTTCCCAGCTTAAATTCCATGGCCAATCATCATAATCACTCCCTGGCTCTCTCTCTCAACTGTGTTGTCCTTCTCATTCTACATGGAGCTCACAGACAAAACCATAACTCCATTAGCACAGTCTTCTGCTTGCTCCATACTTTGCCCATGCAGCCGAACATGGATGGAGAAAAACATACAATCTTGCTGGTGTCACTTAAAATTAATGACCACAAACCTGGGGTGACCCTGCATCCTGTCCAGCAATCATACCATATTCCCTACTCCATTCACTCATCCACCCTCCTGGACAACTAATGTACACCTTCCCTTCTTTCCCCAAACTCCTAAGACCTCATCCCACATGTCACTCTCATAAGATGACCTTGCTTCCTACTTTATAAGAAAATTGAAGTAATCTGAAGAAAATTTTTACAGACTCTCAGCACCACCATCATCCACCAACTAGCTCTGCATACCATGCCTCCCTTTACTATCTTTTTCTATGAAGGAAATAATCCATGCCACTGCCTAAACCCAACCCTCCTCTCATATGCAAGATCCCATCTCTGATGGCTTGGCATATATTCATCCACTTGTCTGGGTCACATCGCCCAGATATTTGGTTAAATATTAGTCTGGATATTTCTGCAAGGGGGTTTTGGATGAAATCAACTTTTAGCTCCATGGACTTTGAGTTGGACAGATTGTCCTCTAGAGTGTGAGCCAGCCACATCCAATCAGTTGAAAACCTGAATAGAACAGAAAGAAGTTCCAGGAGCAGAAAAGAATCCTGCAGCCAATGGCCCTGAGACTTGAACTGCCACACTAACTCTTCTCTGAGTCTCCAGTGCTCTGCCTCACCCTGCAGATTTCGGACTTGCCAGCTTTGGTAATCATGTGAGCCAATTTCTTACAATTTTCTTGCACACACACAGGTGCACACACACACACACATCCTGTTGGTTCTGTTTCTCTGGAACCTACTTACAGGTGTCTGGCTTCTACCCTGTCTACTGCACACCATTTCAGAACAAAAATCAAATTACCTGACTCCTCTTTTCCTGTTCCTTCAATGGATCCCCATTTCATTAGGAATAAAAACCCAGCCTCACAATGGTCTGATTATCAGTAACTATGTACTTCCCTCACTTCACTCCCACAACACTGGCCTCCTTACCATTTGTCAGGGACATCAGGCAACCCACCTTACTGTCCTTGCATTGGCTGTACCCTCTGATTGGAACACTTTCTCCACTGATATCCCATCTCCTCCTTCTCACTTTGTCCAATTATTTGCTCAAATATTACCTTCTCAGTGAGAGCTAATCTTACTACCACCCTACGTAAATTTACCACCAGTGCCACTTCCAGAACTCCAGATCCCTCTTACCCTGCTATATTTTTTCCACTGTGCATATCACTGCCTATATGATAATCTATGTATTTATTGTGCTTTAAAATTAATATCTGCTTATAATGTGAGCTCCATAAGTGCAGATATTTTTTGTCTGTTTTGTTCTCTGGTATTTTCTAAGCATCTAAAACAATGCCTGGTATATATTTGAAACTCAATAAATATTTATTGAATGAATGAATGAATGACAATGGTTTTCAGCTATATCCTCTTTGTTTTTTCTGCTCATCAGCTTTAATTTCTTCTAATGTACACTTGCTTCTCTTTAGATAGGGCAAATAGCTGCAAGTTATTCCCAGGCTCATATCTTTACAGCTTCAGGATCACAGATAAATGGGATCTTCCCTATCAATTGCAGTTTGAAAAAATCCAAAGTAAAATATTTTTAAGTCACATGCCTACTCTTCAGCTTTCTAATGTGCATGTTTACAATTGCAAAAGATAACAGTACAACAGGGTATCCCATAGACACTGTACAATCAAAATGTTCAACAAAGTAGGCTTATTTTGTTAGCCCCAAACCTCATCTTCTTATACTGTCTCTGTCTTGTTGAATAACCCAGCGCTTCAGTCCATATTCTGTTGGTATAACAGAATACCACAGACTGGGTTACTTATAAAGAAAATAAGTTTATTAATCTCACAGTTCTGGGGGCTCAGAATTCCACGAGCATGGTAATGGTATCTGGTGAGGGACTTCTAGCTCTGTCATAACATGGTGGAGGGCATCACATGGCAAGAAGGCAAGAGCAAGAAAGCCAGAGAGAGCTCGCTTTTATAACAAAGCCACTCTCACAGTAATGAACCCACTCCCATGGCAGTGACATTCATCCATTCATGAGGCCACAGCCCTCATTAATCCATTAGTCCATTCATGAGGACAGATGCAACATTAAGTCATACGTAAGGGAAGTGGGATTAAGTTTCTAACACATGACATTTTGGGGGACACATTCAAACCATAGCACCTAGTACGGTCCTTCATATCAGAAGCCTAGTTCATCCTTATACCTTCCCTCTCTCCCACCTTTTTCCCACATCCAGTCCAACACCAAGTTCAGTAATTCTGACTCCTAAGAATTTCTCCAATCTAGCTAAATTATCAGCAATTGTTTTTCTGTGGCTTATCACTATCCTGATTACCTAGCACATCATGTAATGGAATTGCTGGATTATTTACGTACCTCTATAGATTTAGGGTTCTTTGAGGGCAGAAACTGACTTTCATCTCTATGTAACCAGTAGCTAACAAAGCATGTATATAGTAGGTAGCCAATAAATACTTGTGGACTTGAACCTTACACAAATGGAAAGACTAATAGATTAGGAAGCTGGATATTGGGGTATCAACAGTCCCTTTCTTTTGCCTTAGTGATTGTTAGAAAAGTCATGTCAGTAGGAACAGTTGTTACTCGTAGCCTTAACTCTCCTCCTTGTGCAAGTCACAACTTTAGGGGATCAAGTAAAAAAAAAAAACTATGTATAAAAACACGACAAATCTTGAATTTGTTAAGCAACCTTGAATGAATAGAACACATAAGTGTGAACATTGGAAGATGGGTATAAACAGGTCCCATATTTATACTAGTCTTCCTAACTCAGCTATAACCTCCTTAGTGGCAGAAATCGGAGCTTATTATAATTTCTACTTGCCTCAGGGTTTCCCATTGCAAGAGTTCAATAAGTATTTACTGAATAGTGCATATCTGCTTTCCTTCAAGGGTCTGGGCAATAAAACCTTTCCAAAATCAACTGTTTGCCTCCAAAACTTCTTCTATCCTCAGAGGTAAAATAACTTGTGAGAAGTCTTACCTCAAGTAGGTAAGGGAGCAAGTATTCAAACACCTCTTTAACTCTGATTCTAAAGCCCTGCTCTTTAGCACTCTGCCATATCTCGACCTGACACATTCCTAACAAGTATAAATATAGATGGTCAAATACCTTACCTTCTCTGATTCCTTTCTGTAACAAGAGTTTCATCCAAATTGTTTTTACAAATGGTTTTCTTGCCTCTGAACTGAGTTCCAATCTGATCTGAGTCCTTGTCTCTGATTTAGATCTCCAAATATCCTTAGTAAATAAATTCCATAAAAAAAACACTTACTCTAATTCTCTGAAATAGCATTGCTCCAGTCTTCAGATATGAGATGTTTCTCATGGCCTGAACTCACTCTAGGATTCCGCATCTTGTGATCGTGATACAGTGAGTCTTGAAACTAGTGTTCTTGTTTGACAGGCAGTCTAAGAGGAATTCCCAATAACCACCTTAGCTCCGACTAAAGTGGAGCCAATGAGTTATATTCCTTATAGTAAACTGTGTATTCTCAGGTTTCTCAGCATTTTGGGAACTAATAATGACTATAAAGAAAATAGTCCACAGGCTTTGTTTTCCATGTTATGATTGGGCATTGATTTTATTTAAGGATAGTTCTTTCCTTAGTTACTAATGTATTACTTGTTGATGACCTACAATGTGCCAGACATTTTTCTAGGTGCTGAGGACACAGAGATGAGTAAAAAATAGACCTTGATTATCATATTAGTTGCTGACATACTGGCCAGAGGAGATAATATATATTAACTGATAATTATAATACATTGTGATGTGAATTCTGACATGCTGCGGGAACCTAGGGGAAGAGACAGCGAACTTTGGGAGAGAGCTGGGAAAATTCCACAGAGGTAGAGCATTTATGCTGAAAAGAAGGGTACCATCATGAAGTCAGAAAAAGGCATGGTGTGTTTGAGAACAGGCACATTTCACATAGCAGAAATGTATGTGATTTGGGGGGGTGGTAAATGTGAGAATAGTAATGTCCTTGTGGAATCATATCATTCCCAAATGATTATCTGGTTCAGCTTCTTCATTTACAGATAAGAAAACTGAGCCTTAGAGAAAGTTAGTGACAAATGTTGTCATGCCATTTCCTCTGCTGTGGGTGCTCCATTAATGCTTACTTCACAAACAGCATGGTCTTACTTTTTCTCTTTCAATAAGGAGATGTATTCTTAGTTATTTTATTGACCTGGTTGTAACTAGCATTCCAGTGAAGGCTTGGAAACAGTAGTTCGAAGAGGAAAGTGCTTACTGCCATTGATGCTTCTTTATTTGATCTTACCAATGTTTCACAGACCCTGCAAAAAGTATGCTCTGGACAGAGCCCAAATTCTGGTCCTTTTCTAAAGTCATCCTTTGACAGAAATGCTGTCTCTGCATGTTTCTTGCTTGTTTTTCCTTTTGTTGATAATTATCTGTTCTAAAGAAGGAGGTCGGTTTGCAAATGAATCTATGCATATCCTTAATACAATTACAAAACTTTAAGTTGCTGACAAATAAAGAACAACCAATTTTTCAGGATTAAATAATCTAGCATTATTATCAATTTGTCACACATGGGGCATGAGATGTCCCACAAATTTGATCATCCTAAAATACTTTTAAACCCTCTTGCCCTATCGTATAAACACAGCACTTGAGACAATTCAATCGTGTTCCTTTTTATAAGAAACTAATAAACATGAAATGAGGAGAGGCATTACTCAGATGTGCTTTAGCAAGGGGTGGGGTTTAGGATGTGCTCCCCCACAATATGGCAGCATGGCATTTGAGAAAACAGCAGAAGCAGGAAGGTCATCTCATCTTCCCCTCCTTCCTTCTCCCCAAAGCAGGTCATAAGACCTAGCTGCCCTTCCTCTAAAGGAGGTCATAAGACTTTAATTCCAGAGATACCCTCCCTACACTCAGAGGAAAGGAACAATCTTATCCTCAAAGACACAGAGATGCCAAGAAGAATCTGAACAGGACTTGCAAAGTGCCCTCCAGTTTAGATAATACCTCCTTGGTTCGATCATACTTTTGCACAATTGTCTACTCTTCATCAAACTTGTCAGAAAAATACACAGAATTTCTTGTTCCTTTGGGTCTTTATTTCTGAAGGGTCCTGTGTCACATCAAACTTATACTAAATAAATGTGCATGCTTTTCTCTTGTTAATATATCTTTTGTTATTGCGATCTCAGCTATGAGCTTAGCAATAGGTGAGGAAAGACTTCTTCTCTATTATAGATCCATCATGTAAAAACTAAACCCAGGTAGGGTCATTTTGTAAAAAAAAAAAAAAAAAAAAAAAAAAAAAATTAGAGGTGATAAATACAAAAGGTGAGTAAGCATAATTAGTGAAGACACGAAGGGTAAGATGGGATTTTTGGCATATAACATGAGCACTATTTACAGAGCTGCTACCCAGAAATTTCATAGCAATAGCACTTACGCTATTTAATGCAACAGTTTATTTCTCTAGTAAAAATTATGCTCAAGCCTTAGCTAGGAAATTAACGACTTAAGTTTTTTCTCCATTTTTGTCTAATTAAGAAGTTGAAAACAATATTCAATGTAGCATAAAGGAATGCAGGTTGACTTGACCCCTAAAATGAATAAAATCTGAGTAGCAAAATATGGCATATCATGGACCACTTGCTGACTATTTATTATTTATTGATGCAAAAGAAACAGCCTGAATCACACTGTCATTACAACTTTATTACATAGACCCTAGGAATGTTGTTAAATCTCATCTTCTGCACTTTACTAGTTAAAACATCTTACCCATGGAATAAGTTAGAAAAACTATATAATGGCCATGTTATCTATAACCCAAAGACTCCATCCACCTGCAGTGGGTTTCATCTCCAAATCTCTGCTTCTGAAAACTTAGAGAGCCAAACTGTATGGTAACCCTAGAGATTAAACTAAGCAGGGCAAATTCCATAAATGGATATGGAGAATTTCAGTATAGGAAAAAAAAAAACACTGATTTGAATCAATTTCTGTAAAAAAATAAAATTTTCAAAGACTTTATTTTTGGATCCTTTCCCTTAAAAAGTAAGAGTCAGTTTAACTTTAAAATATGTCTTCTTTTTAAAATTGTGGGTATTATGCCATGTACTATTGCCTGCAAATACATCAGAGTCATAGATGCTTTGGTCAAAAGTCTTTACCCTTCTTCAGCTGACTGGTGATTTCACACGTGCTAGGAATATTTTTATCTTTTGGCACGATGCTCTACACCATATGGTACGACACACTGGGAAGCAAAAAGGGTAGAACTAGTTTGAAATATATATATATATATATGTATACACACATATATTTATACATATGTGTGTGTATATATGTATATATACATATACATATACATACATATACACGCACATATACATGCATGTAAGTGAAAGAATTTGCATGCATGACTGCAAAGAAATATAAGTGCAAAGTTTTGCATTCTGTATTCAGTGCTAAGATTCTTTGCCCATGTGAAAAAGGTCATTCAAAATCCAAAACAAGATTAAAAGTTCACTATAGACCTGAAAGCAACAAGAGACATATCAGGAACCACTATGTTTTGGTACATAAAGTAATATTTGAACTGTCTGTAACACTTTCTCATTCAATATTTAATGCTGCTACTCTAAGTGCAATAGTAACTGCAGCGATGACACATGCAACAGCTTGCATAATCCATTTAGGAAGGATTGTTAAGATGAGAAACACACTAAACTGTCTATAATTAATTCCCAGGGGGTGAAAATATCCTTCCCCTTTGATTCCAGGTTCCTTCAATCTGGTTTTACTTTTGAAAACAAATCTTGTATCAAATTTTACAAGTTTTCAGAAAGACTAAGATGTGACTCTTGCCTGGCAGAGATGTGACCCTTAGTCACAAGGCAGCTTCCTGCATCTTCTCTCCTGCTTTCCATTGCGTCTGACATAGGGAAGTCTAGGCACACAGTAGACCCCAAACCTCTACTAAGCCAGAAAGCAAGTGGATGCAATAGCCAGTAAATGGGATAGAGAAAAAAAGGCATTTGCCAATGTTGACCATCAAGTGTGGCTTTCACACAATCTAGTGCAAGAGGGAGAGAGCAGATAATTTTTGCCTGCTTTGTTCTTAGGCTTAATATATTCTTTTTAAAAAGTCCAAATGTGTGTAAATGTGTGTATTCATATCATACTTACATTTCTTCTAGAAATGCTTAAAATGTACTAGCTCTTAATATTTTCATTTTTAGTAAAGGGGGAGTGCAAATGTCAGAACATTGTTTTAAGAGAGATTTAAAAAGAATACGAAAAAAGGAAAACACTGTTAAGAAGTTAAGTTTGAAGTCAAACATTGTGAGTTTGAACTGTATCACATTAGAAACATTATTTAAATAAAACTTTCAACCTCTATAAAATGAGGAAAGTTATCATAAGAGGATTCAATAAAATTCAATAGTGAATATAAGACACTTTCCTCTATGTATAATAGGCTCATAGACAATTCTCAAAAGTGTTGGCCATCCCTATTATAAGTGAAAATCAATTCTATAATACTATATACTTACTATAAAAAATATAAAAAGGAACCAACAATATTGGAGTAGCCAGTGCTAAAGTGGTATCTGCTTATTATCCAGAGATGTTAATTCCTTTACATTCTAGCCCTAAAGGACAGCACTACTGAAATACAATACTACAACACTAAGTTCTCCATGCCAGTGACCTGACAGTAAGCCTCTTGCCTTCCTGGGATAAGATGATTTGAGTATTCATAGTTCTAAGATACAGCTAATAAAAAGCATTGCTTTCACCAGGACAACTTTGGTTTTTCAAACAGAAAACTAGTCTTTTAAATGGTTTATGAGCTCTCATCCTAACATTATTTGTTTCAAGTGTACTAATGATCAAATGTGTGTAATTCTATGTGATTACCAAAAACAGGCTCAGCCCTTTCACAAAGGAGTTCCCATTTGTTAAATAACACTATCTACCTATGCCAGGAAGCGGAATCTTAAGCACAGTTATACAAATCCAGTACCTAAACATGAAAGTCCAGTACCTAAACCTAAATATGTATTGTTGTACATATTTTTAAACTAAATTTTCAGATGCAGGAATGTCAGAGGTCATCTGCACTTCAGTTACTGTGTGCAGTTAGGTTTATGCGAAACAAGTCATTACACTATTATGTTCTCCATTTATATAAAATATTCACAATTAGGTAAGCATTTGCTAATGAAATCTTCAGTTGTTAATGGAACTGCAGAAAATGTGGTTTTATGATATTAGGTTTCAATTTGTATGTAGTTTGTATTATTGATATCAATATCTAGTACTCTAAAATATTCATATTGGAAAAAGATAACAATTACTGTACCAAACTATTTATTCATTCATTCACTCTTCATTCTTCTAACAAATATTCACTGAGAATCTACTCAGTGCCAGATATTATGCTAGGTGCTAAAACTAAAGTAAAGCTTCTAAAGTTTCTTCTTTATTAATATCAACTATTTAGGATGAAGTTATGAGGAGAAATGACAATAAATTTAAATCCTGTTATAGGTGTACTTTTGTTAGAATTTCTATTAATTTTTATATTAAGCAATTATAGACTTAATTAATCCTTTCCACTTCCCTATATAAAAAAAAAATCCCATCCCAAATACTTCTAAATTGAAAAAAATGCCAAACCCATAAAAATGAGCAATTCAGCTATAAAAATGCATGATATAATAGATGTCACCTTCTCTTTTTCAGCAAAGTAGCTTTCTATAATTTTGTCCTTTGCTTTTCACAGAACAGTAACCTGGAGTAGTTTCAATAGGATTTTACTTTGTATAAAGCACAAAAACCTCCTACAAGAAGTTGTTAATTTTTCCTCTGCGGATGATGGCTCTCTCTATTATTTTTGGGAAATCGGTGAAGTACAACTCCCATTCCCTTAGATCCCTTCAAATTCTGAGTCAAGCTCAGCTTTCTCCTCTAGGCTGCAGGCAACCATAAGTAGGTATGCACCAGGTTTGGGCCAGAAAATATCTCCTAACCAAATCATATCTGAGTCTCGATACCTTCAACGTCTGACTTATTTTCAAAATGATTTTTAAAATTCATGGAGTTGCTAGATGCATAACAAACATTCAAAACTTACTTGTGACTCTATGGGTAAGGAACACAGAAATCAATGCTAATCTGTGACCCCATGATAATCTGTAAAATCTGAGACCAAAAATTCTCAAATGATGATGTATTAGCACAGTGGCAAAGGCACTGAGTATTTATTATAGAATGTTCACTTTCCATCCTGCTCCTCATAAGCAACCAGCAAAGTCCACCAAGGTCCAATCTCCCAATCTTTTTCACCCTTTGAACCTCCTTGCAAGAGGCAGTGTGGTTTAATGCAAAGAACATGGGGAATATGGCCATTACACTAGTTTTCTAAGAATGCTATAACAAATTGCCACAAATTTAGGGGCTTAAATAACAAAAGTTTATTTATTTTTTTTTTTACAGTTCCGTGGGCCAGAAGACATG
The DNA here is from genome assembly GCF_009828535.3 of Hylobates moloch. NCBI lineage: Eukaryota > Metazoa > Chordata > Mammalia > Primates > Hylobatidae > Hylobates > Hylobates moloch. Next base: position 35,478,230 of record NW_026652284.1, on the reverse strand, counting down.
GGCCTCACTGGGCTAAAAATCACAGTATTGGCAGGGCAGGTATGGCTGAATTCCTTTCTGGAGGCTCCAGGGAAAAATCTGTTTCTTTGCCTTTTCCAGCTTCTAAAGGCTGCCTGCATTCTTTGGCTCAGGAACTACTTCATCCACCACCCATCTTCAAAGCCAGCAAAAGTCAAGTATTTCTCAAATCATATAACTCTGACCTCCTTTTTCTGCCTCCTGTTTCCAGTTTTAATAATCCTGATTCCACTGGGCCCTCTCAAAAACTGCAAGATAATCTCCTATTTTAAGGTCAGCTGATTAGCAACCTTCACTCCTTCTGCAACCTTAATTCCCCTTTGCCATGTAACCTAACATATTCATAGGTTCTGAAGATTAGAATATGGCTATCTCTGGAACTGAGAAGACTTTATTCTGCCTATCACAGTCTAATGGATCTACAACCAAAAACCCAGGTCTATTCCCAAGTAGCACAGCACCTTAATCTTTTATTATTTTAGTTTTTCCTTTTGAAAATTGCTTAATAATAGTTAACCTCTTGAACATGAGTGAGGATAAAATGAGACAACAGATGCAAAATATCTAGGCACAGAGGCTGGCACCTAGGAGGACCTCAGTGATGTTCATTTCCATCTTCCTTTGCCATCCTCTCAAAAGTCACCATTTGTATTGGAGTAGAGCTGAATTTTGGATCCATGTTCATTTTAGCTTTATAGCCATGCTCTTTGCCCACCATGACACCACTTTCTGCAAGAAGGTCCCAGTGTAGGCAAAGACTGAGCTGCAGAAGACTTCACATAACAAATTGCCAGCTATGATCTGCCTTTCTGCATCACCCCAAGATTCATATGTTGAAACCTAATCTACAAGGTGATGGTATCAGAAGGTGGGGCCTTGGGAGGTGTTTAAGTTATGAAGGTGGAGCCCTCACAAATGGGATTAGTGCCCTTATAAAAGAAGCCCAACAGGTCCTTTGCCCCTTTGTTCACATGAGGGCACAGTGAACAGGCACCATCTATGAGGAATGGGCCTTCACCAGACACAGCAACTGCTGGAACCTTCATCTAGGACTTCCCAGCCTCCAGAACTATGAAAAATAACTTTGATCTTTCTAATCCTCCCATCTATGATATTCTTATTAGAGCACCCAAACAGACCAAGACAGTGCCCCACATTATTAGGTGAGCACTCTAAGATATTCTTCTGATAGAGATAAGAGATTTATGCTAATCCAACATAACTTTTGAATTGATTTTCTGTTATGACAAAACAGATGAAGTATTTAAAGGAATAACCAGGATTTACCAGTAAAATGTGATTACAGAATTGAGCAATCTTCAGTGTTGATCCAATTAGTACTCCTGAAGGTCTCATGAATCATTAAATGGTTATTTTGAACGAAGTACAAAATAAACAACAAAATGTTTGATTTTAGGGTCATCATGTTTTTATTACACAATGAGAATGTTCTCTATCTTAGGACCATTTTTTAAAGACAACGTATAACAGTGAAGCAAGACAGAAATCTGTCTCAAATGGTAATAAGAAACAATCCAACTTCTGGGCTTTATAAGGGAAAGCATAACATGATGCACTAAGTGATTCTCTATTAACCAAGAACCACAGAGCTGCCTGCAGATCTCCCTGTCACTTCCTTTGAAAAACACAAAAATCCACCTGTTAAGTTCAGCATACTCTTGAATAGAAAATAACTTTATTCTCAGCTGTCCACATCCTTTTCCTATATTTTATTATAAGAAAAGGGGAAGAAACAAGAAAAACATCCACTAATGATGGCACCCTGGTTCTTCTCATTCCCTGGGCAGTGGTAACAATGTGAGGGATCTACAGCACGAAGGATCTTGCTTGAGAGTAATTAAGTAATTAGAAACAGAAATAATTGACTTATGTGATACAGTGATGTCAACAAATCAACATTTCAAAACAACTCATTATCTACATAACCTTAACATCTCAGAACTCAGAAAAATCATTAAATTCTTACTTTGACTAAAACTTATCTTAACAGCATTTTAATCTTGTTTCTTACCAATTACAGCATTGGAGAGGGGAGTATAATGATATGTATGTCGGGCGAGAGGGCTGAGAGAAAAAATTCCATACTACTTTTTTTTTTTTTTTGGTCCAAATAGCAGCTAAGAGGAATGAGTTTCTGGTTAGTGCCAAGGAAACCCAATGTGCAAGCTGACTGTCCTCTAAGCTTTCAAATAAGATAACCCATGATAATCTGGTATTCTGAACTTTACCTCATGTCCTCAATCACAAATGACAAGATCATTCTTGCTTCCAGACAAAGCTTTGCTCAGAGAAATGGGGACTTGACAATAGTTAAAAAGATCAGTGTTACTCAAAGTGCAGGGCTGACTGGTATAAGTCACAAAGAGATAAATGCAGAGCCTGACAGTAAACATTTAGAAAGTTTTAGACCAATTTTAGGAAGCCTCATTCATTACTGGTAGGACTGCAAAATGGTACAGTTAATTTTACGGAACACTTTTAAGTCTGTTCAATCTAATAATTAAGAAAAATGCTTTAGGTTTGTATCATTTTTAAAATTTTATTTTATGAATCATTTTTCTTAATTTACCAAGGTATCAGTCCTTGACAGATGCAAATTAAAACAAATACCAAGAAAACCAGTCCTTCATCACAGCTAGTTTGAGAAGCACCACAATAAAACATCCCTCACAAATAGAATAGGCAAAGAGTAGTGCCTCAAAGGTACTTGCTGGCAGAAATTATTTACTGTGATCACAGATTACTTTTATCATGCTGGATAGGTAACTGATAATGCAGCTAAGCAGAGACAGCAGGACTTAGAACAAAAGTAATAAACACAACAATTGAAAAAGAACAAATACTTAATAAGTCCTTCATAAATTCTGTGCTTACAGACTAATAGTCTGCCACTATATTCCACCATGATAGCTTTTCCACTAGTTGAGAACCACTGATATATTTTTCAGTATCCTTTTTGCCATTTAATATTTATAGTGAACTGTTGACTAGAGCCTCAATGGCCATTAGGTAACAACTCAACAGTAGAATTCTCTGGATGTCTTGATTCTTCAAGAAAAGTCTCAGTATAACTGCCATATATCAAGCACCTAGTATGTATCTGGTACTGGCAGATACTTAATGTATCATGGTTAAAAAAAATTAAATACTTTATTCAGGATAACAAAATGAGTAAGAGATGGAGCCTAGATTCAAATCCAGGAATGTTTGATGCTCTTGCCACTATATGAAGCTGCCTTTCATCAGAATAATGTGCAAATATAACTCTGAACTGAATCACACTTATTTTGAATAGTATAAAACCTCAGTTGCTAATAAGAAGATCAACAGAAAGCAGGGAAACACTTGACAAAAAAAAGTTAAAATAATATGACAGTGACTCCTTATATACAACACCAAAAGCAGGTTCCATTAAAAAATGAGAAATTGGACTTGATTAAAATTAAAAACTTCTATTCTGCAAGGACACTGTTAAGAGACTAAAGATACAAGGCAAAAGCTAAGAGACAGTATTTTCAAAATATCCAAAATATACAAAGGACTCTTACAATTCAATGATAAGAAAACAACCTAATTTTTTTAAACGGGCAAAATATCTTAACAGAAACCTAACCAAAGAAGACATATAAATGGCAAATAAGCATATGAAAAGATACACAACATTCTATGTTATCAGGGAACTGAAAATTAAAACAATAAGTATCACTTCACACATATTAGTATGGCTAAAATCCAAAACACTGACACCACCAAATGTTTTCAAGCATGTGGGAAAAAAGCAAGTCTCATTCATTGCTGGTAGGACTGCAAAATGGTATAGTCATTTTGGAAGATAGTTTGACAGTACTTTTACAAAACTAAACATACGCTTACCATGTGATCCAGCAATGTTGCCCATGCATACTTACCCAAACGAGTTCAAAACTGAAGTCCGTATAACATCCTGCACATAAATATTTTTAGCACCTTTATTCATAACTGCCAAAACTTGGAAGCCATCAAAATGTCTTTCATGTCTGTCAGTGAACAAACTGTGGTACATCTATGTAATTTATAATAGTTGAGTGATAAAAAGAAGAGCTATCAAGCCTTGAAAAGACATGGAAAAACCTTAAAGGTATATTGCTGAGTGAAAGAAGCCAATGTGAAAAGGCAGCATACAACATGACTCCAACCATAAGACATTTTAGAGAAGGTAAAACTAGGGAGATGGTAAAAAAAAAATCAGTGGTTGCCAAAGGTTAGGTAGGTAAGAAAAGGGATGAATAGCAGAGGCTAGGATTTTTAGGGCCATGGACCTATTCTGTATGATACTATAACTATATTAGTCCATTTTCATGCTGCTATGAAGACATACCCAAGACTGGGTAATTTATAAAGAAAAGAGGTTTAATTGACTCACAGTTCCACATAGCTGGGGAGGCTTCAGGAAACTGACTATCATGATGGAAAGGGAAGCAAACACATCCTTCTTCACATGACAACAGAACAGAGAAGTGCCAGCAGGGGAAATTCCAGACACTTATAAAACTATCACATCTCATGAGAACTCACTCACTACCATGAGAACATCATGGGGGAAATAACCCCCATGATCCAATCACTTCCCACCAGGTCCCTCCCACCACACATAGGGATTATGGGAACCACAATTCATGATGAAATTTGGGTGGCGATACAGCCAAACCATATCATTCTTCTGCTGGCCCCTCCCAAATCTCATCTTTCTCACATTTCAAAACACAATCATGCCTTTTCAACAGTCCGCCAAAGTCTTAGCTCATTCCAGTGTTAACCCAAAAGTCCAAGTCCAAAGTCTCATCTGAGACAAGGCAAGTCTCTTCCGCCTATGAGCCTGTAAAATCAAAAGCAAGTTAGTTACTTCCTAGATACAATGAGGCTACAGGAATTGGGTAAATACACCCATTCCAAATGGGAGAAACTGGCCAAAACAAAGGTGAGATGGGCCCCATGCAAGTCCAAAAACCAATAGGGCAGTCATTAAACCTTAAAGTTCCAAAATAATCTCCGTTGACTCCATGTCTCACATCCAGGTCATTCTGATCCAAGATGGCCTTCCATGGCCTTGGGCAGCTCCACTCCTGTGGCTTTGCAGCGTACAGCCCCCCTTCCAGCTGCTTTCATGGGCTGGCATTGAGTGTCTAGCTTTTCCAGGTGCTCAGTGCAAGCTGTCAGTGGATCTACCATTATGGGGTCTGGAGGATGGTGGCCTCCTTCTCGCAATTCCAACAGGCAATGCCCCTGGAGTGACTCTGTGTGGGGAATCCAACTCCACATTTCCCTTCTGCACTGCCCTAGCAAAGGTTCTCCATGAGGGCTCCACCCCTGTAACACAGAGGTGTTTACATACATCCTCTGAAATCTAGGCAGAGATTCCCAAATCTCAATTCTTGACGTCTGTGCACCCACAGGCTCAACACCACATGGAAGCTGCCAAAACTTGAGGCTTGCACCCTCTGAAGCAATGGCCCTAGCTGTTCTTTGGCCCCTTTTAGCTACAGCTGGAGCTGAGGCATCTGGGACACAGGGCACCATGTCCTAGGCTGCACAGAGCAGTGGGGCAAGTGGTTAGGCCTGGCCTATGAAAACATTTTTCCCTCCTAGGCCTCTGGGCCTGTGATGGGAGGGGCTGCCACAAAGGTCTCCAATGCCCTGCAGACATTTTCTCCATTGTGTTGGTGATTAACATTCAGCTCCTCCTTACTTATGCAAATTTCTGTGGCAGGCTTGAATTTCTCTAAAATGGTATTTCTTTTCTATCACATTGTCAGGCTGCAAACTTTCCAAACTTTTATGCTCTGCTTCCTCTTGAACACATTGCCACTTAGAAATTTCTTCCACCAGATACCCTAGATCATCTCTTCCAAGTTCAAAGTTCCACAGATCTCTAGGGCAGGGGCAAAATGCCACCAGACTCTCTGCATAGCAAGCATGACCTTTACTCCAGTTCCCAACAAGTTCCTCATCTCCATCTGAGACCACATCAGCCTGGACTTTATTGTCCATATCACTATCAGCATTTTGGTCAAAGACATTCAGCAAGTCTCTAGAAAGTTCCAAACTTTCCCACATCTTCCTGTCTTCAAAGCCCTCCAAGTCTCTAGGAAGTTCCAAACTTTCCCACATTTTCCTGTATTTTTCTGAGCCTTCCAAACTGTTCCACCCTCTATCTGTTACCCAGTTCCAAAGTTGCTTCCATATTTTTGGGAATCCGTATAGCAGTGCCCCACTCCCTTGGAGCCAATCTACTGTATTAGTCCATTTTCACACTGCTATTAAGACATACCCAAGACTGGATAGTTTATTTAAAAAATAGGTTTAATTGACTAACAGGTCTGCATGGCTGGGAGGCCTCAGGAAACTTATGCACATGGCTGAAGGGGAAGCAAATATGTCCTTCTTTACGTGGTGGCAGGAGAGAGAAGTGCCAGCACGGGAAATGTCAGATTCTTAGAAAACTATCAGATTTCATGAGTACTCACTATCAAGAGAATAACATGAGGGAAACCAGCCCCAAGATCCAATCACTTCCCACTGGGTTGTTCTCATGACACATGGGGATTATGGGAACTACAATTCAAGATGAGATTTGGGTTGGGGCACAACCAAACCATCATTAGACATTTGTCAAAACCCACAGAATGTAAAATACAGAGAGAACTCTAATGTAAAGTATGAACTTTAGTTAACAATGATGTATCAGTATTGACTTCTCAATTGTAATAGATGGACCACACTAACACAAGGTGTTAATAGTAAGGGAATTAAAGGAGTGGGCAGTGAGAGGCAGGGGTGAAGGGAGTACAGCAGGTCCCCAGATACAGTGGTTTTTCATTCAATGTCATTTTGTGATAACTTGATGAGAAAAAAATATCACTTCAACCAGGGGGCAATGTCTGTGTGGAGTTTGTTCATTCACCCCAGGTCCACATGGGTGTTCTCCAGGTACTCTGATATTTTTCCCACATCCCAGAGTTGTGCACATGAGGTTCATTGCTGTGCTTAAATGGTCTCCATCTGGGGAACTGTGGGTTTCTGTGAGTGGCCCCTGTGATGGGTGCTGTCCTGTCAAGGGCTGACTCCCGCCATGCACCCACAGCTGCCAGGACAGGTAATTGGGTAAATAATAATCTTACTTGTTTTTATTCATCTTTCTTAAATGTATGTATATATCATATTTATTTCAATGTTTAAAATTACAAGTGTTTTTGGTCCTTATTTAGAAATTTTGTGAGGTTTTGTGACCAGAAATATGCTGTAGGAACTTAACTCTTGTTTATATCAATTAGCCTACTGTAGAATATATGGTGTCTTGCTTAAAGTTGCAGTTTCCATCCAAGAATCCAGATGATGTTAAGTGAGGACTTACTGTATAGGGTAGCTTTTTGTACTTTGCACTCTTTTTTCTTATTTTGAGAGGAGTCTCACTCTGTCGCCCAGCCTGGAGTGCAGTGGTGTGATCTCGGCTCACTGCAACCTCTGCCTCCTGGGTTCAAATGATTCTCCTGCCTCAGCCTCCCGAGGAGCTGGGATTACAGGCACACACCATCATGCCCAGCTAATGTTTTTTATTTTTATTTTCAGTAGAGACAGGGTTTCACCACGTTGGCCAGGCTTGTCTCGAACTGCTGACCTCAAGTGATCCACCCACCTCGGTTTCCCAAAGTGCTGGGATTACAGGCATGAGCTACTGCGCCTGGCCATACACTCAGTTTTTTTTTTTTTTTTAAGCCTAAACTGCTCTAAGAAAAAAAGATTATTTTAAAACAAAAATGTATATGATTCATAACCATACATCTCAAAATTTTTCTGTGCTCATGACTACTTTTTATGTCAATCATGAGAAATTTTAAGAATATTCCACTGTATAAGTAAAAAGCCACTCATCCGTATCCAGGATCTTGATAAGGCAGTAAGAGTCCCAATGTTTTACTATCTGACTTATAATTCATACCTACTCCAAAGTGGGAATTTCCCTCTAACTATAAGCAAGGCTTTGCACTCAGAAGATGACTGTGGACATGCCCTCCACTTCTTCAATGCAGTGTTTCTCTACCCTCACCCAGAGGATATTTGACAATATCTGAGGACATTCACTATTTTCATGGAAGGGGAGGGTGTGCAACAAGCATCCAATAGATAGAAGCAAGGAATGCTGCTAAATATTCTACTGCAAAGGACAGTACCCACTACAAAGAATCATCCAGCCCCAAATTTCCAGGTTGAGAAACCCTACTTCAATGTAACACACAGTGCCAAGATGACCCACTGCCTGTGCAGGTGGTGAATCGCCACTCCAAATGTTTAAATAAATCCACATCTCCATCTGGGGACACAAGAGAACCTGCAATGCATAAGAAAAGTTTCAACAAGAAAAAGATCTCAAAGACTGAACTCAGAAGAGGAAGCCTCAGCACCTGACATTTCCAGAGTATCTCAGAGAAAATCCTTCCTTCAACAGATGATTCAAAGGATCCATGAACTGTGGTGACCACTGAGCAGTCTACGGAACCTAGCTGAGTCACCTTTGTCAACTACAAAATGGAAATGACAGTTACTAGATAGATGTGAGAATCAAAGCACGTGAGAAATGTGAACACATTTTGAAAAGCGTGAGGTCCTATTTACACAAACAAGCAATAACCAAATCTTCTCTGAGTAACATTAAGCCTAGAAGACTCCAAATCCTGTCATTTCTAATTTCCAGTGTTTGATCTTCTGGGCCAACACCATACCCCACATTCAGGATCAGTGTTCTTTCCTTATCATTATCACTTGAGCAAAATGATAAGGAAAGTTCACTTCCACCTAAAGGCAAGCTTGAAAATCCATAGGAATAAGGCAGCCAAAGGACCCTAGGAGATTACATTTAAACTACTAAAAGGAAAAAATCTGAAACTCATTTACTCTGTGGTGTGAGTGTCCAGTGAGAAAAGTTGAAAGCTCCTTGCCCCAGGATCAATGTGTTTTAGTAGGAATCAAAGCCTAAAGCTAAAGAAGGACATGCTTAGCTATATGAGAGAGGGGTGCTTTGAAAAACAATATGCTTTTTATTCTTTAAGCCGTAAGTTATCTATTTTCAACTTTCCATAAGGCCACAATGCCTGCCTAAATCATGAATTAATCAAAACGTTTAACTAACTATCACTCCTATTCCTCCAAGGTGCCCAAGAGTGTTTACAATATCTAATTAGTAGAAATAAAAAATCTTAGACTCACATAAGAAGAATCTATTTTTTTAAATGATGCTGTTATGGGTTGAATCATGACCCCTCAAAACTCACATGTTGAAGTCCTAACCTCTAGTACCTCAGAACGTGATTGTAATTGGAAATAGCATCATTACAGACATAATTAGTTAAGATGCGGTCATATTGCAGTAGGATGGGCCCCTAAAACAATATAACTAGTATCCATACAAAGAGGGGAAATGTAGACACAGACACAAATACAGGGAGAAATCTGTGTGAAGATAAAAGCAGAGTTCAGGGTTAAGCTTCCACAAGCCATGATATAACATAGAGTCCAGAAAATCACCAAAAACTGGGCAAAAGGCATGGAACAGAATCTCTCTCTCAACCCACAGAAGAAAGCAACCCAGTAAACACCTTGATCTTAGACTTCTAGCCTCTAGGATATGAGACAATAAATTTCTATTGTTTAGGCCACCCAGTTTGTGTGTGGTACTTTGTTAGAGCAGCCCTAACAAACTATTACAGGTGCCTATCAAGCAAAAGCTTTAATAAGGTCATTATTGATATCAAAAGGTATGGTAGGGAGAATAATGGCCCTCAAATGTCCATGTCCTACTTCTTGAAGCCTGTGAATTTGGTGCTATACATGTCAAAAGGGACTTTGCAGATGTGATTTAAATTAAGGATCTTGAGAACATTGTCCTGGATTATCAGCACGGGCCCGAGGTAATCACAAGAGTCCTTATAAGAGGGGAGTGGAAATGTCAGCTTAGGAGAAAGATTTAGAGATGCCATGCTGCTGGTTTTGAAAACGGGGGAAGGGCCCATGACCTAGGTCTTGGTGGCCTCCAGACGCTGGAAAAGTCAAAGAAATGAATTCTTTGTGAGAGCCCCCAAAAAGGATACAGCCCTTGCTCACACTTTGACATTAGCCCAGGAGAACTTCTAACCTCCAGAACTGTAAGAGAATAAATTCTCTGTTGTTTTAAGCCACTAAATTAGTGGAAATTTGTTATAGTAACATTAGAAATCTAATATAGATTTGTGGTACCTGGAAGTAGTGTGCTGCTGTAACAAATACCTAAAAATGTAGAATTGGCTGTGGAGTTGGGTAATGGGCAAATGCTAAAAGAATTCTGAGGAGAATGGTAGAAAACTATTTACTGGAACAAATGGTTAGTAGAAATATGGATGTCAACAAGCCCCTCGGTGAGAGGTCAGAAAGAATTAAGTAAGGGGTATGGTAAAGAACATATCTTAAAAAATAGTTAAATCATCAAAAATAAACAGTAGAAATAATGATGTTAAAGGCACTGCTGGTGAAGGCTCACAGGAAATGAAGAACTGAGGAACGTGTTATTTGGAAACTGGAGTAAAAGGGATCCTTATATAAAGTTGCAGAAATCCTAGCTCTATTGTGTCCTAGAGTTATGTGGAAAACAAAACTTGTAAATGATGAACTTAGATATTTAGCTGAGGAGATTTCCAAGCAAAGTGTTGAAAGGTTAGCTTAATTTTTTTCTCACTATTTATAATAAAATGTGAAAGGAAAGAGATAGATTAAGAAAAGAACTGCTAGGCAAAAAGGAACCAGGAATTGATGATTTGGGAAATCGTCCACCTATCCGGATTGCAGAAGGCACTAATATTAGATTTACTTCGAGGAAACAGTGCTCTGCATAGAAAGCTAAGGGCGTAGCTGGACAACTTTTGCTAGTGGTGGGAAGAATCAGAAAGCCAGTTCAAACCATCACACATACTCATTCATTTGTACTGAGTATTTAATCAATTGTTGAAAAGATTAGGGAATAATCTTTTCAATGACTAATATTTGCCCTCAACCATGTCAGCAGAAGCCAGGAATAGAGATGGGATTATCCAGAAAAGATCTGGGGAAACAAATCTCTCAGGAGTGAATCTCTGTGACACACATGGGAGGCCCACAGAGTTCTTTGGAATTTTGCCCCCAAGATGGATCATACACAGATCCTCGCAAATACGTGATTGTGATGATTTAGATGATGAGATCTGGAACTCTTAAACAGATGAGATTTTGGACTTTGAGTTGATACTGTAAACGGGTTAAGAATTTTAGGGCTATTTGGGATGGAGTGAATGCATTATTTAATGTAGGATGGACATGAATTTTGGGGGCTCAGAGGGAAGACTTTGTAAGGCAGAATATGTGATTAAGTTAAGGATCGTGACATGAGGATATTATCCTAAACTACCTATGTGGGCCTGGTGTAATCACAACTGTCCTCATAAGAGAGAGGCAGGGGTGTCAGAGTAGGAGCAAGAGATTTGAATTTAAGTGGCACCTAGAAACTGAGAGAGGCAAGGAAATGTATTCTCCCCTAGACTGTCCAGAAGGAATACAGCCTTGACAGCACCCTGAATTTAGCTCACTAAGGTCTGTTTTGGGTCTCACATCCAGAATTGTAAGTTAAAAATAAAATCTGTTATCACCCCCTCCCCATCATATCTTCTGTAAATACTTTCCGCTCTTCATTATAAATATTTTAATTCTGGTTTAAGTGTCTTATTTTAAAAAGATATTATTTAATCCATTTTTCATTTATTTAAAGGAATTTAAACATCTTATATTTATTTTAATTGTTATAGAAAAACTTTTTTTTTCATTTTTGTAGGGATTGAGCAAGTAAGGAAAGAATGGAGACATCTTTGTTTTCATGTTTGTCTTTTGCAATGTAGCTTATTTTTATATGTTATCTTCAACAATAATTTGGGAAGTGGGTATCTATACCTAAGTCTATTATGATACACAGTGATTTAAAAATATATCTCATTATTGGCCAAAAACATGTTATTAATGACTTGCTGTAGATGAACTGCATTTCGTAACACATCCAGTTCTAAGTAAGAAGTCTTCTATGGGAAGGACTACCCATAAGGCTGGTCCTTCCAATGGAAATGATAATTTAAAACACTTTAAACATTTTTCTCAAAGTTTTATTTTAAATAGAATATTAAAATAAAATTTTAAATGTATTATTCTTTCTGTTTGTAAAAGAATACATATTTATTGATATCAACTTAAAGATACATATAAGCATAATAAAGAAAAGAAAAATCATCCCACAGAAATATGTCACCTAGATATAACCACTGGTAAATGTCTTACATGGAATTTGGATTCCAGAAATGAAAAAGCTGCTTGAACCAACCTAACATTTTCACAGAAAACAAAATATGAAACCAAAAAAAAAAAAAAAAATTAACCAATTTATACTTGCTGAAGAATAGGCAAAAGAAGGCAGATACCAGAAGGAAGGCAATCCTTAAAGAACAGACCCATATTGAGTGAGGTCCAGGGTGGACAGGATTGCCCCTGAGGGCAGCTGGAACTCAAGCAAAAAGCCACAATATTATCAGCATGGTGTGTCAGAGTTTGGGGCTACTGAAGTGGCTGGCAATCAAGGAGAGAAATCTAGAAAAGAAGGAGGCACCTCAGAAATTTCTATATATACACCCCTTGAATTCTTGGCCAACCCTGGACATGTGCATCTTCAGGGAAGACCCCAAAAAGCTCAGCAGAAGGGATCTGCTGGAAGACTGCACAGAGGCTGCAGCCACTGCCCACCACTGGGGTGACAGAGTTTAGGGTTTAAATTTCATCTGCCTTAGTCAATTCAGACTGCTATTGCAAAATATCATAAACTTAATGACTTATAAACAGCAGAGATTTATCTCTCACAGTTCTGGAGCCTGGGAAGTCCAAGATCAAGGCACAAGCACATTCAGTATCTGATGAGGACCCACTTCCTGGTTCATAAATGGCCATCTTCTTGCTGTGTCCTCACATGGACAAAGGGGCAAGGGAGCCCTTTGGGATCTCTTTTATAAGGACACTAATCTCATTTATGAAGGTGATGCCCTAATGATCTAATTATAACCCAAAGACCCCACTGCTTAATACCATCACCTTGGGGGTTAGGATTTCAACATACGAATTTTAGAGGGCAAGCAAACGTTCAAACCATAGCATCACCAAAGACAGAATCTCTGAATATCTCAAGCTTTTCATAGACTCACCTTGACAAAGAGTAAAACTAAGCTTCCATGAGTTCAGAATAATTAGCCAAAAATGTATCTGCATGCTAAAACAAAAATCAACACTTCACAGGAAAAAAACAAAATCCAAAATCCAGAAATATAGTGCTTCCAACCAATAGACTGGCATTAATAAATACTGCCAAGGATGTGGAGCAACGTAAACTCTCACGTATTACTAGTGGAAGTGTTTTTTTTAAAAAAAGCAACAATTACTTAGAAAAGTGTCAATTTTCTGAAATGGTTGTGGATAGAAAACTCTATATTCTATGCCCTTCAATCTTCTCCTATGTTATATATATTACAAACTACAATTAAATAGAATGAATGAACTAATGATAGCTACAACAACATGAGTGAATCTTAAAATCATTATGTCGAGAGAAATAAGTTATACACAAAAAAGGATACTGTATAATCCCATTTATATGAAGTTTGAGAATGAGCAAAACTGACTCAGAACTCAGGTAGGAACTGACTAGGAAGGAGTGTAAAAAATTTTCCTCTTTCTCCACCAGGCTCAGTTTCCATAAGGAGAGTGGCCCAGGCTCTCCTCTACTCCATCAAACCCTTTCATCAGGCGATCTCAACTTGTTCCTGCTTTAATTCCCTCTTCACATTTGTGGCTTTCACAAATATGTATCCTGCCTGGACCTCTCCCCTGAGCTTTTGGTGCTCACTGCCTATTTAACATACCCCAAAGAGAATTATTGATCTCCTCAATTCTCCCAAATCTTCCCTATCTAAGGAAATGACATTACCGTTCACTAAATAATCAGACAAAAAAACCAAAACCAAAAAAAAAAAAGGGAAAGAAAACTTCTAAGCTTCATTGTTGATTCCCATCTCCGTCACACATCATGTTCAGTCCATTAGTAAATTAAGTTGACTCTGCTGTCAAAAATATATCCTGATTCTAACCACCTTCCATCAACCCCACAGTCACAACCCTAGGCTAAGCCACTGTCATCTCTCCTGACAAGTACTGCAATGGCATCTGTGATTGACAGTCTCACCAGATAATATCCAACAAGGGAAAAGAAAATGTCACAAAAGGAAATCAAAGTACTGTGGCCAAAAGAGGTGGAATTGGTAAGTGTCTGAAGGCAACAAATGACCTCTGAATTTTTACCGATTTTTAAAAATTTTTTTACCATTTTTATAGGTAATATTTAAATTTTTACTTTGGAACATCTGGCATTCCTATACTATGCAATATTACAAACTTTTCAGCCATAATTGTTCAAAAGATGAAAATGGAATGAGAATAAAAATGTAACCTACGTATGTATAAAAATCTCTCAATGTGATAATGGAAAACTGTGCTGAATATTTTTATCATGTTAGGAACAAGAAGGGCTTTCTAAACAAGGACATATATCCAGAAACTCTTAAACAAAGGCAAATTACAATAGTAAAAATAATTGCAGCTGGTATGAAAGAGTATGAAAATTCCCATTACATAAGAGTCTTTGCTGTTTATATAGAAAAAGAACCCAATAGAAAAATAAATTATTGAAGAAACAGTTATTTTCTTTAAAAGTACACAAATTCCTTTAAAAGTAAATACATGAAAATTTGGGATAAAAATGAAGCTTCATTTTCTTCTTTCTTTTCTTTTTCTTTTCTTTTTTTTTTTTTTTTTTTGAGACGGAGTCTCGCTCTTTCACCCAGGCTGGAGTGCCGTGGCGCGATCTCGGCTCACTGCAAGCTCCGCCTCCCGGGTTCACGCCATTCTCCTGCCTCAGCCTCTCCGAGTAGCTGGGACTACAGGCGCCCGCCACCACGCCCGGCTAATTTTTTGTATTTTTAGTAGAGACGGGGTTTCACCATAGTCTCGATCTCCTGACCTCGTGATCCGCCCGCCTCGGCCTCCCAAAGTGCTGGGATTACAAGCGTGAGCCACCGCGCCCGGCCAAAATGAAGCTTCATTTTCTTTATGTATCAGATTGGCAAAATTAAAATGATTTATAATACCAGTATTGGCAGAATGTGGAGAAATTGGCACTTGCACTACATTAGTAGTAACATAAATTGAGACTTAGTTTGGCATCATCTGTTAAAATGTAAAGCACACATACATTTTGATAACAACTCCACCATCCTACATAAATATTTCCATAAAAGCTCAAAGATATCTATGTTTTGTGTGTGTGTTTTTGTGTATCTATGGTATATATTTATATAATCATTACAAATAATGACTTCTATAAACTGACATAGGAAGGTATCTAAAATGTATTGCAAAGTGGAAAATATAAGGTGCAACACAGGGTATATTTCCCCACGATTTTTATTAACATATATTCATGCATATTAGCATAAGCTTTAAAAAATCTGTAAGAATATATAAGGGACTCTTAACCATGTTTCTGTTCTTAGAGGTGATATCAGAAAAATCATTTTCATAGAGCATTAGAGTAAATTATCCAAACATTAGAAATAAGGAACACGACTCTGTACTGGGACAAATGAAGCTATCTTTTATACACTGAAATGCAGTATAATCAAAGTAGTGTCCTATAGATTTGCGGCATTAAATGGTCTTCCTGGTATGAAGGAACTGGCAGTTGATGGCATGAATATCTCAGTAAAATAATTTTTCATGATATAGAGAAAGATCAGCCTATTCTCAGAATGCTAGGAGAGACAGCCTACCTTGCCCTTTTGCCTTCCTGTCCCTCAAGTTCCGCATTCTCACACCAGTCACCTTCACTGATCCAAACTGCCCTAGTCAGCTTGTCTGTTTCTACCCTGCATGTAAAGCGGGCATAGAACCAATAGCCTTCTTTTACCACCTCTCTTTAAAGGCATACCTAGAGGTACATCTTAACTGGCTTGCAAATGCAAATAGAGACCCTGCAAATAGAGAAGGTGGAACCTACATAGAATCACATACCACTGAAGTTCAAGTGTCCTGAGTCCTCATCTTGGGCTCTAAAGCAAAAGTACAGCCATTGAAAAAGGCAACCTGGAAGAGTGCACATTCCAGGAACATCTCTGAAAACTGACATGGGAAGAAAGGCAAATACTCCTAGAGTACTCATCTCCAGGCATTCTAGAAATGTCCATAGATACTTGTATGCAGTGCAAAGGTGTCATTTCCCCAAAAACTATTGAGAAACAACCTGTATCACACACACATAGGTATCTATACATTGATACATATGTATGCAAATATATATACATACATATATCAATTATCATCCAACAAAATGCATCTGCTTGGTTTTCAAAAGCGATGAACACCAGAGCAGTATGAAAATAGGACCCAGAAAGAAAAAGAGATTAAACTCAAAGTGAATGATTTTATCTGAACTTCTCTATTTCTACTTCCACAATTCAAATTAGATAAAGAAGTGACACACGTCTAGGTTTTGTCATTATTGTGTGTTTTGTTTTGTCCTTATAAAAATGATAGAGCAACAGCATAAAATACTCTCCATTAACTCATTTAGTACTCACAAAAATCTCACGAAGCATGTACTATTATTTCAGCTTTTCAAATGAGGTACAGTGAGGTAAACTGAGGAAGAGAGGCACTCAGTTTACCTCACTGTACCTCATGGTGCATCACACCATGCACTGGCATTTTCTTGAAATAGTTCTCTTTTAACTGATGAAATGTAAGAATATTCCCCTCCTGAAATACTCTATGAATTCTAGGCCATAAAACATCAACTCACAGTGGCAAGGCACACAATGTGTCTGTGATGCATAATGCATACCGCCAACCTAGGGCTTATTACAACTTATGCTGGAGCAGCAAATGGAATTCGTTCCCAAAGCTTTAATATGTATGCGTATATGTGGGAAAAAGACAGAAGAAGCCTTTGTTATTACAAAGTCCCACAGGAAGCCAGTGCCCCGCAGCAAGTTCTGACTGTCTGCACTGGAAATCATGGAGGGGGACTCCCTTCGCCATCTGGGTCGCGCGCGGCCGGCGGGGCCCAGGGCGCATGCGTGGCCTGCCGGCCGAGGCGCTTACCTGGTGCGCCGGACCAGCAAGCAGAGGGCCAGAAGCAGCAGGGCCGCTGCGAGGGTCGGGCCCGGGAGGCCCAACTGCTCCAGCGAGAAGCGGCCCGTGGCCGCGGACACTTCTCCTGCCATCCGGCGCGCGCTAGGCCGCGGTGGGCAGCCCGGGGTCTGCCTGCGAACAGCGCGGTCGGCGACTCTGCAGCCTGCGGCGGCTTCTCTCGGCGGCGCCCCCTAGTTCAGGGCCGGAGAGGCTGCCCTGCCCGCAGCGCAGACAGGAATGTCACCGCGGTCTCCCAGGCTGAATGACAAAAGTTCGTGGACTGCCCCCTCCCCGCCTATCCTCCACCCACGCGTACCGCCCAGTTCCCCCCACCGTTTCCGACCCGGCAGCTTCTGGAAAACAGCGCCCTTGATCCTCCCGGGCAGGAAGAAGGGCCAAGGAAGAGGTTAGAAGGGAGAGTTAGGATTTCCCAAGAACCAGCCCTGAAGGCCTGGAGGTGGGGGATTTCGCTTCTTAGTTGGACGGGAGCCCCTTGGGTTCCTCACTTCTTAGCCCGCGCCCTGCGGGAGGAGCGACTCTGCTTGTCCCTGAAGATACTTGGGAAGGTGCCCGCTGCGCTCTGACACCGGCGATCTCTTAGGTACGACCCAGCGGGGTTGGGCTGGCGGCAGAAACCGGCGGAGTGCGCGACCTCGAACCGGTTTCGCGCCCACCTCCTTCACCCCCTTACATCCTATTTGCTCAGAAGTTTTGGTTGAGGCCTACTGTGTGCAGAGGCGCGTGCCAGAAACACGGAATACAAAGACCTAGGCCATAAGCCTTCAGAAGTCTCGATGAGGCACACAGTACAGGATGAGGGTGAGACAGGTAAAAAGAGATTGCAGAACAGCGTGGTAGGGGCCAAAAGAGAAGTGCTTCAAGTACTACAGGTTGTACTCAGAAAGAATAAGGGAGAAAGTTTTAAAGTACCTTTTTCCGAGTAATGACCATCCACTGGGTACTTTACACACGTTTTTGCTTTCTATTTTTTTATGAGTATTTTATAGAAGACATAATGAGACTCAGATTAAGTAACTTAACCTGGTTGCTCACTTGATAAATGTTTACCATTCCCACTGATAAATATCTGCCGTTCTAACCACGGTCCTATTCGAGGACTTGTGTGCTCTGTCAATGCAACACTTCTCTGGAATGGGTACAGCAGCTTCAAAACTGATCTCTGGTTTTTTTTACCCTTCCAGTCCATCATCCCCATTTCCACCTCCCTAAAACACAGAGCTATCCAGCTTTTACTCTGTTCAAAACTCTTAATGGTTGCCTTTGTGACGAAGTCATATCCTCCACCTGCACTGAGAAGCCCTCCACAAATTGTCTTCATTGTACAGCTCCCCTCGCCAGCGCAGTTCCATATATACTCAAGCTTGAGCCACCATGTCCCTCATACTCAGCCTATTCACATTATTAACTTAAAAAATGCATTGTAGTTTTGATTTGCATTTCTCTAATGATCAGTGTCATTGAGCCTTTTTTCATATGCTTGTTGGCCACATGTATTTTGGAAATTAGTGTGGTAATTCCTCAAAGACAGAACTACCATAGGATCCAGCAATCCCATTAATGGGTATATACCCAAAGGAATATAAGTCACTCTGTCATAAAGACACATGCACGCTTATGTTCATTGCAGCACTGTTCACAATAGCAAAGACATGGAATCAACCTAAATGTCCATCAGTGGTAAACGGGATAAAGAAAATGTGGTATATACACACCATGAAATTCTACGCAGCCATAAAAAAGAATTAGATCATATCCTTTGCAGGAACATGGATGGAGCTGGGGGCCATTATCCTTAGCAAAAGAAAACCAAATACAGCATGTTCTCACTTATAAGTGGGAGCTAAATGATGAGAACACATGGACACATAGAGGGGAACAACAGACACTGGGGCCCACTGGAGGGCAGAGTGGGTGAGGAGGGAGACGATCAGAAAAAATGACTAATGATTACTGGGCTTAATAGCTTGGCGATGAAATAATCTGTACAACAAACCCCCATGATATGAATTTACCTATATAACAAACCTGCACATGTCTCCTAAACTTAAAAGTTAAATACATAAAATAAAAATAAAAATTCACAATTTTTAAGTTTTGAAAAGGAGAGAGGAGACTTTATTTCTTCCAAAGGGTTATAGCCTGCAAGGTGGCCATCCAGGCAAAACCAGAGACAGGCCCTTCAAAGGAGGGCTTGGGGTAGGAGCTTTATGCTGAAGAGGTTGACTAAACATGTATATTTAACTGGTTACAGGAGGAGCTATGAATATTCATGAAGGTGGTCCTGACACATGCCTATTGAACAAACATGCATGTAACATATGACCCATGTTCACTTTGGGGTGGCTATTTAACATTTAAATGTGTTACAGTTATGCTTTATATATCAAAAGATCATTTTACATACAAAGGTAGGTAAGTGTGTAATCTCTGTAAACTGGCAAAACCAGACAATGGTCAGTGGTCTTCTTAATCAGGAGAAAGTTACTGAAACCAGACTCTCATCCAATCAAAGCTGTAGTTATGGCTTGTGGAACAGCAGGGTCAGTTAGCATCTGATGGTGGATGAGCTGTGACTTCTAATATTGCAAATCCTGAGGCCAGTGCTTTTTTAGTTGCTAGAGTGAATAACCTTGTGGTGGTTACAAAATAGTATATATTTTAAGTTTTACTGTCCATCGCTCTAAAGCTGTGAATGGCTAGATTAGCCCCAGAATCTTGATGTTTACGAGCCTCTTTGTCTTTGACTTCTATTCCGGAGTCTGTCTCCTGCCTCTGCTTTCTCCTCTTGTACATTCAATTTTCCAGGCAGTCCAAAAGATTGCAGTAAACTGACAGCCACTCTGTCTCTTCCAAGAGAAAGCAAATTGAGTGCTTTCCATCACTGCTGGGACAGCAGAGCCAGTTTAAAGCAGGGTGTCCATGCTGGGGCATTTCTGTAACCACTGCAGAGAGCCACTCACTGATTTTCAGCAGAAGTCTCAATCGTCATACTTTTGTTTTCCCCAGATGACTTTTGTTTAAAAATGTAATTAAAATACTAAGAATTCATTCTACTTATTGAACATTTATTATTTGCCAGACACCATACTAAACATATTATTTTACCACATTAATAACAGCAAACCCCCATGGTTGATTGTCCTGCCTTCGAGAAGTGGAAGGAAGAAGCCTGCATAGTTATCTACCAGATTTGGTTTGCAACTGTATCATATTCCTATGTTATCTGCACAGTGGCTTACGTGGGACACTTTATTATATATATGCAATACATCTTAAATATATGTTTCTTTTGGGTTTTCCACTTTTGTTAAAAGGGACCTTTGCTCTATAACCAGATTAAAACAATCTAAAGATATCTTTTATTTTTCTTTTACTTTCGTGGTGGCTCATTATTAGCATCATCATATTCAATCCAGTCCAATTCAGTTTTAACTCCAAAGTATACCATTATCCCCATCACCTCTCTGACAGAGATTGCTGGTTGACCCTCCATATCTGCTCACCCCTTCCTCCTCACTAACAGAGTCCTCCATTTTTAACTGAACAAATGCCCGTCCATCATAAAGACTACTTCTAGTTAGCTGGGTGTGGTGGTGTACACCTGTAGTCCCAGCTACTTGGCTAATCAGGAGGCTGAGGCAGGAGGATCACTTTGAGCCCACCGAGGACTTAAGAGGCCACAGTGAGCTATCATCAGAGTACACTACTGTACACTCCAGCCTGAGCAACAGAGCAAGAAACCCTGTCTCTCTCGAAGGAAGGAAGGAAAGAAGGCAGGCAGGCAGGCGGGCGGGCGGGCGGGCGGGCAGGTGGGCAATATAGTGAAACTGTCTCTACTAAAAATACAAAAATTAGCTGGGCATGGTGGCATGCATCTGTAGTCCCAGCTACTCGGGAGGCTGAGGCAGGAGAATCGCTTGAACCTGGGAGGCAGAGGTTGTGGTGAGCCGAGATCACACCACTTCACTCCAGCCTCAGCAACAGAGCAAGACTCTGTCTCAAAAAAAAAAAAAAAAAAGAAAAAAGAAAAGAATGAGATGTCACTTCCTTCAAAAAGCTGGGATGAAAGATGAAAGGGACTAAACACATTAATATTGGATAAAAGAAAGTAAAAAGGCCACTCGAAGGAAGGAAGTACGGAAACACGGAGGGAGGGAGGGAGGGAGGGGAAGGGAGTGGAGGGGAGGAAGAGGGTGACAGAAAGAAAGAGTAGAGGAAGTAAAGAAAGGGAGAGGGTGACAGATTGTACTTCAGTGACTCACTGCACTAGTCAAGTGACCCTCATCTACCAGGTGGCTGGAGTGATTAGCCTCTTTCTCTGTTCTTGTTCTAATCTAGCATTAGGACTTGAACTCTGGCTTTGGTTCCCCCCATGCCTTAACTTTTGATTCTCAAGAGCCTCTGTGGAAGTCAACAAAACCTGAATAATGACTATTTCCTCTTGCATTTCAACATGTACATCCTAATTCTGCCCAGATTTTGAAAATACTAATGCACTGGACTGAAACATTCAAGTCTACCTACTTAGTCAATGACTTTTGTTAAGTGCAAATTATGTTCATGGCACTATACTTGGCCTATTGGACCTATAAAAATGAATGAGATGGGCCAGGCTTGGTGGCTCACACCTGTAATCCCAGCACTTTGGGAGGCTGAAGCAGGCATGAATCATGAGGCCAGCTTGGCCAACATAGTGAAACCCTGTCTCTACTAAAAATACAAAAATTAGCTGGGCCTGGTGGCACACACCTGTAGTCCCAGCTACTCAGGAGGCTGAGGCAGGAGAATCGCTTGAACCTGGGAGGCAGAGGTTGTGGTGAGCCGAGATCACGTGACTGCACTCCAGCCTGGGCAACAGAGCAAGACTCTGTCTCAAAAAAAAAAAAAAAAAAAAAAGAATGAGATGTCACTTCCTTCAAAAAGCTGGGATGAAGGGGACTAAACACATTAATATTGGATAAAAGAAAGTAAAAAGGCCACTCAAAGAAGATTGTGGAGTGACCATGGGGGAATTTAAGGATATGCACCCATATGGCCTCAATCTTGTGAGCTCCTGGGAAGCAAATGATGTGCTGGAGGGGAGGGTAGATTACAGGCTTCAGCTGTTAGGAAACATGTGAAAGTACCACAGTGGAAAATACCGAAATGGAATTTCACACATTCTTTTTCCAGTATTAGGAAGCCCATAAAGTCAGAATTGAGTGTCCAACACTGAAAGGTCCTATCAACTTTTGACATAAAATACAGGTTAGGTTTAGGTTTTGAATCATATCAAAGCACAACCCCTCTATAACTAAAAAGATTGACTGTTTATCTCTCTCCCATTCCCATGAGTTTTATTGTAACTAACTTTGATTTCCTATTACCTTCGGTTAGAATGAAGACCACCCCTGGGCAAAATTACGAAGAAGTGGAAGGAAAGAAGAGAAGAAGAAAGGAACATAGGCTACATGTTTTACAGACATTGTTTCATCTAATCTTCAAAACCAATCTCTGAGGTAGCTATTATTATTTCTTTTTACATAAAAGAAAACCAAGACTCAAAAGAATTCCAGGACACCCATGGTTATTCAGCTGTTACGTCCAACTGTGAAGTCACCGTCGTTTTCACTGTACCACCTCGCCCTCCTTAGAGTTTTCCTTCACTAACCCTTTACTTACCTGCTCAGTCATTCTTGCTTCCATCTTTATGGATCCAGTTGTTACCTTAAGTTTTCCATAACCGCTCCCTGTGGAGACAGTTGAGGCTCTGCCATGACCTTGGCCCTCCATGGCCCTTGTCTAGCTCTGACGCTGGTCTCAAGTTTTCCGTCTGAAAGATGATATAAGACTACCTTCCCTATAGGTTTATGAGGATTAAATTGTTAGGAGTAAATATATATGTGTGTGTATATATATCACAATGAAAATGCCTGGGGCTTCCTTTTTTCACAGTTGAGCACCTTCTGCTCCACTGGCAAAGGGTATAAGTAGAAGCAAGTTAATCAGACAAATTCAGCCCAGCTGAGGTGTTAGCTTATTGATCTATTACTTCTGCCCAATTAAAATATAAAATAGGAAGCTTTCTTCTCTCCTTTAGGTGACTATTCAAACTGATTGCAGCTGAGATTGCAATAATCACATATACTGAGACTGCTATAAGCCCAAAAGTTATTGTTTAATTTGGCACATAGTAAATAGTGAGGCATCGTAGATGCAGGCACCAAACTTGACTAAAAATATCTTAAATCACAAATGCTTCCACTTATTCTGTCGTTCTTTACAGTTTAAATGATTTTAGTTGTTTTCTCTTTACTTTAGTTCTTCATTCTCCTATAAAGCCAGTTTGTAGTGCTGACCCAGCATGCAGTCTGGTACAGGACACATATAGACATGGCAGGCAAAAATCTTATTAAATAAAATGCTGTTGAATGAGCAAAGTGACACCCAACAATAGAGTGTAGTTCCATTTAAACCTTTTTTTAATAAAGTATAATTTTAGGTAAGACCTGAATATAATTATTTTGAAGCAGCTTCAAAAATGGTGGAACAGATGGCTCTGATTATCTCCAAGAGGAAGGAAAAGATTGGAGAGTTTTGTCATTTCTTGTTTAACAGTCTTGGCATTGCTTATACACACTTGAGTTTTGAATACTGTGATTTATAAAATCACAATCCCGTGCTAAACCTCAGCTCATTCTCACAATCTGACCCTACTTCCCATGCCAAGTTTTGAGACTCACTCTCTCTCTGTCTCTAACTCACACTGGCTATTCCAACATTTCATTTTCCCACTAGCCTTGACCCCATATTTCTGGGGACAAAAAGCACAAGACTCTCTCCCTGAGCATTCCTTTTAATGAGAACCATTCCCTCCTCCAGCCCCACTCCCCATCCACCTCTGTTCACTAAGGAAATGTTTTCTAGAGTCAAAAACATTTTAAAAAAATTCAGCTAGGTCAGTACTCTGAGAAGCAAAGACCCCTGTTACAGTTCAGGTCCCAGGAAACAGAGTCTGAGAGGGACATTATCATAAAAGAGTGTTTTAGGACAGGCTCATAGAATCAGCATCAGGCATGCTGATGGGAAGGAAACATACAGAGAAAGAAGCTGAACTGGGACGCAGTCTTACCAAAGATTCACCTGAGTCCTTGATAATATCTAGAACTCAGGTGGCCCTTAGAATTGTCCCAAGATGAGGTGCAGGGTTCAGGTCTTTAATGTCACTGGTTCCAGACTGCCTGCAGGAAAGGAGAGGTGTCCACAAGTGATGGGGTTCTCTTTAGCTAAGAGTGAGTCCTGAAACAGCCGATGAGGCAATCCTAGAGCTTGGAGCAAAGGTTCTTCCACGCTGACAGAGAATCTGGGTGACAAAATATAGTCAGTATCCACTAGGATGCTACAGAAATATGCTGGAGGCAAATAGCACATAGGTGGTGGAGGTGCTTGCATTCATCTTGGATTTGTAATATCTCAGAAGCAGAGAGGTTAGCGTTACTATAGGTGTCTTGCTAATGAGAGAGAGAACAATCCAAGATGAATAAAAGCAAATTAGCAAAATACCTATAGTAACATTAGCCTCTCTGCTTCTGAGAACACAGCAGTCACATTACTAGGTGATTCTAATGTTAAAGAAAAAAAAATGTTTTGAGTCATGTTTTATTATAATATTGCAACAAGGAAAGCCTCTAGGAGGTCAATTCAAACATTTACTCTGATTACAAACATAGGGAATACTACCTAGGCATTGTCAGAGTAACTAAAAGAACAATTTAAAATCATTCAACTCTTGCCTGACAGAGGACAATGAGGGTACATAACTAGTTTCTCCAAACAAGTCAAAATCCCATAAAATTGTATCAGAAAACTACTAAAGCATTTTTTTAGGAAGGTTACGCTTTTCTGTGAAGTAGGTATACATTTCATTAAGCAAATGCTTTCTGCTGCAGAAGGGGCTTAGGACCATTCTTCCTTCACGCTAACATTTTACTTGCTCAGCCAATCATGGTGCTCTTGCCTGAAGTAGCTCCATCCTCTTAGCAGGGACTCCACATGGGCCAGTTGCCGCTTGGATTCACACTGGGCCCTTTCATACCCACACCCTTCTTTAAAGACTAGAAAAACACGACTTGCTCTTTCTCTCCCCCTTCGTATCTGACTCCTTGTTTGTGAGCTCTGTTCCCAGCTTTCTCCCCACCCCCTGCTTTCCTTTCCAAAGCTCCATTGGAAAATGGTCAAATTAATTCCCTCAGGATTTTCTAAGGCCTTTTATTTTCTCCTGCAGCTTTCTAATCACTAACATTTCCATGGTTATTCTCTTTCTCCTTTCTTCTCTGAAGTCTGGCATTTTTTCCACCAACAAAGATTGCTAAATTTTGACATTTATAAAAGCAATTCATAACACTAATTATACATATGCTGGAAGTTTTGAATATTCTGCTTTATGAACAAACATAGCACTAATGAATGAGAAAACTGATTTGTAATGATTCTGAAAAACAGTCTAATTGTCTGCTTGCCAGGGTTGCAATAGAACTAAGAGGGTATACACACACTTAACCCAGACATCAGCCAGGGGCTTCCTGGCACTTGTTTCTGCGTGTGCACGATCTGTTTTGGCCATTCAGCAGCTGATAACCAAAAGGCAGCACTCTGCACCTTCACTTGTTTCTGCAAGAAACCCAAACACAGCAGGCACCAACGTCTTTGTGGCAGATTTCTTGGGGGAGGGGGCAGGGTCATATTGTATAGAACACGGGATCCCACTCAAAACATTCTTGACATTTTATATCCTCCAGTCCTCTTGGGCCACATGGCGATAGGAATTTTCTTATGCTTCCCTCTGACAAAGTCCAGCCTCTCTGGTTCCAGTGTCCCTCCAGAATTTTCCTCTGCAAACATCAAATACCTCCTGCCTTTATAATACAAAGAAATTCAGCTCACATCTTTTATTTGAGTCAGGCTTTGGAGTTTCCCATGCTAAGTAGCTGTCAAAAATTTCTTCTGAACAAGGAGCATGGAATATTTTCAAAATATAGTCATCATCTTCAAAAACAAAAAAAAATTTAACTGACATAAATCATTTAATTTTTTTCTTTTCTTTTTAGAGACAAATTCTCTCCATGTTGCCCAGGCTGGTCTCCAACTCCTGGGTTCAAGTGATCCTCCCATCTCAGCCTCCTAAGGAGCTGGGGCTATGCCTGGCTCATTTTCTCTTCTAGAAATTTAAGTAGATATCTGGTTAAGTAGGGGAGAATGGTGTCCCCTCCAGCCTATTCTTAAAGATGTTTGAATGATGGTGACTGGTCAGTCAGAACGTATATGAATGGACAAATATCAACACGTGTCCCTTCTGCATTTACAGGCACCTCAGAAACTTTCATTTCTAGACATTTCTTCACTTGCCCCTCTCCTCTTTACAGGCTGGATTCCTGGTCTAGAAAGGTACAAGGGCTAATTCAGAATTTCCTCTTCCTGCTTTTCAGAATTTCTTCTTCCTGCCTTTGGGTGTGCCAAGACCTCAAAACCCCTTTCTCCTTTCCCATGTCTCTTTGTTTTTGCTACCTTTTTTTTTTTGTTTTTTAATCAGTTCTGAGCAATCTGGACATCTGTTCCTTACCTAGATTCTTACTGCGAGGCTCAGCAAAACTCACAGCCCTCTAGCACTTACACAACCCCCGTGCCAAGACAAACATAATGTTGTAAGAAGCCTTCCTAAACTCACACAGAAATTAAAGTGAAGATTGGAATTCTACCCTGCTACTTTTCTCTGCAGCTCTGACTCAGGAGTCAGAACCTAAGTATTTTACAGATAAAAGTCTGAAGGCCGGGCACGGTGGCTCACGCCTGTAATCCCAGCACTTTGGGAGGCCGAGGCGGGTGGATCACAAGGTCAGGAGATCGAGACCATCCTGGCTAACACGGTGAAAACCCATCTCTATTAAAAATACAAAAAAAAAAAAAAAAAAATTAGCCGGGCATGGTGGGGGGGGGGTACCTGTAGTCTCAGCTACTTGGGAGGCTGAGGCAGGAGAATGGCTTGAACCCAGGAGGCGGAGTTTGCAGTGAGCCAAGATCACACCACTGCACTCCAGCCTGGGTGACAGAGTGAGATTCTGTCTCAAAAAAAAACAAAAAACAAACAAACAAACAAAAAAACAAAAGTCTGAAAATGAACAAGCTTAGTTTTTCTGAGTTGATGCATTTTCAAATGTTATCTCACGTGACCCCTTGACAATCCAGTGAGCTGAGTATTATTTTCACTTTACACATGTCCTTCGTAATGTCTGTGACAACAGGTACCATATCTGTCTGTCTCTTTTCACCAATGTATACGTAATACTTTGCAGAGTTCATGGCACTTTGTAGATTATCAATAAATACTTGCTGAATGAATGAAAATTAGAAAACTGATATTTAAAAAATGAAATGAAATTAATATTTATTGAGTACCTACTCCGTGCTGGTTGCTGAGCTAAATATTCTCATCTATATTTTATCTGAACAATAGTCCAATGAACTTGACCAAGTTCCTGAACTAGTTAGTGCAAGCAAATGATTTCTAATTTATTGGTATGAATATTAGTTGCATTTTTCTACTGTATGTGTATAACTTATTGTATATAATACATTACTAGATCCTTTCTATTGAAGCTTACCTTGCAATTTAGCTCATTTCTAACAGATATCTCTAGATGTTGGGTCAGTATCTATATACAATATTAAAGTTTTAATTTGAAGAAAACATCCTGGATACAAAACTTCAGGAAGGTATTTATTTTAGAAAAAAATCATCTCAATTGTGTCTATTAGGGACCTCATTTTGACAGCTTCAATTGTGTTTGCTGCAAGGATTTATCAACGTATTGAGGGAAAAAGGGATGGGACTTCCATGAGTCCACTCAGATAAGAGATTTGGGGCCACATGAAATACGTAAGCTTGTTCAGAGGATAAAGAGTCAGTGTGAGAGAGAAAGGATAATTTTTAGATGAGTAGCCATTAATTTTTCCCATGATTCTACCACTCTTTTCTCTCTTTTACTTCCTTTAAATCTTGAAACCTTGGAAAGTAAAGGCTACTAAAGAAAGAAAAAATGATTTTGCTAAAATTTTTCTAAGATAGTGGAAGCACAAGGCAGTATCATTTTGTGGCCCATGTATTCACATGTAATTAGAAGCAAAGTAGGAGCATATTTCTTATTTTATGAAGCAGCATCCTAGGAGCCTTAAAGGACTCAGGGGACCAACGTCTGGAGAAGGAACTAGACTTCTTCAATGTAACCAGAAGCAATAACACACTTCCATGGTGCTGGACTCACTGTTCGTTTTTCAGCCCATGTCCTACTTGCCCTTTCAGCAGCACTCTCACTTTCTCTGAATACTTTCTTCTCTGGGTTCCCATGAATATCCTCTTACTTCTCTGGTTGTTTCTTGGTCCCCTTGGGCAGTTCTTCCTCTACTTGGCCACTAAATGTCAAAGGGCTCAATCCCAGAGGCTCCTCTCTTTTTACTACAAACTCTAAACAGGTAAACTTTGTGCTTTAAACATTATGTCTACGGAATAGCTCCTAAATGTGTTGGCTCCAGATTTCTTTAAGATGCAGCCCCCCATCACATGTCTTTTAAACAGCCCACATGGTTGTTTCATAAGCGCCTGAAACTTAGCATTTCCAAACAACTCTTAACCATAGCTACCACATCTGCTCTTTTTCCTAAAGCATCACCATCCATCCAGTGGCCCATGCTCAAAACTGAGGCGACAGCTTTGGTTCTAAGTCATTTAACTACTCTGTTAAAACGCATCTTAAATCTATCTCCTCCTATTCTCTGCAGCCATCACTTAGTCCAAGACAGCATCATCCACCATTCATCTGCATGTCCTCAGATTTTCTCTTGCCTCAATCACCCATTCATTGTCCACACTACAACCATAGTGATGATTTTTAAAAAATACAAATTGAATCAAGTTAGTACAATATTTTAAGTCCCTACAATAGTATGACATTTTTTGAATAAAATGCAAATTTCTTGACCTTCAAGCTTACATGGTCCTCAGTGACTAGACCCTGGCTTCATCTCTCCCCGTCAACCCTGATCTCATTCCAATATAGACTGCAATTTGGTTCAGTGACTGAACCTGGTTCTCTTTCAGCCTTTACAGATAATCCTTCTTATACCTGCTTGCTGACATCTATACCTCCTTGGACTAGCTAAATTCTAAATCTCCTTCTGAACTGAAATTAAGCATCATTTACTTAGGAAAGTGGTTTCTAATTCCCCAGTCTAGGTCAGTACAACCTATTCTTTGCCTACTCAGCATATTAACTTCCTCTTGATAGTACTTATGACATTATCATTAAATAATAATTCATTGTAATGAGTTGTTGAAAGCCTCTCCACCAGAATGTCAACTTGTGAAGGTAGAGATTTTGCCTACTTCACTGCTGTAACCTCACACAAGGTCTTTAACATAGTTGGTGCTTAACACGTATTTGTTGGGTAGATCAATCAATCGATCAATCAATCAATCAATAATAAAATAGATAAATAAGCAAAGACATTCAATATGTATTAATCATTTCATGTGTGCCATTTACTGTTCTAAGGTCTTTCATGCATTTTTTTTTTTCATTTAAACATCACAACAGCCCTGTGGAGTAGGTACTTTTGTAATCTGTATTTTATATATGAGAAAACAGGTTTAGGAAGATTAATAACATGCAGATGTGGAATATCCATCCCTACCACCGTGACCATTTTTTTCTCATGAGCCCATTGTTCAAGGACAGGAATAGCTGAGGAAAAAGCCTACTTACCATGATCTTCCTCTGCTGAGGCTATTGTTTGGGCAGCAATTCACATGGAACAAAAATATGTTTACATTTTATGCCCAGTTGGAGAGGTCGGTCTACATACCTCTTCCCTAGATCTCCTTATCAACACTTTTCTAATCATTTTTCTTCTATGTAACCTCAGCATACAATCAAACTGTTAGTCACTACTCATAAATCTGTACTTCCGGCCATCTCTCCTTCCAGGAAGAACAAACCACCAGGTACATTGCCTGAAGTTATGCCTACTCAGAGGATTTCCTTTAACAACCCTTCTTCAGGGACACCTCTGCATGGGGCTGTAGTATTGCAGATACTTTTGGATGGTGCCAGTATTTTATGCAGCACCCTCTGTAAAGCAAGCTGAGATTTTCTTTTTTCTTTTTAAGTCAATAGGTCATAGAAAATGGTTGTGGGTTGAGAAAGAGAAGGTAATATAGCAAGAATATAAACCTTGGGAGTCTGATCCACTTGTTCATGGAAAATGCTATGCCTTGAGGACTTTCTTGAGCCTGATCTAGAATAGTTCTACTTAATTATGGAGTGCTGCTGTGTACATCCAACTTTATGGCTTTGTGCATTAGACCGAATTAATGATGGATAATTCAGGTTGCATGGCAATTTGGTGGCTGTGGTCAAGTGTTTTGTCTCCATGAGGGCCCTGAAATAAGCCAAAAGTTGCTTCTCAAGAGGAGAATACAAAAACAGTGATTCTTAAACATTTGTTCTATGATTTATATTGAGGGACCTTTCAATGACTCCATACAGCATCTCTATCTTCCATAGATAATTTAGTCACCATAGGATCTGATTGGTCCAATAAATAAAGTAGCAGAAGAACTTTCATAACAGCCTGAAGTTGTTAAGAGCCTTGACTTGCTCTGGACTCTTCTCGAATCTGAAAGCCTTCTGATTTACTCAGTAAATAGTATCAGGCCTAAGTGAGTATCGGTATCAGGCCTAAATGGAATATCAGGCCCAAATGAGGTACATGTTGCCTCCCAAATCTAACGAGACCCACCAGGTGTTGTGCATCTTTCTTGAGGTAGGAGAAATTGGGTGCAGCAACTTGTTTTTCTTGAACTCTGGCCACTGGACCCCTAAAAATTTCATCAAGATGGTGTATGTGTGTCTAGCAAAGTGTCTAAGAAAGTGTAATTGTCTCATCACGAGGTCCAATCAGCATGAGGACATTAATTTAGATAGACCAAGGTGTTATCCTGTGGAATGAAGAAATGATAAAGGTCTCTTTTGACTGAATTATTATTATGACAGCTGAAGATGTTATATACGTAGGGCAGTGAATGTGTATTGCTGGCTCTGTCAGGTGAAAGCAAACTTCACTTACCAGATTAATAGCTATAGTGTGCCAGAGACTGTGTTGATGTGCTGCAGCAAATAATCTACATCTGGAATGGCAGCTGCAATTTGAATCATGACCTTATAAATCTTACAATATTCTACTATCATTCTTTAAAATTTGTCTTCTGAATAAGCCATATAGGCAAATTAAATGGGGATATGATAGGAATTACCTATATTCTTTATGTCCTTGATGAGGCACCAATATCTGCATTTCCTCTATAAATTTTGCATTGCTTTTGGTTTACTTTTGTTTTTTTGAGTAGAGGTAGTTCTGAAGATTTTCATTATCTTTCTTCCTACAATAGTCCTCATTCCCAAGCTCAAGGAACCAATGTGAGAATTCTGCCAATTGCTGAATATGTTCATTCTAACTGTATTCTGGAACTGAGTAAATAATCATTGGGTGTATTCAGGGACCACTGATCCTGCTGGGAGATGGATCTAAGCCAAAGCTATATTAACTGCCTAATTTCTATAACTTTCTGGTTATTTCTTTTTCACCAAAGGACAGTGACTGTACACTCTTTTCGAGAAGACTAGGTATAAATTTTTAGCAGTGTGGCAAGATCTTTCCTTCAGAGGGCCTGGTCTCTCCATCATTCAGTGGAGGTCTTACTCTTTTTATTTGATCTATGAACTGATTCAAATAAAAGAATTGGTTGAGGAACCATAATTTATGGTGCTTTTATTGCCCAGACTTAGAGTTTATTGCCTAGACTTAGAGTTTTTCTTTCTGCTTACCCAAATCAAGTAAGACTTTAGTAGGTTGCCTATTTATTTTAATTCTAGTGAAACCATGATCACTTACCCCAAACCAAAGATCTCTGTGCATTAAAACATTCAGATTACCACTTGTCTGTGGCATTTCTTCTGTTCCAGTAACAGAAACCCTAAACTCAGTGATATAAAATCATAACAATCTTGTTATGGTCTCAGATTCTGTGGGTCAGAAATACAGAAAGTGTACATCAGGGATGGCTTGTATATCTTCTCCATGATGTCTGGGGCCTCACTTGGGATAACTCAGAAGCTCGTGGTTATTTAACAGCTGGGAGCAGGAATCACCTGAACATTCTGTTACTCACATGTCTGGGTGGTAGATGCTGGCTATTGGCTGAGACTTCACCTACACTTGGCCTCTCCATGTGACCTGGGTTTA
Organism: Hylobates moloch; assembly: GCF_009828535.3. Lineage (NCBI taxonomy): Eukaryota > Metazoa > Chordata > Mammalia > Primates > Hylobatidae > Hylobates > Hylobates moloch. The sequence goes on along the minus strand of NW_026652284.1, from coordinate 35,445,530 downwards.
CTCACAGTGTGGTGATGTCAGGGAAATTAGAATATTCATCTGATGGTTTAGGGCTTTGAAGACAGATGTCCCAATAAAACAGGACAGATACTCTGTAATCTTTTAGGGTTTAGCCTCAGAAGTTGCACACCATCCAAAGCCCACTGAGAGTCAAGGGGAAGAAACATAGCCAGATACGAAGGTGGTTGCAACTTGTTCCCTGCCAGTCAGGGATCCTATCATTTCTACTGAATCCAAAGAGCTATCTGTTTTTAGGGAAAAAATTTTAATGACAGCATTTTTTTTAAACGGCCAGTCATGATCTGCAGAAAATAGCTGCTTGAGAGCTCTTCAGGGATACTGGTGCTCCCCTCATCAGTGCATTTCTCGAACCCTCAAAGAAGAGAATGTCCAATAGAACTTCCCAGGAGACTTAGGATGTATGTGAGCGGGTCTTACCTGATAAATTCATTTCAGCAATCTGAGCTCCCTAAATCTCTGGATGTTTTCCTCTAGCAGGGGTCTGTAAACTATAGCCCACAGGTTGACTGCCTGATTTTGCAAATAAAGTTTTATGGGAGCATAATACCATGCCAATTTATTTACTTATTGTGTAGGGCTGAGTTTAGGCCAAAATAGTAGAATTAAATAATTGTAACAGATACTGCACAGCTCAGAAGCCTAACATAATTAATATCCATCCCTTTAAAAAATATGCTATGCACACTTTTGCAAATTTTGCAAAAGAAGTTCTGGTGCCTTAAATTCATTTTCAATATAAGCCACTTTCAGGTCTAAGATTTAGTTAAGTAACTAAGCAACTAGTTAGAGTGATTCCCATCACCTCAAATCAGTCCACCGAATGCATGACCTCTGCTTAGTGCATCCATATTAGTAAATAACACCCTTCCAACTTTAGACTTCTCTAACCTGATCCAATATTTGTAGAATACAATGCCACCCATATTCACCAGGTTTCTGTCAATTAGAATTTAGCAACACATTGCAGTTACTTTGGTGTGTCATCATGAGGTAATATTTGGTAGCTGAACCCCTAGAGTCATCTGGCATTTGCGTCTGTTCATAGATCTAGAAGCAATGAGAGGTGATGGGAGTAGATCTTGAGGAAGGTTGGTGGTGTTCTGAAAATAAGAGACTTTTTACTTCAGATAATAGAAGACTAATCTCAGAGAGGGGTAGAATTGTTTCTTTAATTGTCAAAGCAAATTCTGTAGAATTTAGGGTTTAAAGTTCTCAGCTTTATCAGAATTTGCTTATATGTCCCCCTTTCAAAATTCAGGGTCTTATTCTTTTTCCAGGCAATCCCTTAAGAGATCCCTGAGAAGTTGTTAATTTGATTTGTATTGCATGTTAGCCATCCACAGTATTAGATTTCGCATTTTGTTTTTAGAAATCTCAATTCTGTAGCTACAGAAAATAAACGTCACCTTTAGGACTATTATAAAAGCCTTTTGGTTCCTTATCAAGAGCTTGAGCTGGGAATGTAAAGCCCTAATCTCATGTTTTTCCCTCCAAGTTCTCCCTCACATTTAGAAACAATCAGGTAATCCATGATAATTTTACTTACTCCCACTAAATTGTTCTATGGTAACAACCACTTGGACATGCAAAGTCTTTCCGAGTGGCTCTAGATGGTACTTTAAGTAGTGTTTTTCTACTGAAATTCATAGACTACCATCGTCCAATTTGCCACAACGGGATCATAAATGTCTTCAAATCTAGCCAGAGCAAGAAAAAAGTTTTAGATCACTAACAATATAAGATTTTGTTACTCTAGAATTACTTTAGATAACAATAATTGTGTTAGGAAGTAGAGTCATCATACATATTATGCGAATAGAAGATTATTATGGGAACTAGACTTTACCGACTGAAGGAAGAGCTGGGGAAGTGAAAGTGCAAAAGGGAAATTTGGAGGATCTGAGATAAAGCATTAACCAGCCCACCTGAAGCACTACGGCAGGTGGACGTGCTAAAGCTTGCAGAGAATTCATGAAGCACAGCATATCCAATGTCAAAGTAGATTATGAAGAGGAAGCCCATGGAGAGGTGTCTGAGAAGTTGTGGCTTCTATGCAGTTACTGCCTCTGTGAATCTACAGCCAAGTAGCTAGTGGTGGTCTTAGGGCCGCTGTGGGTCAGCTGGGCCAACAGTTGGAAAGATAAGCTAAACAGGAAGTGGAGTAGAGTGAGGAAAACCTGGGGAAGTGAAAGCCCAGAAGGAAATTTACACATTCAGAGTCAAACAGACTCTCCCAGTTTCATCAGTTACTAGTGTTATCTCGAGAATGTTAATTAATTTTTGTGAATTTCCATTTTCCCAGTTGTATAATAAATGTGGATAAAATATTTACCTTTAGGGGCTGCTTGCTTGCCTTTTAACATTTTTTGGAAATCCGTTTATCCTTCTGATCATTTTTAAGCTGACATAAAATGTTTTCATCATAAAGTAAACTAGTTTCAAAAGATGTGATTTCTGGGCTGTTTTAATTATTGACATATGATAACAAAACGGTAATATTATTTTTAATTTATCTATGCAATATAAACACAATAGCAGCTTTGTGCCCACCACCATCAATTTAGAAAATATATAAACAAGCTCTTTTTCAATAATCAGAAATTTTACATTGTTCCGTTTTCTCTTTGAACTCATATTTCCATTCCATTTTTCCCATAGAATTTTATCTTAACATATTTTTATGCTTGAAGGTCTTTTATTTATAGTAAAATTGCAATAAGATATGTATATAAATTGAATTTTCTAAATATTAGTTGTGATCATAAGACCTAACATTTTTATCTCAATTATGATATAATACAATCATTATTGGCATATTATTTATCAAAGAAAATGAAATATATTGTAGAAATTGATAAGTAAACCTAAAAAGTAAAGTTTAATTAGAAATGCATATTTTAGTATGTATATATACATATGCACATCTATGAATATATAGAACTCCTTTCTCTGTGAGTGAGAAACTTGGATTCCATCACCTTCAATATATTTACTTACCTGATCAATCCCACTCACGTTACCAACTGCCCATCACCACCACCTCCATCACCGCATGTCTACAACCGCCTCACCCTTTTAGGCTCTGCCATTCTGCACAGGACCACTGTGTAGATGCTTCCTTCACCCTGCTTAGGCTCCCACACTTGGTGCTGGGCTTGCATTTCTACTTCCTCTCTTTGTGTTATTACATTCGACCCTACCTACTGGCTTTTCAACTAAATTATTCAGAAAGGAAATGAGAAAGGGAGACAGGGGAAAGAGAGCATGCATTTTTATAAATCTTAACCCTTCTAATTCTGAGATAGGTAGGTAGATTAGATAGATAGATAGATAGATAGATAGATAGATAGATAGATAGATAGATAGATAGATAGATAGATAGATAGATAGATAGATAGATAGATAGATAGATAGATAGATGATAGATAGAGCACAGAGCTTTTCCAAATGTTTCTCACGTAGTTCACATAATCCAAGATGTCCTTCAATACTTACTACTGATACACTTTTGTTGCATTATTCTCAGGATCTTCCTCAGCATCAGTAATTTCTTTGGAAAGAATTGGAGAGAAAGAAGATATACATCTTTAAAAGGAAATTGTCACTACCTTGTTAACCCAACTCTACAAATATTCCTGACTTCAGACTATCCAAGCAAAGACAGAATACACAATTTTTAAATCTCCTACTTTTTCTAGGAGAGAAAAATGTATAAGAAAGGGAAAGACAAAAGCCCTATCAAAGGCTTATGGTGACTTGGTTAAAGAAGGTTGCAGGCACTGTGATAAAAGTTTGGATGGGAGAAACATAACCCTTTGTTTTGTAATATGAGATAAGTTTGGTTGTGAGATGGGGAAGTGGGAAAGGAAAACCAAACTGAAGCCCTGACCACAGACTTATTCTAGGCAGATCAATTTTAGCAAAAAATAGAGAAAATGAAAACTGATTTTCTTGTATCTTTTACTGCCTATAAAGTTCTTGGAAAACTATCATGGATTCTTATAGGCACATGTACCCAGTTGACTAATTGTTGTTGTAGATGCTCAAAAACATTAAAAGCAGCTATAAATTTTAGTAAATTGATGGCCCTTAAAAAATAAAATAATTCCTGCAGATAATCCAATCATGTTCAAAAGTTAGAATTAGAGGAAACATATTAAAATATCAATGAATAATCACTTCTTATTGATTAAAATATCAATTCACCAATGAGAATAAGAAATGGGTATAAATTACATTTCACTTCTTTTTTTTTGTTTTGAGATGGAGTCTTGCTCTGTCACCTAGACTGGAGTGTAGTGGCGTGATCTTGGCTCACTGCAACCTCTGCCTCCCAGGTTCCAGCACTTCTCTGCTTCAGCTTTCCAAGCAGCTGGGATTACAGGTACCTGTAACCATACCCGGCTAATTTTTGTATTTTTAGTAGAGATGGTGTTTCACCATCTTGGCCAGGCTGGTCTTGAACTCTTGATCTCGTGATCCACCCATGTCGGCCTCCCAGAATGCTGGGATTACAGGCATTAGCCACCACGCCCGGCCTTACACTTCACTTCTATAAGATAGAACAACATGTAGTAGAAAGCACAAAAGTAATTTTTAAAATTTTCTGTTTTGTTCCCCTTCCTATGGGGAACACGCTTTCTACTACATGTTGTTCTATCTTATAGAAGTGAAGTGTAAGGCCGGGCATGGGAGAGTTGTGGGGTGGGGGAAGGGGGGAGGGATAGCATTAGGAGATATACCTAATGCTAAATGATGAGTTAATGGGTGCAGCACACCAACAGGGCACATGTATGCATATGTAACAAACCTGCACATTGTGCACATGTACCCTAAAACTTAAAGTATAATAATAATAAAAAAAATTTGTTTTAATTTTTTCCCATTGTAAATCCAACTTTTCATATCACTATATTTATCTCTGTCATATTCTCAACTATTTAGATTTAAGTTGTAAATTACTATTTAAATTACTGTTCAAATCTTAAAAGCAGGAAGTATTTTTAGGAGTGGGGATCCACTTATTCACCCATTCTGTTTAATCATTCAGCAAATAGTTGAATGCCTACCAAGAATTAAGTACAGAGCCAGCACAGAGAATGAAATAGGGAATTTATATATGGTCCTTGCATTCACAGAGATACAGTCAAGAATTCTTTGATTGAAAGAAAAACAAACAAACAAAAAAACCGAAAAAACAAACAAACAGAAAACACGGAACTTAAACAAGAAAATGCAAAATACACATTAACTTGCCAAAATGTGACTCTTAGCTGCAGAAATTTGAGGGCCCTGTTTTTGAGGTGACTCAACTGGTTCATCCAGCCATAAGCACCTTCCATACTTTTCCCCTAATTCAATCAGAAGGTAAATTCAATTGACATAGCTGTTTGGTGGTGTTTCCACCTCTGGGAATTGGCGTGTGACTGTAATTGGTAGCTCTGCAATAAACAAAAGGAAAGAAGATTTTTTAAGGATGAGGATGTTGGGGGTGCGGAAACTGGTTCTTCTATTGGCAGAAGAAGGGAAAGTGTATCAGGAGTAGGAATGTCCTACTTTCAATCATAAGCAAAAATCTCTCACTGGTTCATCTTATTTAAAAAATCAGCTTAGTTTCTCTTAGTTTAAAATTTTAAACTCTGGGTCAATCCCTACAATGCTATTTCACTTTTCCACTTCCCTCCCTTCCTCTTCTTTTTTGTTTCTCTCTTTTACTGCTAGCCATATGGTTCAGCTTTCCTTAAAAGAACTCACGCCTGTAATCATAGTAATATAGAATTTATTTAAAAAGTCAGTGTTGTAATGTTTTTCTATAATTATAATATTAAAATAGAGCCATAATAGTTTTCAGATTTGTAAAAAATATTTTTCAGATATATGTATGTACATACATTTGCTACATGTGATGTACACCTGAATGCTATTCTCATTGTGCAGCACATTGTATAGGGAAGCAGTTCAATCACCAGTCAGCACCTGCAATTTCAAGCCTCTGCCCTGGTGCCTATTAATGTTTAAGGTGAAGAAAATATCCTGTGGTAACTGGGGCTGAGGTAAAAGAGGAAGGATAGTGCGAGGGACTCAGTGCAACCCAATATATAAAAGGAATCCACTTTCCTGTCTACTGCACCCTAAGGACATGCAGTGATTTTTATCTTGATGTCATTTTTTAAATATTTGGGGTTTTGTGAGGATTTCTGTTTGTTTTTTGGTGATTTTCTTTTCAACCTGTTAATAACCACTTCAGTAGTCTAAATTTCAGACATTAAACTGATATTGCATTCCTTGCTTTGAGGCTCATATTAAAGCCATTGTTTTCTCTGTCCGTGGCATCTTAATATGCGTGGTGTGTCTCTCCTGACTGGCGGCCAAATTTCCCTCAGGCTCCAGTTCTAACTGCCGATGGCAAACCTGTCCTGCCTTGCAGTCCCAGGGGCATCTGCTCAGGCCTCAGTTTCAGCTGCTCTAGAAGCTGCCTGCCTGTCTGTTGGGGCCAGCCACTCCTCACGCTGTGCATGGGTCTCAGTTGTCCCTGACTAACATGCCTCTCGTCACTGTCCTCAAGAGGTTATCCTTTTCATACGAACTTTGGCTGCGTATCCTCATTTTTGTTTTTAGGCTTTTGATGATATGGTGCTAAGATCTGTGAATTTTTGAGTTCGCCTTTTGCCTGATTTAATTTCTTGTGACTGTGGCTGAAAACAGTTTTGAAATCGGACATGTTAGAAAACTCAGGAAGATTTGGGATGCTCCGCCTTCAAAACAGAAAGCAATTTTTAATGCAACATGACTAATTGAAGTCTTTGAAGTTATGCTCCCTCAACCTTCCACATGTAATTTGTGTGATTGTGCATAGTATATGGTCTACACTTTAAATCAGGCCATTCCAAATACACTCTCAAAATTTGGTGAAAACTTCACCTATTTGTTTTCACAAGATGTAGTTTAAAAGAGACAGAAACGTCATAGAAATTAATATTTCATGACACATGAGACAAAAATTTTAGGCTCTTGCTGAACTCCATGAGCTCTCTGCACATGAGAACTAGTACTGCGTTGCTGGATATTTTCTTAGTGAAGCTACTGCTTGCCTCAGGTCCCTCCTACTCAGCATTTCCAGAAGGGCCTTGAGCAGTGACAGGCCTAGAGAATGCATGCTAACTTGGCAGTAGTGACAAAGGGGTACTTGGAAGTTATTCCGCATTCAGAGCAGAGCACAATCAAGAGAATGCTTGATTACTGGGGGGAAAAGAAGGTGAAAAGTGAGGTGTGCCAACAAAATTGCCTAGGCCTTCTGGATTTGGGGCACACTTTTTTGTTAATTATTTTTAAGGAAAATCATTCTCAAATGATATTTCACCCTTTTCCCTCATTTTTATGAAATTCTGCATTTCTGTCAATTTAAAAAAAAAAGTTAAGAGGAGGTAACTGTTGTCTCCGCATCATTGGTTCTCACAGTGCCATATTCATATATTCTAATGGATATGAGAGTTGTTAGTTTAAAGAATTAATGAAAATATGTCAATTTTCAATTTTCAAGGTGAATTAACAAAGCAAGTCCTAATCGATGTGACTATGGCTTTTGGTTGTTAGACAAGCATGTCATATGTATGCCTTCATTTCATCCCTGTGCTTTTCTGTTTAAACAAATTCTGTTAAGAGAAAATGGAAATGGCAGGAACTTACCAACGCCTGGGGGTGTGTGAAATGGCCCTCATTCCCCATAACTCTGGGAAATCATTCCACCGTGGGCCCAGACCAGAATACTGGCTTTAGTAACTTGCACTATTTTAGGTAGCAGTGTGAAGACTAGACATAGGTTTTCTTGCTGTAACTCAGAACTTATTTAAATTATGAGAGCCCGTGTTTATCACTTGATAGTAGAATTAGAAATGACTTGGCTGGGCACAGTGGCTCACGCCTATAATCCCAGCACTTTGGGAGGCCACGGCGGGCAGAACACTTGAGGTCGGGAGTCGGAAACCAGTCTGGCCAACATGGAGAAACCGCGACTCTGCTAAAAATACAAAAATTCCCCGTTCGTGGTGGCGTGTGCCTGTAGTCCCAGCTACTCAGAAGGCTGAGGCAGAAGAATCCCTTGAACTCGGGAGGCGGAGGTTGCGGTGAGCCCAGATTGCGCCACTGCACTCCAGCCTGGGCGACAGAGTGAGACTCCGTCTCAAAAAAAAAAAAAAAAAAAAAGGCTGGGCGCGGTGGCTCACGCCTGTAATCCCAGCACTTTGGGAGGCCGAGGCGGGTGGATCACGAGGTCAGGAGATCGAGACCATCCTGGCTAACACGGTGAAACCCCGTCTCTACTAAAAATACAACAAATTAGCCGGGCGAGGTGGCGGGCGCCTGTAGTCCCAGCTACGCGGGAGGCTGAGGCAGGAGAATGGCGTGAACCCGGGAGGGCGGAGCCTGCAGTGAGCCGAGATTGCGCCACTGCACTCCAGCCTGGGCGAAAGAGCGAGACTCCGTCTCAAAAAAAAAAAGAAAAGAAAAGAAAAAGAAAATCAGAATTAGAAATGACTTTTATTTTGTCCTTTATAACATTTGCAATTTCCAAATGTCCTCAATGAGCTTTTATTTCTTAAAAAAAAAATTAAAAAGTAATTAAAAATTTAAATATCTAATTCTAGGGTTAGGAGTCAATATTTATATCAAGGGTAGTTTAATTTAGCTCATATGAGTTAAAGAGGAGGAAACATTTGGGGAATTGGCATATTGAGAGTAAGAAAGATTCAAAACAAGCATACCAAAACACTAATAGTGGCTTTTGGGGTTTAAGGTGATTAAAATATATTTTGTACTTGTCTGCATTTTCCAATATTTCCACTGTTAGCACGTATTACATTTATCAGTAGAGAAAATTGCCTTTAGAAGCATTGCTGAGCCCCGTCTGCAGCCCTAGGTGTCTGATTCTGCTTTTATCAATGTTGTGGTTCCTTTCTCTTTGCGCCACAGAGCAAATAAAAAGCTTGGAACTGTTACTACACCATGTTCCTATAAGAAAAGAAAATGCAGAAAAAATTTAGCCTTATAGACGGCACTTAAGAATGAAGAATATAGAAAAACCACTTGCGTAAAGTCACTCACGCCACCAGGGAAGGATCTTGCTAAGTGCTTATTCATTCCACCCCTTCAGTGAAAACATTCTCCCAAAGCCTAAAATTTCACAGTTCGAAGTCTTACTTAAAAAGTGCCAATAGCTGTCATTTCTACATTTGAATAAGGTTAGTCATTGTTGCTTTTTTCCTAACACCTAAATCACTTCTGTTCACTGAAGCTCTAGTGGTGTGGGCGTGGGAGTGGGACCATGGAGGCGTTTTGCAGCGTGGCATATTCCAAAGCAGGGAAGATAAATCTGAATGGAACCTGTAGTGAAAGGCTCTGGGAGGCTGGGGGTAAGGCATGTGCTCTAGGTACCTAGAAATAATTGGGAAGGCCTAGAAAATCCTAGGAGACTTACAGAATGAAGAAGCCACCTATCAGAGGCAAACCTCACTTGCTTAGAGTCAATCTGCCAGACGATACAGCCTTGAGGACAAGAGGGATAGAAAAATTAACAGGTCTACAAGGGATGAGCTCAGAAACACCAAGCAGGTCCAGGGAAACAAACACCCCCTCCGGGATCCTTTACAGTCTGTTGTCTGATATTTGAATTGTATGACTTTATTACTTACCAAAGTATAATACTTCCAGCAGGAGTAATGCTTTTAAAGACAAAGCAGAGAATGGGGAGTGATTGTTCATGGAAACAGCATTTATTTCTGGAGTGATACAAATGTTCCAAAATCATATAGTGACAATATTTCCATAACTCTGTGAATATGCCTCAACCCACTGAATTGTACACTTCAAAAAGGGTGTTTTTTTTTAAAGTGGATGAAGTAAACTCCAATGAAATTTATTAGATGACCTTCCTTTCCCCTCTTACCATACCTTAAAAAAGATATAAGCAATCATTTAAATCTTACAGAGAATACATGAACTTACAGTGGAGTTCAGGGAAGAAAGCAGTGTGAGCAAATAGTTGGAAGACAGAATGGAGAATACTCAAAGGGGCAAAGTCAAAATAACTAGAAAGCAATGGGCACTGATGCCTGACTCAGACCCTCAAAGTCAAAAAAGATCTAATGGCCTCCCTAAGGGACATTGGAACACATTAGACTAGTCTCGGATAGAAAGCTCCACTGTCTAGAGGGCCTTGGCAGGCAGTGTCAACCTACAGAAAAGTTCTCTGGTGAACTGGAGAGTGTGCTCCCACTAGATCAGGCACTGCTCTGCTGCAAATGTAACTATTTGCAAGCATGTAGGCTCATTTCTGTCACAGGCTTTTCAAGAAAGTAAGAATAGCCATCTACAGTTTTATGTAATATCAACTTATTAGTTTTGAATGTTGGCAACCAATTGAGAAATGCAATAATTTTTTGAAAATCCCAGGTCAAAAGATACTTGGTTGGTAATTCATAAAACATCACATGGGTGACCCACAACCCCAGGACTAAGCACCAGGACAGGCTGTGGAGTTTAAAGGATGATTTGACAAGCAGAGGAGCCTTTCCAGAATTCTTATGGGAACATTCCATTCTCAAAACACTGTTTACCAAATAAGCCTTCTCTCCACCCTGATTTGTTAGGCAACTGTGCCACGTATCAAAACCCCATATATGTAAGTATCTTTTCTGGGCATTCTTTTCTATTTCATTGGTTAATCTGTATGCCTCTGAGCCATTATTAAGTATAGCTGGCAAGTGGGTAAAATCTTTTCCTTCAAATGTGTCCTAGCAATCTTAATGCTCATTCTTCCCGATAATGTGTGTGTGTGTGTACGTGTGTGTGCATGTGTAATGCCACATCATGGGGGACTTACTCTCATGACCTCATCTAAACCTATTTAGCGCCCAAAAGCCCTGTCTCCAAATACCATTTCACTGGGAGTTAAAGCCTCAGCGTATAAATTCAGAGAGAACATAAACATTCGGTTCACAACAGTCTCCAAACCCCCAAGGCCTATCCCTTTAAGAAGATGCACTTCTCATCCCGCTTGGGGTCTGACTCTGCTCTGAATCATTCTTCCATACGGACACCTCCATTCCCCAATGGGGGAACTGGATGCCCATGCTGGGCCACCCCTTTGTGTGGACGCACTCCTCTCCCTGACCAGGCTCTGCCTACTTGCTCTGGGCAGCCCTCCTACAGGCACACACACCTCACCACATTTGGGGTCTGAGAGCCCATCCCCTACCACTGTGGCATCCCTTCCCCTCTTCCACCCACATGAAGCCTACCTGGTTGTGCTCCACCTAATGACTTTAGAATTGAATTGCTTGGGAAGGGAAAGGAAGCGGAAGAGAAGCCACTATGTTTTTAGAATCATCTTGTCAACTTCCATGAAAAATCTTCCTGAGAGTTCTATTGAAGTTGCTTCAGATCTGTAGATTGATTGGTAAGAATTCACATTTTTATGACACTGTCTTCCTATTCATGAGCACAAGGTATCTATTATTTTGTCTTTAATTTCTTTTATTAATGTTTTATAATATTTTGTGTTTAGAGTCTTATATAACCTTTATTAGTCATATTCTTAAGGTCTTTGTAGTTTTGGTTGCCATTTTAATTTATTTGATGTCTTTAAAATTAGGTTGTCTATTTGTTCCTGGTGCTCAAAACTCCAACTGAATTTTTTTTTTTTTTTTTTTTGAAACAGAGTCTTGCTCTGTCGCGAGGCTGGAGTGCAGTGACACGATCTCTGCTCACTGTAACCTCCGCCTCCTGGGTTCAAGCGATTCTCCTGCCTCAGCCTCCCAAGCAGCTGGGATTACAGGCACACGCCACCACACTGGCTAATTTTTGTATTTTTAGTAGAGATGGGGTTTTGCCATTTTGGCCAGGCTGGTCTTGAACTCCTGACCTCAGGTGATCCGCCCATGTCGGCCTCCCAAAGTGCTAGAATTACAGGCGTGAGCCACCATGCCTGGCCTCCAACTGATTTTTTAATATTGATATTAAATCCAGCCATCTTGCTAAACTCTCCTATTGTTCCCAGTAATATGTCTGCAAGTTATAATGACAGTTATGCTTTAACAGTTTTTCTTCTGTTATTGAACATATAGGATAAGTGGCTACATTTGAAGTTTCATCATACATATATAATGTAACAAGTTTTAAAGTTGAATAATATCTTGATACTTCTCCCAGAAAATTTAAAGATTTAAAAATAGTTTAGCTTATGTTTTCCCCCTCATGCCTTATATGATATCGTTAGTACTCTTGTTGAGTATTTTGTTTTTTAAAAACCCACGTAATAGACATTATTGTTTATATTGATGATGTTTGTTTGAATTTACATGCCTCTTTATTATTCTATTTTCACCATTATTTCTTATGTCTCAGACCATCCTTCCAGCAAGATTCTTCTTGAAGTAGATTTTTCTATTGTATGTTTAAAGTAGGTTACTTGGTGGCAAAATGCCTCAGTTTTATACATCTCTTTTCTTAGAAATGTTGCCCTTATGATTATTATCTATTTTATGAACAATAATATTGCTAGGTACACAATAGGCTGACAGCGGTTCACTCCCAAAAGTTTGGAGGTACATTTTGCTGTCTTCTGGTTCCCATTTCTGTGGTCAAACGTCTGAAATGGTTTAACTGTTGATTTTTAGGTATCTGTCTTTACTTCCTGGCTGTTTGAATGATCTTTGAGTCTTTGATATTCTGGGATTTCAATGGGATACATATAAATGTGTAACCTGTTGGGATCTGTAGAATCATGTGTATTTATTTTGGAAAATTTTCCTTAAATACTTTTTTCTTGGTTCTCCAATTTTATTTTCTGAGACTTCAGGTAAGTATGTGTCAGTCTTATTCTGTCTCAAATGTGGCTTACCTTCTTTTTGTATTTTCCATTTCCTTAATTACGTTACCTATATTCTGGAAAAATTTTTCAGACATATTCTCCAGCTCATTAATTCTCTTTTCATTGTGTCTGATCTGCTGTTTAATCAAGCATTGAGTTTTTTATTTCAATGATTATTTTAAATTTCCAAATATTCCATTTCTTTAAATGTCTGTTCATTCTTTCAGGTTTCCCCTTTCGATTTTTTTTTCTTTTTTTTCTTTTTTTTTTTTTTTGCTGAGTGCACGATCCTAGGTTGAGAGTTGTTTATTCCCAACACTTGTAGCAATTATTTCACGATCTTTGATTTATTATTCTTCAGGTTTTAATTATATATAGTATATAACAATTTTTCACATCTGCTGTCCTAGTGTCTAAATTTATTCCTTCCTCGTTTTTTTCTTGACTTTCATTCAGAACTTACCTTCTCATTTGTTCGGCAGACTTTATGAAGTCATAGTTGCTTTTAACTTGTGCTAGTCCAATAGTCCCAACTTGGGGAAGCTTTCCTTCAAAGGAAAGTTGGAGATGCTCCTATCCTAGAAACACTTTGGCCTTCTCAGAACAAGAGACTGCGACTGAGCTTCCCTTTCCTGTAGATGTTCAAGTATCTCATGCTGCTTTAGTTCTGTGACTTTAGGGCACCACCCCTCTCTGCTGCCCACAGTCCTGGTGATTTCTGTGTCTCTCTGGCTCCCTGTTGTTGTGAACCCTGGATTCTCTGGCCTGGCTCCCTGCCTCTGTGACCTTGCTCCTTGCCTCTTTGGCCGTGCCTTAGCGCATTTGCAACCTTCTCTCTAATATTCTAGATGGGCCCTTTCATTCCAGTTGGCTCTAAGAAGTAGAAGCATAGGTTATCTGCATTCAATGCTCCTCCCTTTCTGCTTGACTCTATTCACATTTCTTGCCTGTTTGTTTGTTTGTTTGTTGGATGCGGGAGGTCCACAGACCTCTTCTACCAATCTATATAATAAGTAGTGTGTCCAAGAGTTCACTATATTTGTTTAAGTGATTGATTAATTGTTGTTAACTGGCAAAGTTATCATGACTGGGAAACAGAACTCTAGATAACTTTCATCTATCTTATAGTGTTTTTAAAAATCCATCTGATGGTGTCTTCCCCCCTCCTAATAACTAAATTTGTCTGTGCTTCCTGACATATGAGTAGATACATATTGCCTTAGGTCTGCTATTTTATGCCATAGTTTTAATGTTATTTAGAAGGATCCTGTGGCAGTCATATTATGCTGCTGAAGTATTGAAATGTAATTCAAGAATGTATCAAAGAAATCAGGAGATTTTTTGTAGGTTTTTTTAGCTTTCATTAAACATCATTGATAATTCAAAATTTTTAATTTTTATCCACAATGACAAAATAATTACTGGCAGAGGAAGATATTCCACACTTACTAAATGAAGCAGAAGATAAATTGAAACAGTAGCATTCCAATGTTGGCAAAATTGACCATCAGCGAAATCTCAGACAATGAGTCTTCAGGGTTTGATGTTCTGGAGAGGTTTTCTCAGATTCAAGAATTAATGAGTGAACAATATATTCCTAAGGAAAAGGTGAAAAATGACACTCAACAGGAAGGAATTCATCCACAATGTTTTATTTTGCTAAAAGAACATGTATCAGAATTCTTTCATCTTTTGTAAAATTTGTGCACTGGTATTTACTTGATATAGTTTGTAAATGGACAAATGCTGAAGGCAGGCATTTATGCAAAGGAAATTAGATAATGTAGAAATGAGAAAAAAGTCATTCAATTGAGCATTCTAAATGATGTCTATAAGTCTAAAACTGAAAATATTTTGCAATTATGGAGCAAAGGCAAAGTCCATTTCTCTTTAGCAAAGTTAGGAGCCATCAAAGCTTTCAGAATTATTGTGTTTTGATAATGCAAGTGCCTCCCAAGAAAAGGAAAGGAAAGAAAAGAAAGAAAGAAAAAGAACTAAAAAATAATAATAATGTATAGCCTTAACTTGAAATCTGGAATCAATGGACAAGATTTATATATTCCAGGTTCATGAGTAACCGTTACTAAGCATTTAGTTGCGTTCAAATTACACTGCCCATTTTTGATGTGGAGTTGTATATATATTTTTGGGGAGCATAGAGTATATGGATATATACACGTGTGTGTATGTGTATGTGTATGCCTTCAAACCTAGGGTAATAAGGAGTGTTTGGCTTTGCCATGTTTACGTTCTTAGTAAAATTTCAAATATTGTTTTTCACTATCCTTTTATTCTTACTTTTGTAAATTATATATTTAAAGTGTCAGTTGAACCCAGATGGTAAATGGTGATGATTTTTCTATTAAAGCTAAACATTCTTTTTTTTTAAATCTCCTTGAGGCTTCAAAGATATATGCATATATATGTAGGTAGATAGATAAGATAGATAAATGCTCCTTGACTTACAATGGGGTTATGTCAATAAACCTATCACAAGTTGAAAATATCACGTCAATATGATATATATATATATATAATATAGTTCCATACATAACTTCTATTGAAATAGAATATGCCTTTATTTGGCCCTTCCTTCATGTTTCTATATCTTAGTTTCTCATCTTCTCAACTATCCTTAGGTCTATCCCTGTCTTCTATTTCCATTATCTTCTCTCCATGTACATTAATCTCTTGTTCTCTACCTTCTCAGCCCCTCTTCCTGCCATCACCAGCACATGGACTCACTAAGACTCTCTCAAGCCTACCCCTATAACATTAATGAAGTTTTTAGCACTTAATTGTGTGCTTTTTTGTTACTATTTTAGTTTTATTTATTTGTTAATATTTTAGCTTTAAGTGGAGGTGTTTTCTTTTGCTTTAATTTCTTTATGTTTATCTAGCTCTGGAATCTCCTTTTATCAATGTGTTGTTTTATCATCTCATCTGTGATTTATTGCTTCATAGAATTAATGTTCTTTTTGAGGGGCATTAATTACAGGTAGTTTTCCTCTGTTTTCTGAATTTATGTATTATCTCTGAATGAATTACTCGTCTATAATTTTTGCTTATTTTGTTCCTTTCTTTAGCCTTCTTGTAGGATTTTTGCTTTTTCGTGTGCTTTTACAAAAAATCTCAAACATATTTAAGAAGAATGATTCATTATATCTTTTTCCAAGATTTAATTGTTTAAATAAGAAAATAAGAGGTTTTTAACCTATTACTTATATAAAATTTCAAGTAATTTAATAAATTAACATGCTCATTTATGCTCATGTTTTATAAAATAAAATAGACATTTCAAAGATTAAATAACAGATTCAAAGGAAGTGGAATGTATGTATTTATTGATTTTAACATTCATTTTTCTCCATCTTCATGTATCTTTCTAGGTCTTTTGCACAAAATTCTCTAGCAACGTAGTGCCTAATGGCCCTGAGCAGTAATGACTCTAGAATCCTATGGTATCGACAGTAATATCTGGCAACCAATGCGCAGCTAAAACGCTGGGTATGCTAATGCTCTGTGTGAAGACTTTTCAGTCTCCTTAGAAAGCAGAAGCCCTAGATTTATCTGTTCTCAAGGTCACTAACTTTGCCCTCAATTTTTAAAACATTACTACATACATACTGCTTGAAAGTTTTTAAAAAGCTATAACTTAATTATGTAAGTTAATAACACTGGTGTATTTGAGGAAATGAGAGATCATTATTAAAAACAATTATGCATATATTTTAAATGAATATCTACATGATGTATAAAGTTTTGTTTATATTTGTGAATGTGTGTGTGTGTATATATATATATATATAAAAGCAGGAACTCTGACTTTGCTGCCAGTGATTCCTCACGGCATAACACAACACTTGGCATATAGTCAGTATAAGATAAACATTTATAAAATGATCTCTCTCCCTCTGTCTCTCTCACCCTCCTTCCTTCTCTCTTCCTCTCTCTCTCTCTCCCTCTCATTTTTTATGGCCTGCAGTGGAAATAAAAATAAGCTATTTTGAGGCTCCGAGATACAAGTTTCAAATGTGACTAAAAATAACCAAGCAAATAAACTCATAGTTAAAAAAACTAAACTATTTTGTGATCATTATAAATTCACATGCAGTTGTGAGATATAATAGAGGGAGATCTTTCATATCCTTCACCCTCAGTTGTAGCACATGGTGAGCTATAGCACAATATCCCAGCTAAGATATTGATGTTGATACAGTGATAGAGAACAATTAATTCCATGGTGAGGATACATTGTTACCTTTTTATAGTCACATCCACTTCCCTCCCACCCCCAACCCTTCTTCATCCTGAACAACCACTAATCTGTTATTTATTTCTATGTTTTTCATTTCAAGAAGCTTATATAAATGGAATCACATAGTGTGGAACCTCTTGGTATTGGCTTTTTACATTCCTCATAATTCTCTAGAGATTCTTCCAAATTGTGTGTATAAATAATTCATTTATTTTTACTTCTGAGTAGTTTTTTTATGGTGTGGATATAGCACAGTTTACTTAACCATCCAGCTACTGAAAGACATCTGTTTTTTTTTTCCAATTTTTGGCTCCTAGGAATAAAGCTGCTATAAACATTCATGTACAAGTTTTTGTGTGAGCATTAAGTTTTCATTTATCTGGGATAAATGCTCACGAGTGCAATTTCTCACTCATACAGTAGTTACACAGTTACATTTTTAGGTTTCTTGTTTGTTTGTTTGTTTGTTTTGAAAATGCCAAACCACTTTCCGGGATGGCTGTACCATTTTACAAACTCATGAGAAAGATATGAGTGTTTCAGTTTCTCTACATCCTTGCCAGCATTTGGTTTCATTCCTATTTTTTACATTGAGTCATTCTGATATGTGTGTAATGATACCTTTGTACATTTTGATATACACTTCTTGGATGGTTAGTAATGTACATCTTTCATGTGTTTATTTACCATCTATAAGTCAACTTTGGTAAAATGTCTCTTGGTGTGATTTGCCTATTTTTTAATTGAATTGTTTGTTGTTGTTGTTGAATTTTGAGAGTTCTTTATGTATTCTAGATGCTAATCCTTTGTTGGATACGTAGTTTAAAAATAATTCTTTCCAGTGTATACCATGTCTTTTCTTCCCTTTAACAGGGTCCTTCACGAAGCAAAATTTTAAGTTTTTGATGAAATATAGTTTTATCAATTTACTATTTTATGGTTTGTGTTTTTGCTGTCAAATCTCCTCAAATTTACTCTTTTATCTTTTCAAAAAGTTTTATAGCCTACCATTATATATTAGAGTACTGGGTCCATTTTAAGTTAATTTTTTTTTAACGCATGAGACCTGAGTTCTTTTGCCTATAGATATCCACTTAATTACTCCAGTACCATTTGTTGAAATGGCTGTCTTTTCTCCAGTGAATTGATTTTGTATCTTTGTCAAAAATCAGCTGGGGATATTTGTTTGGGTCTATTTCTGTGTTCTCAATTCTGTTCAGTCAAACAATGTGTCCCTTTTTCCACCAATACCACACCATCTTGATTACTGTACCTCTGTAATAAGTTTACAAATTAGGTAGATTGATTCTTCCCACATTTTCTAGTTCAAATATGTTTTAGCTATTGTAGTTCTTTGCCTTTTGGCATAAATTTTAGAATAATCTTGTTCATATTTACAAACATCTTGCTAGGATTTTTAGAGAAGTTGTGTTAAACCTGTATATATTTCAGGAAAATTTACATCTTTACTATGTTTAGTCTTTTAATCCATGAGAGTATGTATGTGTGTACATATATATATACACGTGTGTGTATAAGAATGTCTTTCCATTAATATAGATTTTTGTTGATTTCATAATACTGAATATTTTGTTGGTTTCATAATATTTTGTAGTTTTCAGCATATAAGTTCTGTACATGTTTTGTTAGATTTATACTCAAGTACTTAAATTTTTGTGATTGCAAATAATATTATATTTTACATTTTTGGTGTCCACATGCTCATTGCTAGTATATAGAAATATAATTGATTTTTAAATGTTAATCTTGCATCTTCTGTCATTACTGTACTCTCTTATTAGTTCTAGTTTTGTGTATGTATGATTCCTTGGGATTTTGTACATAGAAAATCATATCATCTGTAAAGAGAGGCACTTTTATTTCTTTCTTTCCAGTTTACACATCTTTTCTTTCCTTTTCTAGACCTATGCACTGGCTAGAACTTCCAGCACTATGTTTAACCAGAGTGGCAAAACAGACATTCTTACTTCTTTCCTGATATTAAGGGGTAATCATTCAGTCGTTAACCATAATGTATAATGCAGGTTTTTGTAAATGCTGTTTATCAAATTGAGGAAGCTTTTCCCTACTGCTATTTTTCTGGGAGTTTTTAAAATCATACATGTGTGCTGAGTTTTGATAAACTGCATTTTCTACATAGATTGATATTATAATGTATTTTCCTTTTTTAGCCTGTTAACGGTGAACTGCACTGATCACTTGTCAAATATTAAACCACTTCTGCATTCCTGGAATAAAATTCCCTTTGTCATGGTGCGTAGTTATTTTGTACATTGCTGAATTCTGTTTGCTACTAACTTGTTAAGGATCTTTGTGTCTCTAATCCTGAGTATTCTAGGTCTGCAGTTTTTTGTTTTTGTTTTTTGTTTTGTACAGCCTTATATTTCTGTACTACCTTTGTCTGGTTTGGTATCAGGGTAATACCAGTTTCATGAAATGAACTGAGAAGTGTTCTTCTATTTTCTGGAAGAAGTTGTATAGAATTGGTGTTTGTTCTTTAAATGTTTGGTACAATTACTCAGTGAAAACTTCTAGGCCTGGAAATTACTATTTTGAGGTTTTAAAATTATGAATTCAATTTCTTAATAGTGATAGGGCATTTCAAATTATCTATATTGGGTGAGTCATGGCAGTTTTCATCTTTTAAGGAATCGATCCCTTTTTATGTGAGCTGTCAAATTTATGTGTACAGAATTGTTTACAGTATTTCTTTATTATCCTTCTGACGTCTTCAGAGTCATAGTGATATTCCCACTTTTGTTCCTGATATTGGTTATTTGTATACTCTCTCTTGTTTCTTTATTAATTTTGCCAGAGGTATGCCAATTTTACTGATCTTTTTAAATAATCACTTTTTGTTTTCACTTATTTTCTCTGTTTTTCTGTTTTCAATTTTACTGATTTTTGCTCTTTATTATTACTTTTATTTTCCTTGCTTTATCTAGCTCTCCTTGTTCTAGGTTTTTGAGGTGAGAACTTAGAGTATTAATTTGAGATTTTTAAAATCTTTTCTCTAATGCACACAGTGCTAGAAATTTTCCTCTCTGCACTCTTTTAACTGGGTCCCACAAATTTTAATATGCTGTATTTTCATTTTCTTACAGTTTTATGAATTTTTTCATTTCCCTTGTGACTTGCTTTTTGACTCATGAATTATGTAGCAGTGTGTTGATTAGTTTCCAAGTATTTAAAATTTTCCTGTTATTTTTCTGTTATTGACTTCTGATTTGATTCCATTGTGGTTTGAAAACACACTCTGTATAATTTCAATTTTGAAAAACTTGTTGAGGTTTTATGGTTCAGAATGTTGTCTTAGTGTATGTCCACTGACCATTAAAAAGAATGTGTATTCTGCTTCTTATGTATTGGAATTTCTCTAAATATCAATTAGGTCTTTTTTGTTAATGGTGTTGCTGAATTATTTCATATTCTGGCTGATAGTCTGTTTAGCTGTTCTATCAATTGTTGAGTGAGGGGTGTTGAAGACTTCAACTATAATTGTGAATTTGTCTATTTCTCTTTTAAGTTCTATCAGTTTTTGCCTCATGTATTTTACAGCTCTGTTGTCTGACCCATACACATTTAAGACTGCTATGATTTCCAGGGGAATTGTCCTTTTTTCTCTAAATAATGCTCATCTCTATCTGGCAATTTTTTTTATTCTAAAATCTACTGTATCTGCTGTTACTTCAGCCACTCCTGCTTTCTTTTGGTTAATGTCTGCATGATATATCTTTTCCTCCTCTTTCTATCAATCTGGCTATATCATACTTGAAGTAAATTTTTTGTAGATAGCATACAGTTGAGTTCTGCTTTTTGTGAAACATTAGCATGGGTCACTCTGCCAACACCTGCCTTTTAATTGATGAATTTAGACCATCTACATTTAATTCATACGTTAGGGCTTAACTCTGCTTGTTCAGTTCCCCTTCCTCCCTCCTTCCTTCCCTTCCTTCCTCCCTTCCTGCCCTCCCTCCCTCCCTCCTTCCTTCCTTCCTTTCCCTTTTTTTTTTTTTTTTTGAGACAGTGTCACACTCTGTCACCCAGGCTGGAGTGCAGTGGCACAATCTCGGCTCACTGCAACCTCTGCCTCCTGGGTTCAAGCGATTCTCCTTCCTCAGCCTCCCAAGTAGCTGGGACTACAGGCGTGTACCACCACGCCTGGCTAATTTTTTGTATTTTTAGTAGAGACGGGGTTTCACCGTGTTAGGCAGGATGGTCTCGATCTCCTGACCTCAGATCTGCCCGCCTCAGCCTCCCAAAGTGCTGGGATTACTGCACCGTGCCTGGCCCTTTCTTTCTTTTCTTTTCCTTTCTTTCGTTTCTTTCCCTTCCTTCCTTTCCTTCCCTCCCTTCGCTCCCTTCCCTTCCTTCCTTCTGCTCTCTTTCTTTCTACTGTGTTTTTGCTCTGCTGCTCAGGCTGGAGTGCAATGGCACGATCTCGGCTCACTGCAACCTCCGCCTCCTGGGTTCAAGCAATTCTCTTGCCTCAGCCTCCCAAGTAGCTGAGATTACAGGTGCCTGTCAGCATAGCCAGCTAAATTTTTTTGTATTTTTAATAGAAATGAGGTTTCACTATGTTGCCCAGGCCGGTCTCCAGCTCTTGACCTCAGGTGATCCACCTGCTTTGGCCTCCCAAAGTGGTAGGATTACAGGCATGAGCCACTGTGCCTGGCACAGTTTCTGTTTATTTCTGTGTTTCATTTTTCTGTTTTCTTTTTCTTGCCTTTCTGTGAGTAACTTGAACATCTTTTAGAATTATATTTTAATTTCTCTACAATGTTTTCAATTGTGCCTCTTTGCACAGTTTTTTAGTGGTTGCTCTAGGTATTATAGTATGTAGTTATTATACCAGTTTGAGTGAAGTGAGGATATTTTACCTTTTTATGCCCCTTTACTCTCCTCAATTCAGAATATTATTGTCTTATATATTTCCTCTACATACATTTAGGACCACATCAGACAGTGTTATAATTTTTTGCTTCAATCATAAATCATGATTTTGAAAACTCAGGAAGGAAAGTCTATTGTATTTACCCAAATTTTGGCTTATTATGTTCTTTCTTCCTTCCTGATGTTTTAAATTTTCTTCTTTATAGAATCCTTTCTGTTTAGAGAACTTCCTTTAGAGATTCTTTTAGGGGTGACTCTCTGGCAATAAGTTCCTTTAGTTTTTGTTCATCTGAGACTTTCTTGATTTTCCCTTCGTTTTTCAGAATTATTTTTAATAAATATAGGTTTCTGGGTTAAAAGTTCTTTTCTTTTTCAGCAGTTCAAAAATGATTGCTATTTCCCTATGGTCTCCATGGTTTCTGATGAGACATCTGATGTCATTCACATTATATTTCCCCTATAAATGGGTTATTTCTGTCCTACTGCTTTGAGGGTTTCCTTCGTCTTTGAATTCTCAGTGGGTTTCTTGGCTTCATCATTTTAACTTCATTCAGTTTCAAACTGTAAGCTTATGCCTTTTACCAAATTTGAGAAGTTTTTAGTCATTCTTTCTTCAAGTATTGTTTTAGTTCCACATAGTTTCTCCTCTCTTTCAGGGACTCTGATGACATTAATTTTACATCTTTTTTAAGTCCCACAGGCCTAGTATGCTATGTTCTCTTTTTGATTTTCAATCTTTTTCTCTTTATTGTTTAGATTGGGTAATTTTTATTGTTCTGTCTTCTAGTTCACTGATTTTCCAGTTTTCTTCAAATTTGCTGTTAAGCCTATCCACGAGTTTTTTTTAAATATTGCTTATTGTGTTTTAAATTCCTAAAATTTTCATTTGGATTATCTTTATATTATATCTCCTACTTCTTTGCTGCTAATCTTTTTTTCATTTATTTAAAGCGTGTTTTTATTTGCTTATTGAAGTATTTTTGTGATGGTTGATAATTCTAACATCTCTGCCACCTTGGTATTGACATTCACTGATTATCCTTTTCATTCAGTTTGAGGTCTTGGTTCTGGGTAAGATTAATAATTTCCAGTAGAAATTTGGACATTTTGGGTATTATGTTATAAGACTCTGGATTTCATTCAAACTTTCTGTTTTTGATTGCTTCCTTTGTCAGTGCTCCAGTGGAGGGAGAAGGGGCACTGCCTCATTACTGCTGCATGAGGATAGAGCCCAGATTTCCCACATGGCCTCTGCTGATACCCCAAGGGTAGTGACTCCTTGTTACCACTGGTCAGGGATGGCAATTTGTTCCCCACTGAGCCTCCACTGAAAACTTCCTGGCTGAGAGAGGTATGAATGAGTACCTTGTTACAGCTCCCCCCATGACCTCTGCTGACAGCACCTTAGTGTGGACAGGGAGCAGAAGCGTAGGCTCCTCATGTGGTCTCTCCTAACATCACAGGGAGGGAAGGGCCCTTGTTACTACCTGGTGGAGGTGAAAACTCTGGACTCAACTTTCCCTAACACCAGCCCCGCAGCAATGCTAGAATCTGTAAGTGTGCAAGTCTAGGCTTCCCTCTCAGCTTTTCATGACATGGATGAGAGTAGACTCACAGTTTTATTCATGCTGTTTGGCTGGAGTAGAGTGGTTATTGTGTAAAAGCATTCCATCTTGCTAGGCTGCCTCTTTCCTGTTCTTTGGCTTAAGAGAGCAGAGTTTTGTTGGTGCGTTTTCTTTCTGTGCCTATTGACATTTCCAAGTTGCTGCCAAAGAGAAACTCAGGAAACCCGCCACCATGCTATTCTTTGGGTTCCAAAGTCCCTAGTCAGTCTACTTTTTCCCCCTCCTTTCCAAGTCTTACACTTGTTATATATATAACGTCCAGAGATTTTAGTTGTATATAGAGATAGGAAAAGGAAAAATACATCCACTGCATCTCCCTGGAAGTGAAAGTCTCTGCTTTTTTTTTTTTAATTAAAAAAATTAATTTTCTCATATTTCTCTTGATGAAGCCACTCCTTCAAAAGCATGCCAACTTTGTAGACTTAGAAATAATAATGCATTAAACTTGCTTCAACAAATATAATGGTAGATTATTTAATGTATATAAAGATTCTTTAATAAACAACAACAAAAGAATCCCCTAATACTCACCCAAATCCTACAGAGGTGCTTGTAAAGAGTAACTATGAAAATAGGAATTTCCTTTCCTAATAGATTCTGGTACTTGACAGAGGTGAATTTCTGGAGCATATCTCTTCCTTAATTAGCTGTTGCTATAATAATGCTTCATAAAAACCATTTCAAAACTCAGAGACTTAAAACTTATTCTTATGCTTGTGGGTCTTCAGGTGGCTGCAAGTTGGCTGGGCTGAGCTGGACTTCAGATTTCAGGTTCTAGCCTGCTGTCTGGGTTCCTGTCAGGAGGCACGTGTTTTTCATCTTCTCAAACCAGCAGCTCCTGGCACATGTGAATGGCTTCATGTGTCTCATTCTAAAGTTCAGGCTGAAAGGTTAGACACTATCTGAGGCCCATTTTTTCCATGATAGATTATCAGACCACTGATCCCCACAAGACATTCAAGGCCTCTGCTTGCACCTTGCTTACTAACATTGCGCTGCAATCACATGGCCAAGTCCAATAGCAATGAGACAGGGTACTGTACCCAGCACAAGGTGGGAAAAGAGAGGAGTCACTATTTGCTAATACAAACGCTAGTACAGACTGTCACAATTTCTTTTACTAACCTTGTTCCAATGAGGAAGGGGAGAAAAAGCTAGTTCACATGCCACCTGGAACTTTACAAGTATACTAGGGCCCTTTTGATTTTACTCAGCTATTTAGCATGCTGGAGCCAGTTTCCTTGTCTTAGATCCAAAATTAATCAGTTACTAACGATTCCCTGACCCTTTTCCTCATGCCTGCTTTCAAAGTGACCTCTCCAAGTTTGGCCTTCTCCAGCTGCTGTTGTTCCTTCAAAGAGCTATTTCCTCTACTTTCCTATACACCCAAATGCAAAAAAAAAAAAAAAAAAGACATCCTGTTATTCTTTGGTGCAGATAAACGTGTGTGTGTGTCTTTCGTAAGGATTTTTGATATGATGACAGAAAGAGTTCCTCTAGAATCCTTTCCCCGAAATTTAATTATTTCTTTTACTGCATTCTTGCAAATTTCCATTTCCTTTAAGTCTAAATCTCATAATTTGTTTGCCTAATTGAGATGCTATAAAGACTCTCAAGATCAACCAGTTGTAGGAGTGCATTAAATGTGGTATTTAATTCTGCCTCTGTCACTTCCTAGGTGTTTTATCTTGGGCAAGTCAGGAGCCTTTCAGAAGCTATGTTCCCATGTGTGCAGTGGAACTAAAGATACCGATCTTACTGGATTATTGTGAAGATTAAATGAGATTATGCATTTTAAATTCCTCTGTGAAGAGGCCAGTGCTGATCAATTATAAATGATTCAAATATAAAAATTGAATGGAAGGGAAAGTGCTCATTTTCTCATTTCCCTTTATGTTTATTTCCAATTCAAAACATTTGGAAACAAATGAAAGAGGACTTTTTATTTAGACAGCTAGAGTTACTTCCTTTTTCACAACTTCATGGGTTGGAGGAAGCTGATGGAGTTAGATTTTCCTCATATCCATTTCATCAAAGATTTAGTTCAGAGAATTCACCCATTGGTAAAATCTCCATCACCCATTTGTCTAGTCATGAGCCCTGGTTTTGCCTTATGTGTGTGCTATAAGACCATGCAAGGCCCTAGGCACTCTTCTTTCAGGAATATCCACCCCTCACCATATTAAACAGATTAAAATACATTCACAGCATACCATAAAAATAGTGAAGTTTTGTTGTGAAGTCTTTGCTATGAAGATGGAAAATATTTTATAATTTTGCTTTAGAAATTATTTGCTCCAATAAATTTATTTAAATTTTTATTGCATATGCTTTATCAGCCATCATCCTGCCTTTTAGGAATTCTTGAGAAGTAACAAAATCAAACTTAAAAATTATTTATAATGTTACTCTATTTCTATGAATTCTAAATTTAAGAAATATGTAATGAGGTTGACAGGATGTTATATTTTCTTGACTTTTAATCAAAATATATTAATTTTTAGGCTTTCTTTTCGTATTTGAAAGTGTGTGTGTGTGTATATATATATATATATATATATATATATACTTTATGGGGAGTTTCAAACATTGTCCTAGGATCTTTAAAATATCATAGTACTGAGGCATGCAGTCTGGGTAAAACAAATCGCAGGTATGTCTCTTTAAGTATTTCCCCTTGTAAAATTTACCTAATACTTCTGGACCTGCCAGACCTCATTGTCATGTTGGAGCAAGTTAATGCCTCAAACGTTTCCAATGTCAAAATTCAAGTATCCCCAGTCTACCTTCCAACTCCTTGTGTGGGGTAGGCAGAAAAATGATCCCCCAA
The DNA here is from genome assembly GCF_009828535.3 of Hylobates moloch. NCBI lineage: Eukaryota > Metazoa > Chordata > Mammalia > Primates > Hylobatidae > Hylobates > Hylobates moloch. The sequence goes on along the minus strand of NW_026652284.1, from coordinate 35,419,017 downwards.
AGATGCCCACACTCTAATCCCTGGAACCTGCGAATGTGTTATCTTACATGAATAAAGGGATTTTGTAGATATAACTAAATCATGGATCTTGAGGTAGGGTGATTATCTGGTTGGGCCCAGTGTAATCTCAAGGGTTCTTATAAATGAAAGAGGGACTTGGGAGGTCGGAGAAGGCGATGTGATGATGGAAGCACGGTCAAGGTAATATTAGTACTGGCTTGGGAAATTGAAGAGGACCACAGCCAATTGAGAGCCTCTAGAAGCTGGGAAAGACAAAGAATGGAGTCTCTCCCAGAGCCTCCAGAAGGAACTCAGTTTTGCCAACATCTTGATTTAGCTGAGTGAGATAACTGTAAGATAGCCAATTTGTATTGTTCTAAGTCACTGGGTTTGTGATAATTTGTTACAGCAGCGATAGGAAAATAAGATAGCTTTATGTCATTTGCAAAGCTCTTTCACAATCCTAGGCATCTACCCCTCCATTTTGCTAGTACCTTTCCTCTTCCCTCTTGATCCCAGGTTCTGCTTGCCTTAAACTCTACTCCCTTAGCCCCAGGATCCTCTGTGAATGCTTCCCACGTGGTGTCCTTTGGGGCTGTCTTTGTTTTTATGCACAAGTTCCCTTTTTTCTCCTTCCTTCTACACAGTCTTTCCTTACCTTCCCGTAAACCTTCCTACAAAAGCACTCTCACTAATATAGACGAAAATGTACTCTGCATGTGGTCTGAGCCTGGTCTTCAATTGGGGAGCTGAAACAAAAACATTTATTTGAAATATCACGCTTTATTTGGGAGGCTGAGGTGGGCGGATCACAAGGTCAGGAGTTTGAGACCACCCTGTCCAACACGGTGAAACCCCATCTCTACTAAAGATATAAAAATTAGCTGGGCATGGTGGCATGTGCCTGTAATCCCAGCTACTCAGGAGGCTGAGTCAGGAGAATTACTTGAACCCAGGAGGTGGAGGTTGCTGTGAGCCAAGATTGCACCATTGCACTCCAGCCTGGGTGACAGAGCGAGACTCTGTCTCAAAATAAAGAAAAAAAAAAAGGAAAAAAGAAAAAAAGGAAAGAAATGTGCTTTAATGTCAAAATCAATAAAATATTTAGTACTATTAATATAATGTTTTAAATATCTTGTTGGTTCAAATGGTTTTTTGCCTCCACCTGCCCTTAGGAGTAAAATGGATGCTCCATAAAGGTGTGTCTTGTTCACTTTGGACCTTCCTTGACTCGTGGCACAAAAGCTGAATTTCTTTGCATGTACTCATACCTGAAGAGCCAGGTGTTAAACACAACCTGGATTTGCCCCCGTGTGTTGTATTTGTCAATCAGGACTACTGTATTTTTACTTTCTGTTCTGTTGTCTTCTTCATGCATGAACTACATGTTGAGTGTGATAGGGGAGAAGCTTCCCCTAACAAACTGGATTTGCCCCGGGGTATTGTATTTGCCAATCAGGAACTATTGCATTTTTACTTTCTGTTCTTTTGTCTTCTTCATGCATGAACTACATGTTGAGTGTGATAGGGGAGAACCTTCCCATAAAACCTAAAATGGCAAAGTAAAAAGGTTAGAGTCAATTCTCAGCAAGAAGGACAAAGGTACGTGAATTTAAATAACCTTTACATAGCACATCCCTTATTGAATCTCCTGGAAACAGTCACTTCTTCGTCTTCATGAAAATAATGAAAGTCAGCTGCGCACAGATTTTCCAGCAGTGGGCATTGGGGACTAGAATAAGCACATTTTTCAGCTAGGCTGACTCATCCACATCCATTGGAATGAAGATCTCTGCCAAGTATGGCTGAGGAGAGGAAGATGTAAAAACTATTTGTTTATATCATGTTTTTTATCCTCATGCAAAGGGATTTATGTGATTTGTGTAAGAACAGCAATTAATTTTCATGTATTTCTTCCTTGGGTTTTCCCCAATTTCCACAAAGCACTGGCTACTCAGTGGAGGAAGACTTTTCTGAAAAGAGATTTAAACCCTTTCCAATGTTATTTTTGAATCATTCTATGTAGATCTGACCAAAGATGAGGTTTTCACTTGCCTTTATATACTGTGTATTTGCACTACTCATAGAATCCCTTGTTCTTTAAATACTCTGTGCATTCATGGATAAAATGAAATCTATATGAGATCTCTCTGAGGATTTTTGTTATTCTTATGCTTGTCTTCTGAGCATCTTCAAGTAATTGATTTTTACCCAGTAACTGTAAGTAGTCAGTTTTTATAAAAAGTGGTTACTTTGGGGGAATTGGGAAGAGGGAAACTAGTAATTGAGGATGCAGTTTATATATGTCATGTAGCTCAGAGCATGAGGTATGTATTAGATTTTTTTACAAATTAATTTAAGCGAAAGAAAATAGAAAAGGAAAAGAAAGTGGTCACTGTACTGAGCTCATAAGAGAAGTGATGCCACACAGAAAAACAAGCACACAGAAACTTGTCTTAGCATTCTGAGGCCTCATTAAAAAATGAGTTGCATCTGACAGATGTGTAGTTGTATGCATTTTTAATCTCAGCCATATGGAGGCAGAAATCCTACTAAAACAGTGCTATTTCCAACAGTAATATCTATGGAAATGCATATAAATAATGCTTCTCATTCAAAGATGAAAGGTAAAACAGGCAACTAAACTGTTCCTATAAGTTTAAATGAGATGCCCAACAAAGAATTGTCAGTAAGGGATAATTGCTGTAAGTATTCAGTAGACATTAAGATTCCATGTACTTTTCTGTTTATTTTTAGTGAAAATTGTGTTACTGCACTTTGACATTGTAATTTACAAAACTTTTTAATTTTTTGGAAATAGGACATGACTCTAAGTACCATTATAAATAATGAATCTTGTATGACTGGGTACATTATGTCAAGGGAAATCCCCTGCCCCTCATGAACCTAATATCAGAGTATCTAGATCAGCGAAAGCATTCTAAGAGCTTCCTAACATCAAACAGGTCTTCTTATCCAATTCCATCCAAACACAGAGGCCAAGATTTCTAACAGCACTAATAACATCAACTCCAACAGCAGATATGTGTGTGTGTGTACGCGCATGTGCGTGCATGCATTTGTGTGTGTGTGTAATTTTTAAAACTTGTATTTATTTATTTTTTATTTTAGTGGTGAAGCCTCACTATGTTGCCCAGGCTGGAGCACAGTAGCTATCACAGGCAAGATCATAGCTCACTGTAGCTTCCAATTCCTGGCCTCAAGCAATCCTCCCACATCAGTTTCTAGAGTAGCTGGGATTACAGGCACATACCAGCTAGTTATATTTTACTACAACTAAGTAACTAGTTTAATCAATTGTTTTGCTAAATTAAACTGCTGTGCTGTGGTTTGAATCTGTCCTCCAAAGCTCATGTGTTGGCAACTTAATCCCCAATGCAATAGTGTTGTGATGATCCATTCTTGAGGGTCATGAGGTCATGAGGGCTGTGCCCTCTGGAATGGATTATTGCCATTAATTTGAAAGTGGGTTAGTATTTGCCTCGGAAATTGGTTCCTGATAGAAGGATTTCAATCTCTTGCTCTCTCATGCTCTCTTACCCTTCTGCCATCCACCATGGGATGAAACAGCACGAAGGCCCTCGTAGAGGTGGACCCCTTGATCTTGAACTCCCCAACATCCAGAACTGTAAGAAATAAATTTATTTTCCTTAGAAATTACCCAGTCTATAGTATTTTGTTATAGCAACACAGAATGGGCTAATATATTTTGTGAAACAGCTGATTTTCTCCCCAATTTAGCAGAGCACGAATCCAACAGATTAGGCAGGCTGTTTACTTTTACACAAGACCATACTCCCTGATGAAGAAATACTGGAATCTTTTTCTTCTAATCTTTTTTTGTAAATAACATCCAGCAAATAAAGCTGAATTTCTAATTACCTTGCTTTCATTTGGAATTTTTAGAGACTACTTTTAAGTTTAAAAAGATATTATAATCACATATGTGTTATACAAATAATTATACATTATATGATACATAACATAATTTATATATAATATGCCTATAAAGTAAAAGCCACAGTAAATGCTGACACTGGCATTGCAGATGTAAAATTTCTGTAGTCAATTCTTATTTTCTTTAAAATTGCATATTGGGTTTTCAAATAATAAAAAATACAAAGCAAGGTAGATTATACAAAATAATTAAAGAAATAGGGCCATTTAGCATCTACCACTAGCTGAGTGACTTTTAACAAGTTCTTTAGCCGTCCTGTGGCTTTATTTCTTTTGCTGTAAAAGTTTCCACTTGTGAGATGATGCTTATAAGTCATGTAATACAATGCCTAGCACACAGTAAGAACTCAATAGACTTAAATTTTAAGTAAATTAAGCCCCATAACCAGATGTATGAAATATAAAGAAATCATGACCACATTCTATACTGAATATAGAGAAAACGTAAAGCAATAAGTTTGTTTGTAGGTTTAATGGAGAGTTATCAATAGTATTGCTCTCTACTTTATATGAAACATAATACATGTTGAAACTCCTGCAATCTTTGGTTGAAGTAAGATAAGTATGACATAAAGGAAGATCAGCTGGCTGCTGATATGGCACCTCACAAGGTGGAAGTTTATTAGTGGGGTCACTGGGCTCTGGTTTTGTAAGTGAAGAAATTTGATTTTATGCAGATCAGAATAATTCAGATTGTCTAGAATAGATTCACACTGAATAACATGACAAGGGTGGATATGTAAATCAAATGCCAATGTGTTAATTTGCCTTTCTCAAGTACTGAAATACTTGAACTCTCCATTGAGGGTACCAATAGTGAATCAGATGTGTGATTTAGTAAGGATAGAAACAAAAAATAAAACATTAGGAAATGGGTGGTTTAGAGGATGTATATGCCCTAGACGGGAGGAAAACGTTACAAACTTTTCCTCTAACAAAGTAAAGTACAACTTTCTAATTAACAGAACACTCTTTCCTGCTAATTGCAAGCTCTGCTGAGCTCACAGTGAAGAGTCAGCATCAGCCTCCAGCCTTGTGAGTGAGCCACCTGGAATGCCAGCCCACATTAGATGACTGTAGTCCCAGACTTCATCTGACCAAGTGTATGAGAGACACCAATCAAGAGCTGCCCAGCTGAAGGTGGTCAAACCATAGAACTGTGAGAAATAATAATAAATTATTTTAAGCCACTAAGTTTTCGGATGGTATGTAATGCAGCAATACATTCTAGAAACAATCATCTACTGTCCCTCAATCCATCTTTTGCTTCAACTAGATTATGATATTCAATAAGCTTCCTATTCTTTTGTATTCAATATTTTTGGATTACTTTTACAAGACCTTTTTATTCATTTATTCATGTAACATATTTATTGCTTCTATATATCAGATACTATTCTAGAAATGGCAAATCCCCATCCTTTACAGATCTTATATCTTAGTGATAGAGACAGACAATAAACAACGTAAGTTATAACGGCTAAGAAGAAAAAAACAAAACAAGCAAAAGATAAAACATGCAATGCTGAGGGATGAGTAGAGCAGTGGAAATGTTAAAGAGGGTGGATGAGGAGGCTTCCCTGAGAAAGTCAGTTAATACCTGCAGGAAGTGAAGGAGCTAACCTAGTGAATAACTCAGGAAATTCGAAGTGTGTCTGGTGGAAAAGAGGACAGTGCAAATAGAAAAAAAGATGAAAGTAATAAGACATGAGGCCAAGAGAAATAATGTCGAGCCTTTTAGGTCATAGGTAGAATTGTGACTTTCATTCTGAATAAGACAAGAGTCTACTGAAGTGTTTTACAAAGAGGAGTGACATAATTAGACATGATTGACAGACTCATTCTGAGTATTGTGTTGAGAACAGACGGTAAAGGACCACAAGTAGAGAGACCAAGGAGAAAACCACTGTAGTCATCCAGATAAGAGATGATGGTGTTAGGCCGGGCACGGTGGCTCACGCCTGTAATCCTAGCACTTTGGGAGGCCGAGGGGGGTGGATCACGAGGTCAGGAGATCCAGACCATCCTGGCTAAAACGGTGAAACTCTGTCTCTACTAAAAATACAAAAAAATTAGCCAGGCATGGCGGCGGGCACCTGTAGTCTCAGCTACTCGAGAGGCTGAGGCAGGAGAATGGCGTGAACCCGGGAGGTGGAGCTTGCAGTGAGCCGAGATCGTGCCACTGCAGTATGGCCTGGGTGAAAGAGCGAGACTCTGTTTCAAAAAAAAAAGAAAAGAAAAAAAAGAGATGATGGTGTCTTTGGCTAGCGTGGTATTTGATGAGTGTCAGGGGTCTCGGATATGATTTTACTTCACTTATACTCTAATATGTTAAACTGTAACTGTTTCACAGAACCTGGCAGAAGATATGAGACTCTTGGGTCAGAGACAAAGGACTTTATTACTCAGGGCATAGCAACCAGCATAAGCTTTATGTTTGTGTTGGTTCCTCTTGTCCTGCCAAGTCCCTTAGAGGCAATATGGACAGGCCCAGATGAATGCTACATAATTGGTGGGCATGTGTTGCAGCTGAGGAACACTGAGCTTGGGAAATCCATCTCTTTTATAGTAATAGGCAATAAGCAAACCTGCTCTTTGTCCTGGAGGGTGGGATTGCCTCAACCCTTCAGGATGTTTATCACAAACACAACCCTGAGAAAGGCCCTGAGTGGTCAGGGCCTTGCATTCTTGGAATAACTGGCCAGAATGTATAGGGACTCACAGGTGGTTTGTCTGGCAAGTTGAAGTGAGAAGTAGTTAAATTCTGGATATATATTTAAATTAAAGTTAAGATTTGCCAGTGGCTTTAATTTGTGGGACATTTTTCTAAATAATCCAACCTTTTATTAGTTAACTTATTTGAGACCAATTTTATCTACAAGTATTGGGAGTACCTTATATTTACTCCCAGTATACTGAATATACCTACCATCTAGTTGGATATAATTGAGTACATCCCCAATTCTAAACCTCAAAATAATATATTCAGATCACAACACACTTGAAAATCCTCACATGAAAGAAGAAATTAAACATCTGAGAATGTTACCATATCCCAAATTTGGCAACTGGTGAGATAATGCACTAGATAATATAGTTTATAAAAAGTGGGGACATTATCATTTAAATTTTTTCTAACTAAAGAAAACACTATTTTCTCCTTGCAAAGTCTACCACTTGCATCATCTGCTTCTGAAAGATATCCACTTTCAAACTACATTTTGCATATGTGCAAATTTCCAATTATACCCTCTTTAACCTTAGAAGGAATTCAAAGATCCAAAGTTGCAAGAAAACGCTTGCATCATCAGAAAAAATATTTATCAAAGAACTAAATATACAAACATGTTACATAGTACACTTCCCTTTTTTATAACAAAAATTAATGAAAATAATATTCTACTTGGTGGCATTCAACATTTCAGCAAGCCAAGGTGTGTCTGAAGTTCTTAAATTAGTTTCTCAATCTGGGGAAGTGTTTTAATTCTTCAGATTACAATTATACTTAATCAATAAAAAATAATTATAGCTGAAACTGCTAGTGCATGATCAGTAGAAAACCTAATTAATATGCTCCATGGGAACATGTCGTACTAATAGAACATTCCTTCATACTGTGTTTCTCAACACTGGCTAGGTATTAGAATCAACTGGTGCTTAGAATACAACACAAAGAATACCACGACTAGGCCTTGGTCCTGGAAAATTGGCTTCAATTGGTTTGAATGGAGCCAGGCCTTAGGATTTTTTTTAAAACTCTGTAGGTGAATGTAATGTTCAGTCATCATTGAGTACCACTGTGCTACTGAATTCCAAAATACCACTTCCCCCAAAGTCAGATGTGCAGCCTAGTGTTCTATGTCATTGGATGTATTGAAAATAAAATGTTCTCGGCCAGGCATGGTGGCTCACACCTGTAACTCCAGCACTTTGGGAGGCTGAGGCAGGTGGATCACCTGAGGTCAGGAGTTTGAGACCAGCCTGGCCAACATGGCGAAACCCCATCTCCACTAAAAATACAAAAATTAGCTGAGTGTGGTGGCACACACCTGTAATCCCAGCTACTCAGGAGGCTGAGTCAGGAGAATCGCTTGAACCCAGGAGGCACTCCAGCCTGGGCGTCAGAGTGAGACTCCACCTCAAAAGAAAGAAGAGAAGAGGGGATGGGAGGGGAAGAGAGAGAAGGGGTGGAAAAAGAGTTCACATAGAGAGGCATCCTCAAATATCCCAAATCTATTCTTTTTCCTTTTCTTCTTAGAACTTGAATAATAATATTTTTGCCCTTCTTGCTTATTTCCTCTGTGTGCCCTAAACGTCCAAATCTAAAGACACCTGTCTATCCAAATTGCAGGATCTTCCAAATGTTAAAAGGGGACCTAGATTTGATAAGGCTGGGGCTACTCTACCACTTATGTTCCAGTTGAAATTGCCTTCAACATCTCAATTCCCAAGCTTCTAGGAATCCAAAGCTATCTTCAAGATTTCTACAAATTCTTAGAGAATAAGCATTCTCTCGGCCTCTTCAACTTTTTGGCTCAAGTTGCCTCTGCTTTCAACATGTGAACTTCAGCCGGAAACTCAGTCCTTCTTTGCTGCTCATACTCACTAAACAGTCCCTTGCATAGAATATTCCTGAGTTTTATTACACTTTACTGACCATTCTGGCAATAAAAGGAGGTGGTAAGGAGTGTAATTCTGAGATAAACTGCTAATTGTCTCTCAATGTACATTCTCTCTTCCTTCCTTTCAGTAATTCACCACTCCCATCTCCCCACAACTCAAAGACTGTCTTTGTTTGGAAAGACATGTCTATTCCTAAAAGAAATTCTGATGACAGTTGTTGTGATAATATAAACCATATTAAAGCACTTTTGAACAATAATTGGTATATATTAGCCCCTTATATATACACAGGAAGTATTCTTCTTTCTTTGAAATAATTTGCTAATATAAAATCTTATTTTTCTGCCTAAATATGTCTTCCAGAATTTGGAAATAAAACATCAAGTAGTCTAAAACCATGGAATTTGACAGGCTTTTAAAATTTTTTTCTGAGACAGGGCCTTGCTCTGGCAGCCAGGCTGGAGTGTGTGGCGTGATCATAGCTAACTGTAGCCTCAACCTTCTGGGCTCAAATGATCCTCCTGCCTCAGGCTCCTGAGTAGCTAAGACGACAGGCACACACCACCATTCCCAGATCATTTCCTAAATTTTTTATAAAAATGAGATCTTGTTATGTTGCCCAGGCTGGTGGTCTTAAACTCTTGGCCTCAAGTGATCGTCCTGCCTCAGCCTCCCAAAGTGTTGGGATTACAGGTGTGAGCCACCTTACATGGCCAACTTTGTAGATAAACAAATTCAAGTTGTTTGGAGTTTTATTTTCATTTTATCTCAAGATAAAATAAATGAATGCTGATATAACCAGTGGTGCCATTGTTGCAAAACTAACCTCCATAAGCTGGCATCAAATACAGACATCTCTAGTCTCAGCATTTTCTGCTTTCTTGATTGCTTAGGCTCTTTAAAATTAAAATTCTATGACTGTTTGACTAAGCCAGCTATTAAATGATGGTAGAATTGAGTGGTCTGGTAAACAAGAGATTCTGTTTACCTGAAATATTTCATTTATGCCATAAAATATAAACCATTGTTAAAGAGCATACAAAAATGTCTGCCTGTTATTATGGTTATACATTTTTTGACTCCATCTTCTGTAAGCAAGAAGATACAGGCTTTCTATCTCTCCCCATCAACTAAAGCCATGACTTTTGTATTAAATAACAGGCTGGAGGTAAGGGGAAGGGAAGAATTAGGGTGTTGGGAGCAGGCTGGCCATGGTGATGGTGTTTGTATGTGTTTTAAGAGTGTGGCCTCAGAAACCAGATACCCCAAGTTCAAATCTCAAATCTACCACTAACTATCTGTGTGATATTAGGCAAGTTGCTTAACTTGTCTATGCCTCAGTTGGAATAAAGATTTGTAAAATAAGAATAATGATTTATTATAATAATGATAGTACCACCTAACAGGGGTATCATGGAGATTAAGGTTCACGCAGTGTCCTTAACATATTGTAAGAGTTAAATAAATGCTAGCTATTATATTAAGAAACTGCACTGTTCAGACTTGATATCAACTGAAATTTCAGTTTGTGTGGGTAGAATCTGGTACATAATATCTCATCACTTCTGCAACTAATTATACCAACTAACAGAAGTGACACATTTTATTATCTAAGAGATGAAATGCCATCCCAGGTCATAGAGAATTTCCTTTTATTTATTCTTTCTATGGGAGATTCCACCTACTTTAAATGAGAGTGAAAATTCTTAAGAAGACATCTGTTTTGTCTTATATGTTATATATGTCTTCATATTCACACACAGATAGCATGTACTTTCTATGTATTCTAGCCATGAAAACAGCCGAAAATGTTAGAGGCACATTATACTCTGCATGGAGCATCTGAAGTCAGCAAAAGAAACAAACAAAAAAAAAATGATTGTACTGTCAGAGTTAAAAATTCAAAAATATTAATCAACTTTTTAATCATCTGTAGGATACCATGCATAAATGGCCCTTGTGAATTTTTCTCCCACATGTCATTGAATTTTATAACTAGCATTTTTAAAAAAACAAACCAAACATTTAGTCAAGTGCATGGTTCTCACTTATCTCTGATGCTGCGTTGTGGACATTGTTTTTAAATACTTAAAAAACAAAGCTCATCATCATCCTCACCGAACCAGGGTTGAATGTCAGCTTGATGGCAAATGACCCATGGCCCCAAAGTAATGCCTTTGCAGGTGGGACGTTCCAGTGAATATTTGGACATGAACTGTCAAAAGGGATATACACAGCAGTTTCAGCATTTGAGGGAAGGCATATTATTATATCATTGTATAAATGGCCTTTGCCAAACAGTAACAGGGATAGGAGAGGGGGCAATCTCTAACCAGCTGTTGTGGTGGAAGGTAACTGCAGCCCTCTATCCCCCACTGCATGCGGAAACAAGAGAAATGCTGGAAGTTTAATAAGTTTTCAGATTTCCAGCCAGCCTTTTGTTTAAAATCACTTCTAACTTTTGACTTCTGCATGCTGCATTTCATGTTCCACACAGTAACTTTCTTTGTTTTGCAGAATAGCATTAGCTTCTACTACACTGCCACATTTTACTATGCATTAAGCATCTGGTACAATAGACTAAGCAACACAGAAAGCAGGATTATGCTGTCAGACTTAATAATTCAGGAATATTAACCAGCTCTCATAATTATCGGTAGTTCTTCACGTGTAATTGGCCCTCGATGTACATTTCTGTACTTCTGTGTATCTCTCTGCATAACAGTATAAGGTAATAGTGCCTAATCTTTCATGTAACTAACAGAGTTAATTTGGCTAAATGAAATCAATTCATCAGTGATAGTAGCTCCTTGCCACAATAAAGAATTACTTAATCACACACACACTCAAACACGTGTATACACCTTACCAAACAGCTATTTTAAAACAACACAACACACTTATTGCAGACAGTAACGAAGGAGTAAAGCTGTTTTGCCTTAGGCAAACTTGAGAAAGGGGGAAAGTAAACCATGTTCAAAGCTTTACCTGCGAAGTCAACATCTAGAGCTTGGCTTACTGCAAGCTTTGGTTTGAGACCATTTGCTTCCCGTTTTAATTAAAATGCTTTTTGTCATCTGCTGTGACTCTACCTGTACTACTGCAGGACTGCTCAAATCCACTTTATACTTGGTCTTAAACAGCTTAATTGCAATTTAGACAACACATCATTTACCTGCGAGGGTCAGAGTTCAGGATTCTGGGCTGAAGCAGTGAGAACTGGTCAGAAGCTCTTGTTCTCATAACATCCTTATTTGAACATATCAAGTTGAAAGACCATCTACTGTGTTGATCCTAGACAAATGTCTCTTCAAACATTTTACTAATTGATATTAACATTTTCCATGCCTTTGCAGTTTCCTGTTTTCTTCCTTTGCTTTCAATTGCCATTTCCTGTGCATGCCACCATATCTGAGGGAAGTGACTGCTTTTCTCTATGGTGATTTTCTCCTATTTATATGAAATGGGCTTTGAAACAATAGAAACAGATTTGTTAAAAACAAATAGGAGTTGCTAAATAGGAGTAAATGTGCTCTGAGTGAGGAAGGGAGTTTATAGAGTAGCAAAGTGAATGTACATCAGTACTCCTTTCCCTGTGCCTGAACTGTTCAAAGCACTTTGGGTTGTTCTCTGCTCCTTGACTATGTTTCAGATGGATAAAGTTTGCTAATATTTGAACTCTGGTTAGGGGAACTATCTAGTAAAGATAGCTTTCATATGTTTCCTTTCATATGTTAAAGGAAGGATCTAGCGAATGCATTTCTTAGAGTGATTGTTTCAGTGACTGACAATGAAAGAGTTCTAGAATCAGAGTGGGTCTGCCTGTCATTAGGGAAGGCACACTTAGAGGGAACTGTTAGAATATATGCTCCTTGCTATCTGACAGTAGGTTGCAAAAGCTAGCCTTTTCGTCTCTATAATAGGGTTCCTAGTGAAATAAACAGAAGTTCTTAAAGTGAAGGATGTATGTTTTCAGAGGTAAGAATGAGGAAGTAGAAAATATGACAAGCTCATTCATTTGGAAAATCTAGCTCGTGAAAAGAAGTGGAATAGCGTTTCATTAAAGGAATCATTGAACCTCTCTGAGACTCAGTTTCCTCATTTAAAAAATGAGAATAATGGCACTCAACTAACACAGGTTTTTCTGGGGATTAAGTTAGGTATATAAGGCACTGAGTATGATACATAACACATGCTTTATAAATGATATTTATATACTCCTGTTTTCCTAGAACTCATTAAACAGTGCCCCAATTGGATTTGACCGTTTTTATATTAACATGCTTTCCTGCTTTCTTTATAGGGAGCTCACCAAGTTTATAGGTTAGGGAGAACTTAAATGAAATAAAGAACTAAAAGTGGGGAAAATAAGGCAGCAACAAATCATAATAAAAATACCAGTTGAAAAGAAAAGTGGAATCAAGGATCTCATAATAGTGTTCATTTCTCTGTTGTAAATAGTCCATTTGGAAGAACCTGTGATCCACTTTTACAGATAACTTCATGGTAAGACTAATTTATCCTGGGTGTTTGGAACTTTTGCTTGGTAAACACAGGACAGATTTTTGTTGTTGTTATTGTTAACAAGGAATGAATGAGAAAACCTATAGGGAAGTTACTGGTACTGATAATCCATGAAACTGGAAAAGCTAAGATTTAGTGGCATTTTTTTCCTTATCTGTAGAATGGCATAAATTATTACTTTTAAATTTAAACCATAGAAAATCTGAGTTACTATCTCTTAGCTAAGTTTAGATAAGTATTCAAAAGAACTTAAAGAAGATACATCATAAACTTGGAACTTTAAGGTTTAAGACACTTGGACAGGATTTTAACTAACTAATTCATTTTTTTCCCTAATGTAGTTATTAGGAGCATGGGTTTTGGCATCAGAATGTCTGGACATGAATCTTGCTTTATTACATCTGAGCTTATGCCAGGAGGAAGTTATACAACTTCTCTGACCTGTTTCCTCATCTGCAAAAGGAAGATAATAAAATTGACCACAAAGGTTGCTGTGAGCATCAAATTAACTCTACCTTGCTTAGAGAAGAATCTTGCAATTAGTAAGCACTTAATAAATGTTATAAGATAAATACCAATATTGTCATACTACTATTAGTTATTTGTTAAAAAAAATTTTGTCAGACCCTCTGCTAGAAAGTAGGAATAAAACATGAATGTGATTATTTCTTCTATCAGCTCTCTGTCTTCTTGGAGAGAAGTCCAGTGCCTTCTTGGAGAGAAGTCCAGGGCAGACCAGGGGTTCTTAAATAGGATTCTGTGGATAGGCATCAGGGAATCTGTAAATTCTACATAGAATTTTGGAGAAGAAAATTTTTTCTCTAATTCTATACAAAATTTGGATGACAATTTTTTTTCCTGAAGGTAGGATGTCCAGCTTTAACAGATTATCTTGGGACCAATGATCCCAGACAAACGAAGGATGATTAATCTACAAAGATGATTTCACAACAGATTACAAAGCCTCCTTCAAGCCTCCTCCCGGATCAAGATGGAGAAAACAGTTGATCAGCCTCAGAATATCAAGGGAACTTAAGGTCTCTTTAGAGCCAAAGTACTAATCAATCACTAAATACTTTCATTTTCTCACTTTCTTCAGAAAATTCCCATCATATTTTTTACCAAGTGTGCACGCACACACACACCCATATCTAGGTCAATGAAAGAGGATTTGATACTAAAAAAACAGCACTTTTCACTTTCATGAGAAAGGGTTTTTCTGAATCACCTTCACAGCATCATTTAACGCTTTCCCTACCCTGTACATGATGACTTCTTGTAATCCCCCTACCATGCTATGAGTTCCCCAGGGGTGGGAATGGAGTAATAACAAGCCTTGAAGCCCAGCGTCTAGCACAGGGACCTATACACAGTAAATGGTCAGTTAAATGTTTTGTTCTTAACTGCACTTTAACTAAGCTGTACTAAAGTATACGGACGCAGATGTGCATTTCTTATGAAGAAGCATGAAATATTTTGCTTTCTGTGTTGCTAGAATCGACTCCACTTACACAAACTTAGTTTAATAGAACTCATTAGCAGCTAATGATTTTCATCAGGTATTAAAAAATTCTCGGTTGCCACTTGACTATATACAATGAAAGTGACAGGCTGAAGGCAGAAGACTATGCCAGGATGTTATAGGAAAATGTCAAGGCCATGTGAAAAAAGAGGGGCAGTCAGAGGGAAGTGAAGGAAGGAAGAGGGAGGAGCTGCCACTTGAGAGATTGTATCATGGTCCTCAGCTGTCTGTCACTGAGAAGAGTTTGCAACTCACAGGGTTTACGTGGTTTCAGTTGGTGCATGATGCTGGCCTTCTGGTGAAGTATTTTTTTATGGAACTGATCAAATTCCCCTCTTTCACATCTGCTCCTATATGTCCTGGTTAACTTCACAGTGGTCATCATCTTCCCTTTGCTTCCATTTTCTAGGGAGTTTTTAGGTATCCCGGGAAAGTACTTTTTGTTCTGTTTTAAACAAAACTTATTTTTCATTTTAAATGGTACACAAATGGCAGAGGTAGGAAATAAACTGAAACCTTCTTACAACTTTGCATGGGAACTGGGGATGACAGGAGGCCCCTGTGAGGTGCATTGTACCTGCTCAAGTAAGGAAGAGGGGAGCCAGCTTCTCCCCACAGCAAGGGAGTGTCAGGTGCCATTCCTCAGTGCTCTGACTGCAGGACACTTGCCATGGAAGCTGAACACACATTAGAATTCTCAGGCAGAACTGTGTGGTTTAAAGGATCTAGATAGCTGGGAACGAATATTTTCTGTTTCTGCCTAATGTAAAGTATACAATATGGCATTTGGAAGTTCCCTTGAGTCCTGATGGTCTGGCATTTTAATTGCTACTTCCTTAATTCAGACTCCTGCCATCTCTAGCCTATGTTAGGCCTTGGGCTCCAAATTAGTTTTTCTTCACAGTCCTGAGAATCTACAGTCTCTTCACAATATCCTCCACTACCTCAGTGACTAATGCCCCAGGTACACTGAACTACATTGAGTTCTGCTTGATCAACCTGTCCTCAGGGCCTGTATATATGCTGTTCTTGCTTGAAATACTGTCCCCACTCCTTCCCATTCTGGTATACCTCCCTTCACCTAGATATGAACTCATCACTAAGTTTTTGCTTCTCCGGGAAACTGTCCCTCAAACACCCTCACCCTCGTGCCTGGGTCTGATGCCCCTCTGAGGTACTTCTTCAGTACCATAAACCGACCTCAGCACAGCCCTATGTTCCTGCATTCCAACTGTCTACTCACCAGACAATAGCCTCATATGACAGCTAAGTGTAGGTCTCGCTATTCAATACATCCCAAGTCCAGGAAAGTCTCAATAACTAGCCCACGAATGAATAAATGAAGGGAGAAACAGGTGACTGTGCCAAGGTTCAAGAATGTGTTTGCTATGATTGCCTTTAACAGTCTTCGTGCTCATGGGTCAGAACTTGTATAGTTCCTAAAGACAGTATTTTGTTACTATATATATTTTTTAAATGGGGGCTAATGAGAAAATTCTTTAATTTGATTGAAATAATGTGAAAGGAGTTTATAAGCCATTTTATAAGATAAGAGCAAGATGAGTTCAATGTGCTCTCTAAATAGAGTAATGTTGTATCCCAGTTATGTTAGTTGTCCTTAAATGATTCTTAGTGCCATCCCTTTTTATTCTGTTTCCTGATTTGGACCACACATTAAATGGTCATTCCATCTCTAAATACCTTGGGAATCATGGAGAGAAGAGGAATCACAGACATACAAAGAACACTTGAAGGATTTTCTAGAAGTTTGAAAGTAGAACTGAAAAATATAGCCAATACACGTTCCAATTCTACTTTCTCAACAACACAATTTAAATTTACTCAGAGCTTTGCACAATCATGATTAATGATAAAAGGGAAAGAAGTGGTTTTGCTAGAGCTTCTTAAGAAACTACTCTCAGTCTCTCTCAGTTACCCAAAGATAAACACTTGCAAATTCTTTTTATTTGGAGAATTAAGATTATTATCAATTAACATCGAAAGAATAATGTTTCCTAGAATGTCTTATAAAAGCCTGGTTAGTGAGTGTTGTTATTTCAGATTGCCTTTGTTTCTCATCCTTTTTTTTTGATTACAGCTGATTGTTAATTTAAAAAAATGAATTGATATGACAATGAATGTATGATAACTAAGTGGTTTATTTGAGAACGTCCTTGTTGATTCATGTGAAAACACAATCCTAAGAATACCACCTTCCTCCCCCAGGCTGCTTGAGCTCAGTAAACAGATTTGCAGGACTCATTTACATCAAGAACCAACTAACTTTTTGGAAACCAGAAAGGCTTAATTTCTACAGAGTCTGTTAATTCTTTGTAATGTGTTCATTGCTTGCATCTTTAATTGAAATGTTTTTAATAGATGAACTCATCTGTTTTTATAACATTCCTAAAAAGTACCATGAATTAGCTTGGTATACACCCGAAAGAAAGGAAATCAGTATACTGAAGAGATATCATCACTCTCATGTTTACTGCAGCACTATTCACAATAGCCAAGATTTGGAAGCAACCAAGGGACCCATCAACAGATAAATGGATTAAAAAGTAAGGTGCATATACACAATGGAGTACTGTTCAGTCATAAAAAAAGAATGAGATCCTGTCATTTGCAAAACATAGGTAGAACTGGAGGACATTATGTCAAGTGAATTAGGCCAGGCACAGAAAGACAAACTTTGCATATTCTTACTCATTTGTGGGAGCTACAAATTAAAACAATTGAACTCATGCAGATAGAGACTAGAAGGATGGTTACCAGAGTCTGGGAAGGGTAATGGGGGTTAGGGTAGTTGGGAAAGTTAATGGATTAAAAAAAATAGATAGAATGAATAAGAACTACTATTTCATAGCACAACAGGCTGACTACAGTCCACAATAATTTATTATACATTTTTAAATAACTAAAAGAGTATAATTGGAATATTTATAACACAAAGAAATGATAAATGTTTGAAGTGAAGGATACTCCATTTACCCTGATGTGATTATTATGCATTGCATGCCTGTATCAAAATATCTCATGTATCCCATAAATGTGCACACCTACTATGGTACCCATACAATTAAAAGTTTTTTAAAAAGTGCCATGATTTAGAGACCTCTTTTCATAGCAGAAGTTGATCACATAAAGAATGCCTCAAGTTGAGCATGAGTACCCAAACAGAAATTAAAGACTATGTTTTATCTTGCTTGAGTTATACTCTAGTCATGAGATTGCCATCCAGATCTCAAGATAGGAAGCCATGAGGTCATCTTCTCTCTCCTCCCAAGGTGAATGGTGTGCCCCTCCCATTTTTCTCTCTGCCTCTCTCTACTCCTTCCTAACCAATAGATGAGCCACAGTACAAACAATGTCATCCTCAAGCTACCGAGGGTTCTCCTTGATAGCCTGGCTTGTGTTCCACTACTCTACCTTTCCCTATTGTCCTGCATTTGCTAAGGAATGTGTCATCTCTGATTCTGTTCATTAACTTCTCTGAAATCCAATTAATACTTTCCTCTGTGATTCACATAGCATTAGCCATTGTTTTCCTTAGCCCTTCTTGTTCTGCAGTTGGAAACCGACTTGCCTAATGCTTGAGCAGGTCAGAATCCGGGTCAACAAAGCATTAGCAGGCTGGTGTATCCTTGCAAGCCTGGTATCTGATAAGACAGGATGAATCCCATCACTCATGAATTTGCCAATCCTAATCATCCCCAAATCTTGTAGCATTTGTCCAAACTGGAAGTTTTCCTATGTTTTCCGATTAGCATTTCAATTCCTTGAATAGGATTTGAACCTTAACACATTTCCTAGGCTGAGGCTCTGATACTCTGCCTAACTCAGGTCACTTTCTCTCCAGAGGCTTTTAAAGTCCTGACTTTGTTGGCATCCTGCCCCATATGACAAGCATCTAAGTCTCTATGATATGATGTTGAGCAGTGGTTTGGAATGGAACCCGTTACCATGCTCCCCTCACAATTGACAATCTTTTGGAATGTGTTCGGTTGATCTGAATCAGGCTTGGTTTTGTCATGCTAGTAAGACCTCCTCCAAGGGTAGTTTCTATGGCCAGCTTAGCTTCAGAAAATAAACCCTATTTCTTCCTCATCCCCTCTGGTTTGCTGCTAATGTTCCAGCATGTCCTTCTTCTAAGGTCTCTTAGGTTAGGACTCCAATAAAGCTGTACATCAAGTTCACTTCTATACATATTTATTGATTACTTTCTGTGTTCAAGTATATGCGGGAAGAGGAGCAAGACTGATGAAATGACACATTCTCAGCCTGCCAAGAATGTATGGCCTGTGTGCAAAATAGACATCTCAAGAAGCAACGTTAATGTACTGCAAATAAAAAAGAGATTTACCTATAAACTTGCCAATTGTAGTATAAGCACTTGAATAATGCTTGTTAAGTTGCACTCTGTGATATGGACAGGCTTTGTTCCCTCTCTAAGCCTCACTCCCAATCTATCCCCATCCCCCAACATCATATTCTTTTCCAAATAAACATTCCCTATGTACTTCCTTACCAGGTGGCAAACTGTACCCTTGATTCTGTATGTTTGTTACAATCATATCTGGGTAATACAAGAATCTTTTTGAGAGAGACAATTTCCTCTTTTTTTCCTATAAAAATCTTGCAATACTTAATTAGTGGAAAATAACCAAATACATTGCTATTTAGTGAAGGCTGTTCTGTTAGGTGGCATAAGATTTGGGGTTTTTTATCAGCAAGGAAAATTAAATAACATTCAGTATTATTAATGTTTATCAAGTGCCCACAGGGTACTAAAAATGCCTTAGAACAAATGCAAAGGCAGAGTTCCATACTGTCATGTTTACAATGAGATAAGAAGTATTTTAGCTCTTTCTTCTTACTGTTACAAATCTATTTCATAGACTGATTTTCTTCAGGCCCTAGAGCCATTCATGATTCAATCTCTCAGCATTATAGCTTCCTTAAGGAAGAGGTGTATCCCTTATACCCCAAACAATCAAGAAACATTTGTAGGGTTTACATGGCCCAGAACCAGCATTTTCCCATGTTTCTACAGTGTTTTTATTTTTATTATTTTTCCTAAGCAACATTTACATACATTTATGTAGTTCTTAACTATATACTTGATACTGTACTAAGACTTTTGCAACTCACTTAATCCTCCCAGCAAACCCATGAGAAACGCAATCCCATTTTATAAGACAGGAGAGTAAGGCACACTGACTTAAGTCATATGGAGAATGCTGGAGCCTGCTCCAAGCCTGAATAGTGGCCGCTGTGGAGTCCGCATTCTCAACCACAACACCTAGCTGCTTTCCAAAGGTGACTTTAGACACTTTAGTACTCATTAGCATCTCTAGGAAAGAATGCATAAGAGACCCTTGTTTTGATGCATTCCTGGTCTACAACCTCATTTTTAAGAACTATTTACTCCTTACAACTCCTAGTGCAAGCCTAGCCTCCATGTTATTTTTATATCGTCATGGCCCCACTGACCACAGCTGAATAGAACAGTGTTGGACACATAACTCCACCTGGGCCAATCAGATTCTCTCTCCTTGGAATTGAAATCAAAACACCATCAGCACTAAAGGCTGAAGTTGTATAGAGTCGAGGTTTGTACAGCCATTTCCTGCCGTGCACGGGCATGTGTGTTCATGTACTTTTGGCATGTCACATGCACTGCTGCAGAGAACAAAGACTCCCTGGCCTCAGAGAGATGGAGAAAAAGGCTTTAATTTCTCTTTTCCTGGATTGAATCAATTGTAAGGTCTACTAGCCCCTTCTGCCTTGGTTCCACTGAATACTATTGTGTCAAGATTTCTGTTTGTTATATATATAAAACCAACGCTGTTGAGATATGGGCAGCAAACATTCACACTTGTTTATCTTAGTACTTGCTGACAGAGCCAAGTTTATAGACAAGGTTATTCATTATTGATTACCATTCTCACTGTCATCTTCACCATTCCTGCTTGCCACGTTTACCTGTTTAAACAAAACTACCAGGCCAGGTGCAATGGCTCACATCTGTAATCCCAGCACCCTGTATTATGATCATGCCATAATTGACTTACACATTCCCTCATCTTTGGATGTTTAGATATTTTCTGATTTTCCCATTATAACCCTGTGATGGACATCCTTGAACATAAATTGTTGAGTGTATATCTGATTATTTAGTAAATATAACTTGAATAATCACTATGCATAACTTGTCAAAGATTAAAAAATGAATATAGGCCGGGCGTGGTGGCTCACGCCTGTAATCCCAGGACTTTGGGAGGCCGTGGCAGGCAGATCACGAGGTCAGGAGATGGAGACCATCCTGGCTAACATGGTGAAACCCCATCTCTACTAAAAATACAAAAAAAGTTAGCCAGACATAGTGGCAGGCACCTGTAGTCCCAGCTACTCTGGAGGCTGAGGCAGGAGAATGGCATGAACCTGGGAGGCGGAGCTTGCAGTGAGCTGAGATTGCGCCACTGCACTGCAGTCTGGGCGACAGAGCAAGACTCCGTCTCAAAATAAATAAATAAATAAACAAATAAAATAAAATTAAAAATAAACAAATAAAATAAATAAATTTAAAAAAAAACACCTACCTCTGGAAGGTATGGGGGAGGCTTGAATTTTTTTTAGCAAATGTTTCAGAGCTTTTATTGATAACTAGTTGAAAGCAAAGTCCTCTGGGTGTAACTAAAGCAATTGATAATTTCAAAAATTTTCAAGAAAAGGGGAGAGGGGCTTAGCTATAGAAGGGTCCAAAGATGAACTTGGATAAATTCACATTTCTGCCCAGGGCTGACCTGGACTTATCTTTTGAAGCAGACAATTCTGTAAAATAGAAGGTAAACAAAGCTAAGGACTACGATGAACTGCACATGTTAATGATTCATCTCGTGTCTGCTATTTAGTCATGTGATTAATCCAGAGATGGATTTATAATCTTATATGTAAATTCATAAATGGAGAATCAGAACAACCTATTACTTAGAGATACTCAATACTGAATGGTCTTTAGCTTGGTTGTTCTGAAGCCTCTACAGAGAGCCTCCGATGAACATATTTCTTACTTTCTTTGAAAATGAGATCAGGAGATATAAGATATTCCCTAATTCAGGTTCAGATAAGAACCTCTTGATGTTCTGGCCTTGCAATTAAAATTTCAACTCAGAAAAATCTCTTCTCTTAGCATTTTTCATAGTGTCAAAACAGTCTTCAAAAACTAATACTTCTGCCTATGGAATTAAAAAAGAAATAGACTGAATAATTGTTATGTACGATCTTAAAGTCACAGCACTTGGAAAGCTCCTTACAGACAAACATGTAATCATTTTTGACACTGAGGAATTTGAAAAAACTAGACAGAATTTTAATGTTCTTTAGTATTATTTTAAAAATATTCTTTATCCATGAAAAAACTCTAAAATAATTCATGAGATTACCAGTGTTGATAAACTATTTCTAGGTTTCTAGGACATAAGTGAGGCATCCTTTGCAGAGATTTGAAGACTGTGCTAACAGAGATATAAATTTGAAAACCAATATGCATTTGGATATGTGTTTTTTTAGTTCCAGTTTCTCATAAAACAAACTAAAGGCACATATTTTACTTTTTATTTTCTTGTAAAAAATTAGAATGACTAGCATAAGGGAACCAAGTGGAAAGTCAAGCAATAAAGACAACTTTGTAGCGTAAGAAGATATTTGATATTCTGTAACTTTCCATTATGTCACACTTTATGTAGGTGCTACAAGCCTGATTTGCTTTTGACCATTGCTAATATTAATCGACATTTTAACTGAATGCTCTATTTGCAAAATCATCTTATGGTACTGCTTTCAACAACAGCGTCTATCACGAAATACATTTCAACTGTTTTGCAAACTTTCTTCCAATTAATAATTAAACAGAGGAACAGCTTGCAGTATATGCTTGGAACTAATTTTACTATATATAGTGGGAAATGACAAGCACATATGAAGATGTGACTGAAGCCTGGTAACATTTAAATATTCAGTTTTTCCTCTGTTACCTTGACTAGAGCAAAGTTGGTTCCCAAGGTAAAAACTAAGTGGTCTGCCGGCATATGGTCTAACCTCCATTTGAGTGCTAAAAGCTGGATACTGTTTTTGTGAAACAGATGTTGTTGAGTGCAGCAATGCACAACTGACTCTAGCTAACAGCTGGGAATCCTTCGTGACCCATATAGCGAGAAATAAACATGGTCCTATGCTTGGCAAAAGTGTAAGGAAGCAAATTTCCATTTGTTAAGGGCTTATCAAAATGAAGAATAAATGTTTTTAGCTATAAACTGATTTTATTCACCAAAATAATCTTTCCAGCAGTTTATGTGATGGCCTCATAATATTACAGGCACCCTTTGCCAGATGAAGGCTGCAGTTGCACTGACATATAGTACAGATGGAAAATAAACATCTGCCTCAATCAAGAGAGAAGACCAAGGACAAGGTTGACGAATAATATCTGGCATGACTATCTTTTCAGGGAAGCACATAAATGCTACAGGACCAACACCACTGGCATCGTCTGGTGTTGTCCTTATGTGGTTACTGACCATGAAGAGAGATGATTAGTATGCACTCTCCAAGGAGGAGTGGTGCAGATGCTCAGGATGATATGATTCCAACTCTCTAGGATCTGCTTTGCTGTAGCCACACCATGTGAGACGCAGAGCAATTCCATTTTATTTATTTTTTTTTTTACTGGTTCAGCTGCATTTATTGTCGGCAAAGTTTCCCTGTTAAATGTGACAAACAAAGGGAGGAAGGAGGAAGAGGAGGAGAGAATTTGGAAAAGATAGAAACATCTTTTTTCACGGACATAGAAAAATGTCAACAAAGGTGCCAAGTCAAAGTTCAAATGATTTCTTCGGATGGATACTAAACTCCAAGGTTTTGATTGTGAAACACTAGATTTTATTATGTGGTCCAACTTCGCCTTTGGCAAACTCTGAGTGACATAATGTACTTTCTGTGAGAGAGGCACACAGGCAGGCACACGCGTGGATACACACACACTGCGGTCCTAGCACCAAGTTCCTTTTGTCCTCATTGCAACCAAATGATTCATGTGGCACAAATAATATGACAGATGTAGCTTTAAAAATTCAGTTTTATTGCGAGTGTCTTTTTGACTGAAACTTCTTTCATTTTCTGATATCTCTTGTGACCATATGGAGTTTAGATGGCAGTGAATTCCCTTCTACTAACTCAAACCCTTTTCTGCACCTGGGCACAATTTTGGATAAAAAGATGAAGTAAAGGGGAAAAGTGCCAGGATTAATATACCAGATCATATTATGAGTAAAAGGGTACATTTTCCTTTTTTGGGAAAAGACAATTTCAGTACTGTGATTTTGTTAGAATTTTATTTTTAAAAGTGACATTGTGGAGATTCTATGCATGGATTTTTTAAATTATTTATTTCCCTCGAATGATAAAGACAGAGACTTGCTTAGATTCTGATAGTCTAGTTGAAGCAATTATGATCATTCAATCTTTTTAACTTTAGGAGGAGCTGAAATCTCAGACTTCACCAGACTCTTAATAGAGCAAATATTTACTGAACATTTACTATGTATCAAGTGCTGTACTTAACTCTTCTCATGTTCTTGTGCATGTAATATTCACAGAAATCCTATGAGTCATAAACTATTATTATTATCCCCATTTTATAGATAAGAAATTAAGGCACAGAGAGGTTAGGTGACTTGTCTAAAGTCACACAGTTAGTCATGGTGAAACCAGCGTTTGAACTGAGGGATTGAGCTCAAGAGTCATTCTACTATAAAGACACATGTACACATATGTTTATTGCAGCGCTATTTACAATAGCAAAGACTTGGAACCAACCCAAGTGCCCATCAATGATAGACTGGATAAAGAAAATGTGGCACATATATAGCAAGGAATACTACACAGCCATAAAAAATGAGTTCATGTCCTTTGCAGGATGAATCCGGAAACCACCATTCTCAGCAAACTAACACAAGAACAGAAAACCAAACACCACATGTTCTCACTAATAAGTGGGAGGTGAACAATGAGAACACATGGACACAGGGAGGGAGGGGAATGTCACACATTGGGACCTCTTCAGGGGGGTGGGGGGCAAGGGGAGGGAGAGCATTAGGACAAATACCTAATGGGTGAGGGGCTTAAAACCTAGATGACATGTTGATAGGTGCAGCAAACCACCATGGCACATGTATACCTATGTAACAAACCTGCATGTTCTGCACAGGTGTCCCAGAACTTAAAGTAAAATTAAAAAAAAAAGTTTGCCTTCTAAAAAAAAAGTTTATGTTCTTGACCATGGTGCTACTAGGAGTTTAAGAAATTATAGCTCCTTTGGTACTGAATATCAAGATGTGTTGTTTTTTGTTACCTCATTAATAGGAACTCTATTTGGTATAGCACACAAAAAGACGTTTCATTTAGTTATTTTGAATATATTGGATCTTATTCTTTCACAAAGGCAATTTATGACCATTGTCAAGTCAAATAATATGGATGTTTATATGAAAATTAATATCAAATCAACTTTCCTAAAGGGACAAATGTTATTAGGTATGTATTTCTTTGTTGTTAAAAAATTTTAATTGTGGCCGGGCGCGGTGGCTCACGCTTGTAATCCCAGCACTTTGGGAGGCCAAGACAGGTGGATCACGAGGTCAGGAGATCGAGACCACGGTGAAACCCCGTCTCTACTAAAAATACAAAAAATTAGCCGGGCGTGGTGGCAGGCGCCTGTAGTCCCAGCTACTCGGGAGGCTGAGGCAGGAGAATGGCGTGAACCCGGGAGGCAGAGCTTGCAGTGAGCCGAGATCGCGCCACTGCACTCCAGCCTGGGTGACAGAGCGAGACTCCGTCTCAAAAAAAAAAAAATTTTAATTGTATACCTTTATGGAGTACAAACTGATGTTATGATATGCATAAAATGTGGAATGATTAAATCACTAACATATCCATCACCAGAAATACTTCTTTTTGTGATGAGAATGTTTGAAATTTTATTCTCCTAGCAATTTTGTAATATGCAATACATTATTAACTATTGCACCAGCTATGTAATAGATCTCAAAAACTTATTCCTCCTCTCTAATTAAAACTTTGTACCCTTTAACCAGTATCTCCTCATTCACTCCACATCCCAGCCTCTGGTAACCACCATTCTACTTTCTGCTTCTATGAGTTCAACTGTTTTAGATTCCACATTTAAGTGAGCTCATGCACTATTTGTCCTTTTGTGTCCAGCTTGTTTCACGTAGGATAATGTCCCCTAGGTTAATTCATGTTATCACAAGTGACAGAATTTTCTTTTTTGGGGGGCTGAATAGTATTCCACTGTATATATTCAGGTATGTATTTTATACATTTTTTCTACACTAATAATTTCTCTTTTTCTCTCATTTTTATCTTTTGTTCTTTCTTCTTTAATCTCCAAATGAGATCACCCTTTACACATTATTCTGTAATTTAAAAGCACAATATTCATAGGGTATATATATATTATATATAATTATATTATATATTACTTATAATAAATAATAAATTAGATTATTATATATTTCTATTATCTATTATCTATTTAATCATTTTCCTAATGGTTGTCATTTAAATTTTTAACACATTAATTTAGTGACTTTTCCTAATCCAAACAATGCTCTAATAACATGAGAATTTTTATATCTCCATGCATTATTACTTTATATATCAGTAAAAGAGGGTCTCAGAAGTGGGAGTGATAGTCAAGGGGCATGTGTTTTTTGTGAGATTAATTTTAAAAATTTCTAAAGTGCAGAAAAAGTTGACGTACAGGTACACATTTATTTATAATGATTTCTTCAGTTACTGTTTTCTCAGTCAGATTTACTGAGATCAATTTACATACAGTCAAATTCACCTTTGAAAGTATGTGGGTCTATGAGCTTTGATGCATGCATTCAGTTGCACAGCCACCACCCAGTCAAGTTATAGAATTGTTCTACCAACTCAAAACTCCTCTCATGACCCTTTGTAATGAACCCGCTTCCTTCTCCCAGGTACCTATCTTTATAGCTTTGCCATTTCCAGAATATGACATAAATGGAGTCAAGCAGTTTATGACCTTTGGATTTACCATAATGCATTTGAAATTCACTCATCTTGTTGCTCATACCAAGAATTCATTCCTTTTTATTGCTGAGTAATATGCAATTATATGGTTGTACTACAGTTGGTTTATCTATTCACCAGCTGAAGGACATTTGAATTTTCCCCAGATTTAGTGATTATGAATGAAGCTGCTCTATTTGCCTAAAATTTACATGAGCATAAGTGTTCATTTCTTTTTGGTAAATACATAGGAATGAAATTGCCTGATCACGTGATAAGTATATCTTTAACTTTATGAGAAACTGCAAACTGTATTCCAAAGTGGCTCTACTATTTTTCACCCCCATCAACAAAGTTTGAGTGTTCTTGTTGGTCCATATTGTTACCAGCACTGAGTATTGTCGCTTTGTTGTTAGTACTTCAAAATTTTAGTCGTTCAAATAGGTGCATAGTGGTATCTCTTGTGATTTTAATATGCATTTTCCTAATGGCTACTGATATTGAACATCTTTTGATGTGTATTTTTGCCACTTGTATCTCTTCTTTGGTTATGTATCTGTTCAAATCTTTTGTTCTTTTTTAACTGGTTTGTTTTCTATTTTTTGGTGTTTGAGCATTTATATATATTATTGATGTAAGTCCTTAATCAGGTAATGTGATTTATAAATATATTCATCTATTCTATGGCTTGTTTTTTCACTTTCAATAAATTAAAGTTGTTAATTTTGATAATGTCAAACTTATCAATTGTTCTTTTGGGGATTATGATTTTGTTGACTTATGTAAGAAATATGTGCCTAAATAAATTTTTTTCTTAAATGTATATAGTTTTAAATTTACTTCAGGTATTGTTTAGATAAGATCTAAATTTTACTGTTACGTCTGTCATTCATTTTGAGATAATTTTGTATGGTGTGTATTTTAGGTATGTATTTTATACCTTTTTCCTATACTAATAATTTCTCTAGGTATGCTTTCTCTAAGGTATGCTTTTTATTCATCTATTTAGATAAATAGACCGTTGATATAGTGAATTATGTTGACTGAACATGGTGAACTAGTTTTGCGTTTCTGAAATAAACTTCACTTGGCCATGATGTATTCTCTTTTATATATAGATTCAATTTAAAAATATATTGAGAATGTTTGCATAACTACTCACAAGGGATATTTGGTCTAGAGTTTGTTGTTGCTGTTGTTGTTCTAATAATATCTTTATCTGGTTTTATTACCAGAGTGATGTTGGCATCATAAAATGATATGTGTCCCCACCTTTTCTGTTTTCTGGAAAAGGTTGTATAATATTGGCATTATTTCTTCTATGAATTGTTCATAGAATTCACCAGTGAAGCTATTTGAGCCTAAATATATTTTTTGCTAGTGGATTTTAAACTATAGGTTCAATTCCTTAAAAGATAAAGGAATATTCAGGTTATCTATCTTTTCTTGAATGAATTTTGGTAGTTTGTATCTTTTAAGAAATGTTTGCATTTCATCTAAGTTTTTTAACTAATCTGGCACAATTTTTTTGTAATGTTTTCTTATTGTCTTTATAATATTCTTAAGGTCGGTAGTGATGTTTCCACTTTCATTTTTCCAATTGGTAATTTGCGTTTTCTCTCTTTTTCTTGGCCGTTTTGGCTATATGTCTATCAATTTTATCGATCTTTTAGAAGAATCAGTTTTTGATTACCTTAATTTTGTCCTACTTATATTTCATTACTAGTTTTATTAATTTCTTCTTTTATCTTTATTATTTCTTTATTCTGATTGCTTTGGGTTTAGTTTGCTCTTTTCCTGGTTTCTTAAGATGGAAGCTTAGATCATTAATTTGAGAACCTTCTTGTCAACTGTCACTTCACACAACCATGTAAGTAGAAGAGTCTTTTGCAGAAAATATGACAAGATACAGCTGTCAGATATAAACAATTAGAGATTTTATAGTAAACTAAATACTCAAATTCCAAAGCTTAAATTAAATCACCAAATAGTAATTTCTTATTTTTTAATATAATTTTAAAAGAGCTTGGAAGTCCTAGCCAGAGCTATCAGACAAGAGAAAGAAAGAAAGAAAAGGCATCCAAATGGAAAAAGAAGAAGTTTAATTATTTCTCTTCTTTGACAATATGATTCTATGTCTAGAAGACCCTGCCAAAAGGCTCTGAGAACTGACAGACAACTTTAATAAACTTTCGGGGTACAAAATCTATGCACAAAAATTTGTAGCATTTCTATACAATAACATCAAAGCAGAGAGCAAAATCAAAAATGAAATATCATTTATAGTAGCCACAAAAAAATAAAACACCTAAAAATACAGCTAACCAAGGCAGTGAAACATTTCTACAAGGAGAACTGCAAAACACTGTTAAAAGAAATCATAGATAATATAAATAAATAGAAAAACATCCCATGCTCATGGATTGGAAGAATCAATATCATTAAAATGGCCATTCTACACAAAGCAATCTACAGATTTTAAACTATTCCTACCAAACTACCAACATCATTTTTCAAAGAATAAGAAAAAACTATTGCACCAAAAACATCCTGAATAACCAAAACCATCCTAAACAAAAAGAACAAAGCTGAAGGCATCACATTATCCATCTTCAAATGGTACTATAAACAATCAAAACAGCCTGGAACTGGTACAAAAACAGACACAAAGAGCAATGGAACAGAATAGAAACCGAAGAAGTAATCCCAGCACTTTGGGAGGCCAAGGTAGGAGGATCACTTGAACCCAGGAGTTCGGGAGCAGCCTGAGCAACATAGTGAAACCCTGTCTGTACAAATAATAATAATAATAATAAAATTAACTGAGGGTGGTGGCTTGTGCCTGTAGTCCTACCTACTCAGGAGGTTGAGATGGGAGAATTTCTTGAGCCTGGGAGATTGAGGCTGCAGTGAGCTGTGATCACGCCACTGCACTCCAGCCTGGGTGACAAAGTAAGACCCTATCCCCCCAAAACCCAAAACAAAACAAAAAAGAAAAACCAGACATAAAGCCACACACCTATAGCCATCTGATTTTTGACCAAATCAAAAACAAAAACGCAGTGGGAAAAGGACTCCCTATTCAATAAATGGTGCTAGGATAGATGGCTAGTCATGCGGAAGAATGAAACTGAATCCCCATGTTTCACCATGTACAAAAATTAACTCAAGATGAATTAAAGATTTAAATGTAAGACGTCAGACTATAAGAATCCTAGAAGAAAACCCAGGAAACACCATTCTGGACATCAACCTTACGAAAGAATTTATGACTAGGTCCTCAAAAGCAATTGCAATAAAAAACAAAAATTGATAAATGGGACCTATTAAACTAAAGAATTTCTGCACAGCAAAATAAACTATCAACAGAGTAAACAGACAACCTACAGAATGGGGGAATATTAGCAAACTATGCATCCAACAAAAGTCTAAAATCCAGAATTCATAAGGAAATTAAATAATTCAATGTGAAAAAAAGTCCCATTAAAAAGTAGGCAAAACAGACATTTCTCAAAAGAAGATATACAAGTGGCCAGCAAACATAAAAAAATGCTCAACATCACTAATGATCAGAGGAATGTAAACAAAAATCACGATGAGATACATCTCACACCAGCCACAATGGCTATTATTAAAAAGCCAAGGGCCAGGCGCAGTGGCTCACGCCTGTAATCATAACACTTTGGGAGGCCGAGGCGGGCGGATCACGAGGTTAGGAGATCGAGATTATCCTGGCCAACATGGTGAAACCCCGTTTCTACTAAAAGTACAAAAATTAGCTGGGCATGGCGGTGGGTGCCTGTAATCCCAGCTGCTCGGAGAGGCTGAGGCAGGAGAATCGTTTGAACCCGGGAGGCGGAGGTTGCAGTGAGCCGAGATCACGCCACTGCACTCCAGCCTGGGCGACAGAGACTCTGTCTTAAAAAAAAAAAAATGCCAAAAGGCCGGGCACGGTGGCTCACTCCTGTAATCCCAGCACTTTGGGAGGCCGAGGCTGTGGATCACATGAGGTCAGGAGTTGGAGACCAGCCTGGCCAACGTGGTGAAACCTCGTCTCCACTAAAAATACAAAAATTAGCCGGGCGTGAGGGCGGGTGCCTGTAATCTCAGCTGCTCAGGCGGCTGAGGCAGGAGAATTGCTGGAACCGGAGAGGTGGAGGTTGCAGTGAGCCGAGACCGTGCCACTGTTCAATGAGATCGACTCCAGCCTGGGCCAACAACAGCAAGACCCCATCTCAAAAACAAACAAACAAACAAAAACAAACAAAAAATCCCAAAATCTACAGATGCTGGCCAGGCTGTGGAGAAAAGGCAACACTTATACACTCAGTAGGAATCTAAATTAATTCAGCCACTGTGGAAAGTAGTTTGCAGATCTTTAAATAACTTAAAATAGAATGACCATTTGACCCTGCAATCCCATTACTGGGTATGTATCCAAAAGAAAATAAATTGTTCTACCAAAAAGACTCATGCAGTTATATGTTCATTGCAGCACTATTCATGATAACAAGGGCACGAAATCAACCTAGTTGGTCATCAAAGTTGAGCAGCTTGGATAAAAAAAAAAAAGGACATATATACCATGGAATAGAATGCAGCTGTATAAAAAGAATAAAATAATGTTTTTGCAGCAATGCGGATGCAGCTGGAGATCAAATACCACATGTTCTCACTTGTAAGTGGGAGCTAAACGTTGGATACTCATAGACATAGAGACAGGAACAGTAGACACTGGAGACTCCTGGAGTGGAGGCGGGGGAGGCAAGGGTTGAAAAACTATTGGGTGTTATAAACATTGGGTAATTTTATTGCTTACTAACTGGGTAAAGGAGTCAATCATACTCCAAACCTCAGCATCAGGCAATATACCCATGAAACAACCTGCACATGTACGTCCTACATCTAAAATAAAATTTGAAAATTAAATAAA
The DNA here is from genome assembly GCF_009828535.3 of Hylobates moloch. Classification (NCBI taxonomy): domain Eukaryota; kingdom Metazoa; phylum Chordata; class Mammalia; order Primates; family Hylobatidae; genus Hylobates; species Hylobates moloch. The sequence goes on along the minus strand of NW_026652284.1, from coordinate 35,387,314 downwards.
AGAGCTGGTAAATGTTGTTGAGCATGAAATGTGACTAAACCGGATGGTACACATAGAAGATAGTGGTCAACGTGTAGTTAGGTGAAGATATGGGGCAGAACAAATTTACCAACTTAGCATGTCCAAGTTACCACTCTATCTGATACGAATTTATGCCTGAGGACTTCCATATTCCACATAAGATTTGAGAAGGGGCTCAAAGGTCTAAATTAATGGAACCAGAGGTATAAGAATGGAGTGGAATAGAACAAAACATCTTAGTATGTTAAAGCTGGAAGGAGCAGTAAAATGATCTCATTTAACTTATTTTTTTCTAATAATAGGAAAATGGAGGACAAGAGAGACTAATTAACTTGGCTACCACAATCTAGATGACAAGGGCAGAATTGAGATCCTGGAAACCTATGTTGTTGCTCTAAAGGCAAGGACCATGTCTTTTTGTTTTTTTTCAGATTCCCCACTCTGAAGAACATAACACTGTGTATCGTTTTGCAAAGTAAGAGAAATATTTAAAGATGAAAACCAGAAACACACACACACACACACACACACACACACGGTGGGGGGGAGAGAGAGGGAGAGAGAGGGAGAGTCAGACAGTGAAAGAGAGAGAACATTTATTTTGTTTCTTAAGGAAATGCTTTTTCTAGCTGTGTTTGTGTTGAGCCAGTAAAAAAAAATCTGAAAAAGTGTATTTGTCTCTGTCACTGTTCTTCCTTAGAGGAAAAAGAATCAAATCTTTGTTCTCTATTTTTCTCCTGTCAGACTCAGAGAGGCTCTATTTTGCCTGGAGTGGGACTTCTTGAGGACAGGACTGAGTGATGCCAAGACCTCTTATAGTTTTTTCAGGCATACCAGTCGAAGGGCAATTAAAGAGTGAAGAAAAACAAATCTCTTTTAAATGTTCGCTGTATTACTTCTGAAAATTAGCAGACTCATTGTGAATATCTCTCAGGCATTTTTTTAAATTCCCTAAATGTTAAACATTTATTAATTTTCAGTATGTCCTCTAGCTTTGAGTCAAAAGGGGAATTTTTCCTACTTGTACTCATCATAGTAATATGTCAGATAAAAATTATATATGCTGTTATTTAATGAAAAAAACATTATTGGTGGTTTGAAAAAAAACTCATTCTTTTATATTTTCCTAGAATATCTGTGAAACAACCTACTTAGAAAAAAACACCCACAAGCAAACACACACAGATAAACATATAGACAAAACCAGATAACAAAATCACTTTCTGCTGCAGTAGATCAAAGATCTAGCTGTGCCCAGGGAAGTTGTTCTGTCTTCTGCCTTCCCTACCAAAGCATTTTGCTTTATTGAGAAACTTTTATAATCCCCAAATCCTTAAAAACCTTAGAAAGAGAAAAATACCATTTTTCAAATTTTTTACCTTCCTAGTTCAAGTCTTCATCAAGGTATAACATTCTACCATGAAAAAATAACTCCATTCAGTTAACAATTAACCTCTAATAAATTGCATGTGCTTTGAGGATGGGTAAAACATTTCACTTATATTGGTCATTAACATGTTTATATGGATAGAATTAATTCATTTTCCTATCTGTGTTATTAATACAGCCTTTTCAGGACCAACAAGGTACTGAGGTAAGTCTTGATAGGAGGGAGAATGGAAAGATAGAACCATGATTGAGAGTTTCACCTAGAAGGGTCAGACCTATGCAGAACTGCAGGAAAGGACATCGGGTAGCCAGAGGCCATGTGGTGGCCCCTGAGCAGCTCAGTGGGTGAGAAATGAGGACCATGAAGAATGAGTGCACTGGTGAAAATTTTTGCTTTTCTCATAGTTTTTTTTTTTTTTTATAAGACTCATCCTGAAGATTCACATGTGAATTGAAGTTTTCTTGAAATAGGGTAGAAATGTACAATGCCACCAAATATGTAGAAATACTATTTTCTTGCCATTATCTTTAGTTTGCATCACAAGGTTGTATTCATTCATTTTTACACTGCTATAAAGAATACCTGAGACTGAGAAATTTATAAACCAAAGAGGCTCCATTGATTCACAGTTGTGCATGGCTGGGGAGGCCTTAGGAAACTTAAACCATGGTGGATGGTGAAGAGGAAGCAAGGCACATCTTACATAGCAGGAGGAGAGAGAGCGAGGGAAGAGGGAATTGTCAAACACTTTTAAAACCATCAGCCCTCATGAGAACTCCCTCACTATCATGAGAACAGCATGGGGGAAACCAGCCCAATGATCCAATCACCTCCTATCAGGTCCCTCCTTCGACACATGGGGATTACAATTTGAGATGAGATTTGGGTGGGGACACAGCCAAATCATATCAAAGGTTTACATCTTTTAAAAGCACAATGCATCATTTAAATGCATAGCTATGAATTTAGAGGTCCTGATTCCACAGGGGAAGGGGAGACATCATTTACACACACCCAAAAATGACACTGTAATTTTTCAAGGGCAGAACGACAGGATTCAAAAGAGCATTTCTAGGCTGGGCGCGGTGGCTCACGCTTGTAATCCCAGCACTTTGGGAGGCCGAGGCGGGTGGATCACGAGGTCAGGAGATCGAGACCATGGTGAAACCCCGTCTCTACTAAAAATACAAAAAATTAGCCGGGCGTGGTGGCGGGCGCCTGTAGTCCCAGCTACTCAGAGAGGCTGAGGCAGGAGAATGGCGTGAACCCGGGAGGCGGAGCTTGCAGTGAGCCGAGATTGCGCCACTGCACTCCAGCCTGGGCGACAGAGCGAGACTCCGTCTCAAAAAAAAAAAAAAAAAAAAAAAAAAAGAGCATTTCTAATTGGGCTAAGCCTGTAAACCACTTTCCTTGACATATTATTTTCTCCAGCCCGATAGCTTCACACTAAGCTTCCACAAAACAACAGCCTGGACTCATTATTTTACCTCCCACCTTCCATTGACTCCTATTACCCATTGAAATATTCTTTGTCACCCTCCACCACTCTACTGAAACTGCCTTCCCTAAGGAAGATCCTTCAAACCATCAAAATCAATAAACACCAGTGCCCCTCCCTGGTACTTCTGCTGAACTGAGCCAATTTGCTAGCCCAATGTTGGTGGGCAGGGGGCATTCTCTGGTGTCCTGGTTTAGGCTCCATCCAAGGCCAATATGTACCTTAGGCAGGTGCATCTGAGTCTCAGGTTTGGGGCCTTCTCAGGATTCTGTTCCTCCTCCAGTTGCTGGGTTCCCTAGTGACTTGGGCCCAGGATATTTCCCTGCCTTTTTCCCAGGAGTGGAAACATTTTTTTTCTCTGCTCCCTTTTTGTGGTTTTCGTGGGTCTTCACATGTGTCCTCATGGTGATATGTACTCTTCTTTCAGTGGCTTAAGAATTTTTTGTGTGTGTTGGGGAGAAAGGATAGAAAGATTGGGGCAGTCTTTGAGACTTTTCTGCAGCAGCTTCTGCTCCCCTCCCCTAGACCTCAATAAGGAAGGCCTCCTTCAGTTTTCCTCCCTGTTCCCAATCTTTCTTTTGAGTATCTCGTGAGATCCATGAAGAAGAAAAGAGCCCAGCAGTGAGTTTGTCTTTTCCTATGTCTGTGACTCCCATAAGTTCTATAATATCACTATCACACTAGTCCACTCACAGCATTTAGCATTTTGTTAAAAACTTTAGCTTGATTCTTCTTGTTAGCTTGTATGGACCCTGGGTATGCCCTAGATAAGTAGGTCTTGCATCCTATTTTTGTTGTTGTTGTTGTTGGAAGCACCTACCTTTCCTTAGCCTTCAGGCTAGATCATTATCCTGTGACCTCAGCTTTCTCATTATTCAAAAAATTTTTTATTGTTTAGTATATTATTGTCTTTTTTTTGTTTCTTATTCTCCTCAATTAGAAAGACTGTCTTCAGCTTTCTACATTTGAAGTGGAAGCCGGAAGTCTTGCCTTCATTTTCGAAAGGCAGTTTTGATAGGCACAGAATTTTAGATTGACAGGATTTGGGTCCTTTATACTATAAAGATATCTTTTTTCTCCTCTGTGTGCATACAAGATTTTTTTTTTTTTGCTGTTTCTCTGATTATTGTGATATATTTTGGTGTAGTTTTTTCGTCTTCATTTGGCTGGAACTTTATTGAATTTTTGGATCTGCGAATTTATAATTTCCATTCAATTTGGAAAATTTTCTATGATTATTTCTTCTCCTTTTGTCTGTCCCTCTTCTCTTCTCCTACTGGGGTTTTAATTACACTATATTACTCACTGGGCTTGGCAATTTCCACAGGTCTCTGATGTTCATCTTTTTCTGTTCATTTTTCAGTGGTATTTTTCTCTGAGTCTTATTTGGGATAGTTTCTATTTCTATGTCTTATAGTTCACTGATTATTTCTTCTGCAGTGTCTAATATGCTCTTAATTCTATCCAGTGAATTTTTAATTTTATATATTGTGTTTCTCACTCTCAAAGTCTATAATATATTTCATTACCCTTCTTATCATGTTCATAATTTCTTCTGCTTTTTAAAGCATGTGGAGTATATTTGTGATAATGGATTTAATGTTATTTCACAGTGTTAAATAGTGTTTGATGATTCTCTCAATGTGCCACTTCTTTGTCTACTTCTATTGCTTATTTTTTCTCCTGTTTTTGAGTTTTATTTTCCTGTTTCTTTGAATCAATGGTGTTTTCTTTTTTGGATATTAGGCATTGAGAATTTTATAATTTATATTTCTTTTAATATTGTTGGGCTTTGTTTTAGGATACAGAGAAGGTACTTGGAATCAGTTTGTTTCTTTTGAAGCTAATTTTTAAGCTTTTATAGGGCATGTTCAGAGCCTTTCTACTAAGGCAATGTCCTTCTAGATTTTACTTGATTCCTCTTATATGTGGAGATCTTTCTACTCTGCCTGATTGAAACGTAGAATCTTCCCAATCCTATTTTCAATTCCAAGGATTGTTGTACTTATTCCTTTTCTTTCTTGTAGTTCTTTCCTCAGCTTCTGCTACTTTCCTCCTACCATGTATGTACAGAGTCCTTCTTAGTCAAATATTCAAGAGAAACCATCTGAAGATCTCTGGAGACATCCCTGTGCAGTTCATTTCTCTGAGTTATTTTTTTCCCACCACAAATTCTAGCCACTTTGGCCTTCCTGAACTCCCAGTGATGCCTCCTCTATTCATCTGTGCCTCTGGACCCTGATTGGGTTTCCTCTTGCACTGCAGTCTGAAAGGTTTCTATGGGCAGTTAGCTTGAGCGACTATAGGTCTCACCTCATTTCTTTCCCTCAGGGATCATTGTTTTGGGCTATCAACAATATCTGAGAATTGCGTTTCATGCATTTTGTCTACTTGTGTAGTTGCTTAAGATGGGGTGACAAATTTCATCCCTATTAGTACATCATGGCTTCCCAGAACCTGGTCCATGTCATACTGCAATTTAGAAATTTGGTTTAATCCAAACATCTGCCCTCTCTACTCTCGTTACTGAGATGCTGGGGGACTGCTGGAAGACATCACATAAACATGAGCAATGTTGACACTATATTTTTACAGTCCTCAATTTCAGCTGTTTTCCCAACACCATTTCCCATTACAGCTATTTCAAATGCTTGCCAATCTTTTCAAGTCCTCAGTTCCAACATCTAGAAACTTTTGTAAGCAAATTAACCTTTTTAATATGCTCCAGAAGAGATTAAGGACATCTTAATGGAAATTCCTCAAATCTCCTATCAATACGCCTAAAATTACAGCTCCTTCCCTTATACTCTTTACATATTTTCTTTCCTCTTTTCTGTGATCTTGGTCATAGATTGCTACCTTTTGATGTTATGTTTTTCTTTTTAAAATATTTTGCTTGTCATTGTATCTTTTTTATTTTGTCTCATAATATGATTGCTACAAAAGTTTAAAACTTTATGGAAGAGTGAAAGCTATCCCATGCACACATAAAAATTAATAATTTACATTCAGCTATAGCTATTTTTTCTGCTTCTGTGAAGTGCCCTCTCAAAGGACATTGTCTATAAACTTGTGAATATGGCTGTTAGAGGCCTCTGTGCAGACAACTACTGTCCTTTGAAAACCCGGTACCTCAACGCTAAACTCAACTTAATGTTCTCCTTTACTGAAGATCCTTCAGTGACCTCTTCTTTTTTGTGGGGTAAAAGCCCAAATTCTAAAAATGGCTTACAGCACCCCTCATAGCCTGGTCCTTTACTATCTCTCATCTTCAACTACTCAGAACTTTCCCATTTATATGAAAATGAACTGACAATAGACAGATTAATGAGAGAAAATGTATATAGATTTATTTAATATGCTTATAGCATGGGGGAATCACAGCAGAATGATTATCCAATAACCTAATGAGGTCTGGATGCTTATATATCAGTCTTCATAGGGCAACAGGACATAAGGGCTGAATGAGTGAATAATTTTCAGGAAAAATGAGTGAGCCCAAAGAGCAATGGTTTGGGACAAAGTTCCTCTGAGCTCTGGGGAAGGTAGCAAGAAGCTGAGGGGTGGAAGTTCACTGTGAACAAAAGTTGTCTTATTAGGCAGATAAAGCCTTCCAGGAAATCTCTTAGAGCTGCTCTCAGAAAAATAGATGAAAGTCTTTCTGGGCATGGTGACAACTCCTACTCTATTTTCTTCTCCATGCTAAATCTTTTCTGGTAATTTGATAAGATTCCTAAGGAGAGGGTCTTAAGACAGTTGCATTTCTTTTGAAAGAAACTTTTCTTAGTCAGATAAAGAAATTCCAGAGAGAGAGAGAGAGAGTTCCTCTTATTTGGGGGAAAATAAGAAAACCGGAGAGGTAGGGATACAGGGAAAGGTCAGAAAGAGACCGTGGGACTGCATCTTTAGTTCAACATGTCAGAGCGCCATATTTTGGGATATTGTTTTCTGAGCCCCAACACATAAGAAGCACATTCAGCACATTTGGCTCTGCCATCCCATCAATCTGGAATTCTCTTTTCCAGATATCCATATGACTTTTTTCACTTCCTTCAGGGATCTTCTTAAAATTCACCTTAACAAATCTTCCTTGACCACTAAGCATGAAATAGTCATACTTCGTTTCTGCTCTGGTACTCCTCACAATGTTTCACTTCATAGCCCTTAACATCACCTAATATAAAAGATGTTTATTTGTTTACATTGTTTCTCCCCACTAAACTGTAAGCTCCATAAAGGCAAGGATGTTTATATTTTTGATTCACTGTTACTACCTAGGCACCTTGAATACTAACTTTTTTGCAGCGAGCACCCAAAAAATTGGGATAAATGCTTTGCATTTCTCTTTCATTTATATTTTGTGGTTTCCCAGAGCACAAACACTTGTGCAGTGAGGTCTGAAGTTCTTTCATGATTGCCTAAAAGCTCCACTAGAAAAATTCTCCTCTACAAATCTCAGGTTTTCAGCCCTGGTCGTGAGACTGTATTCATTATTTTCTTGAAGTAATTTTATTTCAGGAGATTTCCCTGAAATAAGTTGTCTCCTGAAGGAGACAACTCTAATCCATCTCATTAGGTTTAGGTAACTTCAGTTCTGAAGGAGCAAAAGTTGATTACTTTCTTTCCTTCTTGTGGAAAGGTTTGTTTACCAGGAAATGATAACCTTACCTGAATTATAAAAAGCTCCATCTTTGCCTAAGAGAAATACTTAACTAAGCCCTCAAATAAAGGTAGATTATTTCAATTAAAAAAACCCCACAGCCTATTATCTGCTACGTGTATACATATGTATATTTTAATTTATTTAACAGGATTAGAATTTATTATTCTTCATTCAACTGGCTTTCTTTACCTAATCTATTATTAACATTTTCCATGTCAGCACATAAAGGGTTGATTTATTCTCTTTAATATTTGCTTAGTTGCCATTTTATTTTTAAACTCTCCCGTTGATTTCCATTTATGGATCTTTTAACATCACTGCAGAGAACATCCTTGTACATACACCTTTAAACTGCCAATTTCTGAAGAAAATATTAAAGGTAAAATCTCTGACCAAAGTGTATAAACATTTAAAATTAGTTTTATTGTTAAATTATCTCCAGATAACTGCCAATTTATGCCCATGCCAATAATGTAAATGACTTCATAGTGTCCTATATTCTCACCATCATTGGGTATCATTGTTTTTAATCTTTTTCATCTGATAGCGATGATTTTTAATTTTGCATTTTATATTTTATTTTGCAGTTATTTGATCAATTGTAAGGTTGGGTATATTTCTTATTTATATTATCCATTTTTATTTCTTCTGTTACGAATTTCTTCTTTATAAACCTTTCTAATTTTTCTAATAAGGTGATTCACTTTTTAGTCCATAAGTTTTGGAAATATTTCATGTGTATAGAATCAAGCCAGTTATTTAAATCATATGTGTGTTTATCTATTTGTTGATTATTTGAGCTATGGAATCCTAGAAGAGTTTTTCAAAGAGTTCTATTATCACTGTGGCTTTGTTCAGTTCTCATTATATTCATAATAGCTTTTGCTTTGTGTATTACAATGCAAGGTTATTTGATACATAAAGGTTAAGATGTTTGTATATTTTTGATGGGTTTTAATTCATTGGCTGGGCAGTTTCTACACTACTGAGTCATTAAACATTTTAGTTCCAAAATGTGATATATCTTGTAGTTGTCTTAAGAAGTCAAGGTTCTTCTAAAGTTTTGGCTCACATAAAGTCTTTTTTCTTTGTTTTTGCTCTATTTCATGAGTTTCTTTTTTATCATAGAGGGGATTTCTGTAAAGTGTGGTTTCTTCTTTCCTGGATTTCTCTATTCCCCACTTTCAAACTCCTATTCTTAACTAACTCTTTCCAATAATCCTATAATCCTACTAACGATAATTTTAATCAAATAAAAGGAAACAAATGCAAGGAAACCAAAAAATAACTCCCCTCCCCAATTCCTTACTTAAACTTTTTGGATTTTTGTAATCAAGTTACACAAAAGATAATCTTTAAATTCACAAGTTCCTCATAGTCGCCTTTTTTTTCTATCTCTCCCCCTAAAATCTGGGCTCCTTCCTCACCTTGCTATGGAATCTACTCAGGGAAAAGTTACCAGTTACACTTAAATTATCATACCCAACTAATTCTTGTCAGGATTTATATTATTTGATCTTTTCTGCATTTAAGACCATTTAACTCTCTTGGGGAAATAATTTTATCCTTTGACTTTTACCACAAACTCACTTTTTGGACTCCTTTGCCACCTGTGTTTCCTCAGTATGCCCTTTACACACCCACGCTCACCTGAATGTATGGCTGCATCCACCCATATGTGGATCATCCTGAGATCTGTATCTGTGATGTAAAATTCTCTCCTGAACTCCAAACACACAGAATGCTGGACAGCCTATGTGGATATTTCAAAAGAAGCTGAGAAAAAACACCTAAAACTGAACTTACTGTCTTCCCTCCATTGCACTTGATGCAGATTTCTCAATAGCGTGTGAAATTCTCTGTTACATATATTGGATTGTAGGCTGGGACCCTTTTACTACATCAGTGGTATTCAAATGGGGGACTGGGGGGATGTGAAGATCCATAGTCTTTGAGACCCTTAAGGTGGTAATACCTCCAGTTTCGAACTCACTTCTGGAATGTCTTTCCCTTATAGAATGTGGAAGCAGGGAAAAAAAAAGGGAGAGGGGAGAATGAATGTCATGGATAATAAATGCTTGAAGGCAGAAACTGAGAGTTATTCATGTTTTGAAGCTAACACAGTACCTGTAGCAGTTAACTAGTCAGTATATGCTTATTGTATTATACTGAACCTACTCTTCATTAAGCCTTACTTGTAGCCTGAGACTTGGTTGACTGATAGGAGAAAGAAACCAACATTTGTCATGGATAATCCTAATTCTAAACAATAGAAAACAAAAAGTTTCCTACAAAATTGAGAATTTTCCTAATTTGATTGTCTCTAGGAAACATTTTTTGAAATAAAAAAGATAGTCATAATCTTCATTATTTAATTTTACATTGTCAAGGAATAAAATTTATTGGCACATTTAACTTGCAGATTTGTCAACTTTTTTATTGGTATGCAAAAATATGTCATATTTTTTGACCTTAGTGTTTCTGCTTTCTCTTTAAACACTGTTGATTCTTTTATTGAGTGCCCTAAAAGGTTCTGCCAGTTTTAAACCCAGGAGGCTGGTACCCCATCTGTTTAACTGGAAACCATTTAATCCAAACTGACACTTCTCTTCTTAGGAGGTATTTCCAATGATCTGTGAGACCAAAACTTTCCATTCTGTGCACATACATCTCTGGATCTGACAACATGTTGAACACATTGGGGCAAATGCCCAGATGCCCTTGACACCATGGAGGTTGGCTAAATTCTGGCCAAGCCTCAACAATAGAATTCTAGTAAAGAGCAGGTCACCCACAAAGAAAGAGGCTATCTGGGAATCTAATTTGGTGCATATCACGCCATTCACATCCCGCTGTGAAGCTAAAGGGAATCTTATGGGTTTAGGTCAGACACAATCCAGCCTATAGTATAATAATCCAGATTTGTTCCAGAATCCTAGGCTCTTCAATGTGGCATTTATGATCAAGAATACACCTGCAGATTGGTGTAGGACCAGATTGATTTTTTTTTTTTTTTTTAATTTCAGTTACATTGGAATTCTCCTTGCTATATGAACTTCTTAGGTGAAACTCTGTGAGCTTCCTAGGGAACTTCTATTTTAAGAGTAAGGGTTCTTGGCCAGGCGCAGTGGCTCATGCCTGTAATCCCAGCACTTTGGGAGTCTGAGGCAGGCGGATCATTAGGTCAGGAGTTCGAGACCATCCTGGCCAACATGGTGAAACTCCGTCTCTACTAAAAATACCAAAATTAGCTGGGCATGGTGGTGCATGCCTGTAATGCCAGCTACTCGGGAGGCTGAGGCAGGAGAATAGCTTGAACCAAGGAGTCGGAGGTTGCAGTGAGCCAAGATCCCACCACTGCACTCCAACCTGACAACAGAGCAAGACTCCGTCTCAAAAAAACAAAAAAATTAAGGATTCTTGATCCACTAATATTTACACAGGCTATCAAAACTTACCTTCTTTTCATAAAGATTATGACTATTGCATTAAAAACTTCTGTTTTAGTCTTTTAATAATCTCCGGTATCTGATATTGTTTTATTATTTTTTTAGACTAAATATTGTGTACCAAGATATTCTGTGACTGAAAGCTAATTAGTCCATTTAAGCATCTGCAACTACTTAATCCTTTGATCTGCGATTTGTGACTAGAAGAAAGGGTCCTGTTTACTCATTACTAGTTTCGCAAAAAGATGACTTATCATGTTGTTGTTGAAGCATAGTTACTTCTTGTCCATTTTTATTGCTCCCCAGTCTCATATTAATTTTTCCCTTTGCCAAAGAATAACTGGTTTGTATAAATGGAGCCAGAGCTTGCTCCCTTTCCTTTCCTTTCCTTTCCTTTCCTTTCCTTTCCTTTCCTTTCCTTTCCTTTCCTTTCCTTTCCTTTC